>NC_134427.1:611060-914090 GCF_030867145.1 Opisthocomus hoazin | reverse complement strand
GAAATTGCTGCCACATGTCCCCATCCCCAGCAGCCCCAGGGCAGGCAGTCACAGGGAGGGGACCCCGTCCCCAGCCAATGCTCCCAGCATGGTCGCTGCTGCCAGCGCTGGCTCTATGTCGGGACGGTGTTGGAGAACCAAACCCTGCCAGTGCTTCTCCACTGACCAGGCCCTGGTGAGAGGCTCTTAATGATGAAGGAAAACAAATACGCCAAGGCTCAAGGAAGGGAAGGTGTCGAAGGGGAGCGGGTGAGCTAGCAATGGGCAGTCTGTGGCTGTCAAAAATGGGTTCGTTTGCCTGGGGCCGGCGCTCACTGGGTGATCTCGGCAATGCCATCTGGCTTCACACTCATTACAGCATCCTCATTAGCGTGGTGGGTACCTGTCAGGGCCAGGCTCTGGAGGGCACGGCCATGCCCAGCTCTCCCTGGCAGAGCCAGCAGCCCAGGGCCAGGCAGTGTCCCCTCACAGGGGTCCCGCCGGCTCTGCAGGGCATCCTCGTCACCAGGAGCATCCAGCCGGGAGCCAGGCAGCCGGACCAGGCTGCAGCTCCACACCAGAGCCCAGTTCAGCTCGCGAATCTACCAGCCTCTCCTGCCCTGCTGAAGGTCCCTGCGTACGCTGCTTTCCCGCGGCTGAACTTCCACAGGAACATTTCAACCACTCCCCAGGGTTAGCAGAAATCTTATTTTTTTTCTCCATGTTAAAAATTGTCGTATCAGTTCACCGAGGAATTAATATGCCTCACGCCTGAGAGCTGAAGACCGCCGTGGCAGAAGGCTGCTCCGGTGTCAGCGAAGCGATCCTGCGGGAAGGCCAGCATGGGTTTGGGTAATTAAAACCCGTATCATGACAGGCGCTCGCCAGAGGGCCGAGTTAGACCTGTACAAATGACCCCTTTTGTTCTTGTAATGTATTCTTCTCTGCCATCTACTTGCCTTTCAGTGCATGTATCAAGCCCTAGTAATATATTCTCTGCCCACTTCTAATTAATTTTATCTCTGTGCATGCATATGTATGCATACATGTTACACATGCACACAGGGGTGCCTCTGTGTAGCACACACGTGTAGATATGTCACCCACTTGCCCCGATGCCTGAGCGACCCACCTGCAGCAGGAGGGGGTCTGGCCACGCCAGCTCGGTGCCCGCGCGGGGCTGACGTCCCGTGCCGATGCTCTGTGCCTGCTCCCTGTCCCCGCACCCCTAGGAGCTTCGGCAGGGTAAGGGCATCGTGCGTGCCCACCTCGGAGCAGCCCACCTTCCCCAGCATCTCCTCAGCTCGGACGCTCACCCCGGGATGCTGGAAGAGACGGAGGTCTCTCCCCAGGAGGAAGGAAGCTCCAGAGAGCCTCTTCACATGATGAATTTTAACATTTCTTTCCACATCCAGCCCAGGCACAAATCCCTTCAAAGCACCAGCCCAGCGCAGCAGAACTAATTTGAAATGTCACCGAGGTCAAGCCCGGCTTCCCCAGCCATTAACCTGCCTCTCGAGCTACACACTTCATGTTTATTTACATAGCTGCATACTTGTTTAAGCCTCAGATCCCAGATACAGGAAGGGACATGGGGTCTGCACAGGGGAGGGGGAACTTGGGGGGGGTGGCTTTTCTGAGGGGCTCTGTGTCCCGAGCACGATGGGGAGGATGAGGAGGGGTTCTTTGGAGAACCAGTTGTTCCACGACAGCTTTTCTGGCCATGCTTTTCTTCAGTTCGTTCCTGTCCAGACACAGACATCACAGCTTCTCCTCTCCAGGCAGGTCTTTCACAGGCACCAAGCAGTGTAAATTTACTCCAGTCAGCGATGCTGACCTGCAGGAGCTCTGAGCCCCCCTGCATTTTTCAGCCCTTGCTCCCTGATAGATGAGCAAGCGCAGAGACCAGGGGAATGTTTCTGCAGGTGCACTTGCTGCCCGAGTCTGGTCATTGCCCCGCTTTGTGTCCTGCTTCCAGCCACCCTGGTGGACCACGAGACTTGGGGAACATCTGGACCCAAACTCTGCCAGACTCCACCTCACCTCGGGTCCCGTCCCCCTGAGCACTGTCCTTGGCACTACCGCACCTTGGTGCTACCAGCAGATCAACGCAGAATCGTTTTTTCCCTGCTCACCGTTGCTCTGCCCCTCAAAGTCCTCGCGCCAGCTGCTCACGGGGGATCCGGGCGCTGCTTCTCCCCTGGGCCAGCCTCGCTGGCGAGGATGGGGACAGCCTGATCCGCGCTGCATGAGAAGGCACCGGTACACGCACCACCATGAGCTGTTCCATGGGAGAACAACCTCCCAAGAGCACCAGCAGCTTTGTAAGTGCTTTTCCACTGGGACGTGCCAATTAGGAGATTAAAACCTCCTGCTGAGACGTGCCTGGGACCAGCTGGGACCACTTCTGTGTGAGTGGGTGTGGAGTGGGTCTCTGGGAAAAGGGAGACCCAGGCAGATGCTGTGGCTGCTGGAGAGGAGGGAGGCTGGGGATGAAGGTCTGGCTGAGCCGGCCGGGGCAGGACCAGAGCCTCTTGGATGCTGTGTGGGGGGAGCTGCATGGCACTGGGGCTGTGTCCCCCTCACCCTGCCAAGCTCTGGCTGATGCCCAGCAGGTGCTGTGCTGGGGAGGAGGTGGGCTTTTTCTCCATTTATTCCCCATGTTCTCCCCTGTCCTTTCCTCCCTGGAGCCCCAGGGGGTTGGACAGGCTGGGGGAGCGCTGCTGCGGAGGGGGCTGTCTCCCCACCTTCCTTCCCACTGGGCAGCGGGGTGTGTGTGTTGTGAAACACGGCCTGACCTTTCTCTTTCTTTTTTTTTTTTATTTCTGTTCTCATTGCTCACTTGCATGTTTAATTCAAGGCTGTGGAACTGGCTAGGCTGCGGTTTAAAAAAAATTTTTTTAAAGGTTCTGGCAGGCTATTAAAGGAGTTTGTAGTGACTTGGAATTAGCAGGACGATCCGAGGCAGATGTTGTGAGCGAGGGAAGAGGAACTTACTGTGTCGCCTCTCTGCTGTTGTCCGAAAGATACTAACTCGATGCTTTTTTCTTAAACACAGGAACCTCCAGGTCAGGATGATGAAAACCCATTTCCCTCCTATGATATTCCAGCATCTTCTTCTTTTCTTGCTTTCTTCCTCATCGAGCGTGCCCAGCCCCTGACCCCCGGGGCCACTGGCACGGGCGGGCACGGTGCTGGCTCCGCAGCCTCGGCTCCTCGGCCGTGCCTGGCGCTGGCTCCCCGCACGCTGGATGTCCTCCCCGGGCACTCCAGGTGACACGGCGAATTGGTGGCCGGCTCCATTCCCAGCAAAGCTTTGCTTTGGTTCTGCTTGTGGGCAGGAGGGTGCAGCTCCCAAGGGAATTTTGTTGCTTTGCTGAGTTAGTAACAGCAGCACGTGCAGGGGATGAAAGGGGAAAAAAGGCAATGAAAAGTGGGGCAATTCTCCGATTTCCAAGCTGATCTCTGGTGCAGTCAGAGGGAGGGGGGGTGGAAGGATCCGCATCGGGGGTGCAGATGCTCTGCCTTCTGCAGGAGCAGCAGCTGTGGGAGCTCGGTGCCCGGAGGGATGCGCTGGCTGCACAGAGCATCTTCCCCTTCGCAGGCGGCGTTCGTTCGCCTTTCGGGGTGCCCTGTAAGCACAGCCTGGCTGCAGAAGAGTACAAAGCTGGAGAGAGGCTCGTAAGGAGGTGAACCTGCCGCTGCTGCTCTTACCGGAGGCTGTGGCAGGGCAGGTGGAGAGGAGCCTGGAGCAGCTGTGGCAGCCGGGAGAGCAACATCAAACCCTACCAGAACAAAAGGCAAGACAAAAGGTTTTGAGGAAAAAAAGCTTCTTGTCAGCAAAGCTGTCGGTGGGTGAGATTAAAGAGCACCTGCCACGTTCCCCAGAGGCTGTGCTACCCCTCGGAGACGAGGCAGGAGGGAGCTGGAAATGGCCTCGCTCGCTGGCCACGCTCTGGGGCTGAGGCAGCGACGCTCCTCCCGAGCCCTTCCCTGCGAACCCGGCAATGCCTTTGTGCAAACCGGGCCCGTGTCCTGCTCTGCTTGTGCCTCCTCCTCCGTGCTTTGAAGTCCCCTCTCGTTTGTGCTTTGCAGCCCTGGGCTCCGGTCTCGCCGCCTGCCAGTGCTGTGGGGTGGGCTTGTAAGGATGCACCAGCTCACGGCCAGCCAGGAGGGCCCCCCGCAGAGGAACCCGGGGGTTTGGATATATAAATTGCCACGGGGCCCAGTCCTGGAGGGGGGAAGCTGGTGTGGCAGCCAGGACCCCCTCCTCGGCACCCCTCCTCTGGGGTGTGTGTTGCACCCCTCGGCAGGCTCGCTCTGGTGTGCGGGGTTCGTGCAGAAGGCACGGCTGTCCGCGGGCGTTGTACCCGTTACTTCACAACATCAGATGCTCTGGGGGGTCCAGAAAGAGATCCTCCCCCAGCTGTGTGCGAATTCCTCCTGACACCGTCCGCACGGCTGGGCTCCGGCTGCCCCAGCCGCTCGCAGGGAAACGCTTCCTGAGCCAGGACGGAGCATCCTCGCCCCGGCGTCACGGCTCGCGGGGGGACGCAGGTGGGCTCTGCAGGGCTGCAACGCCGCTTGGACACGCTCCGGGGCTGGGTGCTCCGGTGGGAGCCTGCGGCAGGGGCGTCTGAGCCGGCGACGCGGCGTGTGGCTCAGTGAGCAGGGGCTGGAGCGGACCCAGGGTCGCTGCCTGGAGGAGTGCAGCAGATAATCCAGAAAGGCAAGAGCCTGCCAGCCGCCCAGGTGTTCGCCGGAGTTAATGAGAGTCTCGGTGTCTGATCTCATGCAATCAATTCCGCTCCCTAGCACTCTGCGAGAGGTGAACATCCGTGCTGCTGTTCAGTCCGGGTGACGCGCCTGCTTCCAGCTGTGATGCCAAAGGAAACTGCTGGATTGCGTCGCTGTGCTGCTCCGGGCAGGGCCGGGGGAGAAGGATTATCCTCCTGGATGGCCCAGCCCGAAGGCAAGGTTTCTGCTGGAGGTACAACCACCTAAGAAAACTGTTCCCTCTCCTTCCACAAAATCAAATTGGCCCTTGGTTAGGAGAAAATGTGCCGAGCGATCAGGGAAGATGAATGCAGCGAGGAGCACGTGTGGCGGGGGGAAGCGGCGAGCTGAGGGCTTGTTTAGTGAAAGCAGGAGACCTGGCAATTCGTCTTCTCCAGGCGCAGGCTTGTTTAGAGAGGGGGTCCCCGAACCTGCGCTGTGCAGCTGCTGCCCGGGCACCGTCGAGGCCGTGCGGGGGGAGCACCCGGTGCCAGGCGGGATGCTCCTGCCTGGAGAAGGAGCTGCTGGGCTAAGGGCGGGCAGGAGGGATTTTTCAGGTGGCACTAAAGCCTCTAGAAATCTTCCCAGCGGAAGAAGCAACAGGGCAAGGAAACACCCATCCTTAAGTTTGCTCTGTGATTATTTTCCATCGCTAAAACTCTGTGACAGATTTTTTTTGTTGTTGCTCAGCATCAGTTGTTGCTTTGCCAGCCTTGAAATGGGACCTGCAGGTGCTGGCCTGAAGGCACTCTGTCACGCTTCGTTTCTACCACCTGCCAGCAGAGATGGACCCAGCGGGTTGAGTTCCTGCAAGTTTCCGTAAAGCTGCGGAGGGGTCACTTTGTTCCCCTTGCTGCTCGACGGTGTGGAGCCAAGAAGCAGGGCAAGGGAGCAGCAAGGCGCTAAGGGACAAGCCAGACCAAGGCAGCAAACGCAGCAGACGAGGAGGGATGGGGATGATGCTCCTTGCTGGGAGCTGTACGCAGATGCGACAAGCGCAAGAGATGTGCAACATCGCGCCCGGCTGCCGGCTCCTTCTGAAATGCAAATCCCAGCAAGGGGACCCGTCAGCGCTGGCAGCGGCGTCTGCCGGTACAAGACAGCCGTTCTGTACGCAGCCTCGCACACATTTGCTGCTGGTTACGGCTGCGGATGGCGTTCGTGTCTCTGAGGGGCGGAGGGAAAAGCAGGCGGCTCCTGGAGCCCTGCTCTGCCACACATCTGCAGAGGACTGGTGGCCCGTCCCCAGCCGGTCTCCTTACCCGCGTCGCCTTCTTACAACTGCATCAGGTTTCAGCTATGTTTTATTGAGGGAAGTGTTTTCACTTGAGCCTTTGAGGTGTGTCCGTCCTGGAAAACCAGCTGAAGAGTGGGCCCTCTTCTGAAGGTGGGTGTCTGGGACAGGCTTGTGGCCAGCGGTGCTCAGCCTTTCACTGGGGGTGTCTCGAGGGCTCCTCGCCACCTCAAAAGTAGTGAAGCCACCCCATTCTTCACCCGGAGCTGCCAAGGTCTGGAGAAGGGGAGCACCCCAGAGCTGTACCTGGTGCCTGCTGCCACCCGGGCTCGGGCAGGGTGGGGATCGACCTCTGGCATCGGCTCCCAGCTGGGGGTCCTGCGGGGTTTGCCCGTGAGCTTTCACTGGGAGGGGGCTGCGGTGGGGAGATGCTACAGGTGGGCTGGGTGGTGGGAAGGGGACAAAAGGAAGCTTGTGTGAAGGCCGGGGACTCCGAAAGGTGCCTCAAGTCGCCTCTTGCGTTAGCCACAGCTCGGATGGCATCGGAAGCAATGACTGTGCCCGTGAACGCTGTGTTGTTTTTCACTTTGAGAAGTAAAATTCCAGTCTCTAGAGCCAAAGATAGCTGGAGTGTTGACTTCTTTGCTCCCAGTGGAAACAAGCTTCAAAAACAATGGTGATGGACAACCTGGACTACTCCCTGGAGATCAGTAGAGGTTCTTACAGCTGTGCATCTGGTGGCAGCAGCAAAGATGTCTTGCAGGCAAGGGAGGGAAGGAGCGTGGCTCTGCTGCCCGCCGTCCCGTCGGGGCTCTGGGTGGGAAGCAGGCTGCGTGGTGGCGGGGGACGCTGCAGCCCAGGCTCTGATGTGCTGGGACAGAGGGGCTTTAGCATCCGGAGCAGCCTGTGACAGTCTCCAGCTTGGATCTAAAGTCTGCAGCTCCTTGGCCTTTGCTTTAGATGCTCACCTGGGGACCACCCTGGATCAGTCTGTGGGTGGTGAAGCAGATCCCGGAGCAGGGCTTGCCTCACCCCCTGTCATATCATGCTTGAGAGAGATTTTTTTTTTTAAAAAAACAGTTATTTCAGCTGGAAACTAGGGCTGCAGCCTCAGAGAGCGCACGAGGGGACTGGGGCTGAGCCTGACGCCCCGGGTCAGTCTCTGCCAGGGCTGTCCAGCCCGGGGGCTCTTCTGCCGTCTCTGGCCGAGGCACCGGGGATGCTGGCTGTGTGGGATGCCGTGCTCCGCTGACCGCTCCTGCTCCCTAACCGGCTGGTGCCTGCGCATCGGTCAGAGCGGGCAAGGGGCAGCACCGGTGGGGGTGGAAGGTTTGGAACTGCAGGGTTTTCACTGACCTGTGACCGAAAACAAAAACCGTTTCAGGATAAATGTTGTCGTTTGCACTTCTCCTCCCCTCCTGGCAGCCCAGCCCAGCTCGGAACCAGCCAGCAGAGATGCGGGCAGACGCCACAGTCGCAGGACAAAGCATCTTCCCTGGGAGCCCCCAGCCAGGCTTGTCCGTGGTGGCTCCAGGCAGGGGCCTCGGAGGAGCCCAAGCCCAGGTTTCTCCCAGTTATGGCTGGGGGGATAACCCCAGGGGATGGGGGAATTGCTGCATTTTGCTGCTTTCAGAAACCTGTCCTTGCAAGCAGGGGACACGGAGGAGGTGACCGGAGTGACTGCGGCGGCAGAAGGCAGCTGTCTGCAAAGCGGAGCAGAAGGAAGAAGCTGCTGCAGAGCCTGAGCCGCCTGCTGCTGTAGGTGATGCTTCTGATGTCCTTGCTTTCTCGCTGCCTGAAGCCTGTCTGTCTGTCAGGCCGTTGCCCTCCCTCTCACCCACTCCCAAGGAAGACCAGGTCCGTCTGCTCCACCTCCTGCATCTCTGCTGTTTTCTGAGATGAGTAAAGGGGCAGTGGAGTTGCTGGGTTTCTGCGCAGCCTCCGAGCAGCCAAAGGCTCCCTGCTTTGCTTTGCTGTACGCTGCAGGGCCCTGTTCCTCTCGCAAGCGCATGTACTTCTCACAAGGTGCCGCAGGGCTTGCTTGCTCGGCGTCTCATGTTGCTGTGGTCTACTTGAATGAGAGCAGCGAGGCTCGGCTTCGAGATACCCAGCGATGAGCTTCATCTTGCGCTCGCTGTTTCAAAGCCGTGGAGCCCAGGGGTTTCTGCAGCCCCCCCACCCCCACCTCCTTGGTTTGAGTAGCGTGAGAGGCTGCGAAACCCTCTTCTTTTTACAAGCGCTTGCAGACCTGCTCTGCAGAGCCTTGGCTGCTCCCAGCGCCCTGCGATCCGCGCTGGGCGGCCCACATCACTCACTCTTGCTCGCTGAGTGGTTTAGTGGAAATGCAGCCAAGATCATTTTTCTGTAGCCACGGGGTACGCGGTACTGCCTTCGATGGCACATTTAGTTTCTGCAGGATCCAACGAAGCCAAGCAGCCCTCTGTCAGCTTTAGGAATTTACGAGACCTTTTCATGCCTTGGGGAGCCCCAGGCCAAGCTAACACCAGAGGAAGGGCCAGCGGATATAAATTACCGTTAGCTGCACCAGCTCCGTTTTACCAGCAGAGAAACCAGCCCCTCGGCTCCGTGCTATTCCCACCGTCAGCTCTGTGCGGGTCCCCTGAGCACCAGTTCATTCTGGGACCATACTGGGCTAGAAAGAAAATCTGGGATGTGGGGGGGAGACGGGGGATATCTCTATGCATATGTATATATGTGAGAGATACATATGTGTGTGTGTCTACATTTATATAAATACTTAGCAGAATCCAGTACTTGATCCAGCGCAACCTCCAAGTGTTAATCACAATAAATGGGAAAAGGAAATAATTGCTGTTGGTAAAGGGGGAGGTGTTGCTGTGTGGGTGGTGAGGGGCCGAGCCCCCTGCTCCCCGCTCCCTCCCCAGCCCAAAGCCCTCCGGGGCTCCTCTTGCAGGGACAGCAGCCCCCAGCCCGCATTCGACCCCCTGCCCTGCTGCTGCCTCCCATCGCCGCTGCCCCGGGGTGGGCTGGGGCACCGGCCATGGGTGGGTTGTGCCTGTCCCCGCACAGGCAGCAGCAGGAGCAGGGACCTCGCCACTGCCCGCTGCCTGCCAGCCCTCCCTGTCCACACGGCAGCGAGGGGAAGCCTGACCAAGCACTGCCAGAGAGGGCTTAAACATCCCCGTAATTACACCAGCTCCCCGAAGACCACAGTCTCTTGAACTATAGCCGTTACCCGATGATTCGTAAAGACTCTTCGGGGACTCGGAGAGGACCGTTCAGCTGTAATTACCTTGGCTGCCTGCCACTGCCGGCCCGCCGTCGGGTGCCAGGGGACCGCACGGCATCGCTCCAATTAAGCGATGGGAAAGCGCCCGGCGTTTGCTGCTCTCCCCGTGGTGAGATGGGGAGGGAAACGTGGCTCTGGCCAAGCCCCGACTTGGCCGTGCTGTGGGGAAAAGGGGGGTCTGGGGGGGTCATTTTGCAACCTGCACCTACTCCCCACTCCTGAAATGCAAAGAGGGCCTTTCACTTTTTGCTGTCTCGCGCCCATAAACCAGGCGCTGACAGAATTATTTGGCAGGGTGCAGGCAGCAGCCCGGGGCTGACTGGGGGCTGCCCTGCCCTGTGTCCCATGTGGCTCCCCCAGCTCTGGGCGCACAGAGCAGGAGGAAAGGGTGCCTTGCTCGGCGGCAGAGGGATGTGTAATTTTATCACACATTACAGCATTTTGCCCTGGCAGCTTGTCACAGGCAAGGCTGTTAAAACTCTCTTGAAAAATGAGGGATCCATGGCAAATTGCTGATTATAGGATAGGAAAGGTAATCTGGCTACCTGTGATTGATCACTTTGATAGTGCAGCGTTCGGTGCTCTAGAAAACCCTGGTAAGAGATGTAGAGATAGCGCCGTGCTGTATTAACTGTACCGACAGCAGACAGCAGCCCCGGCGCGCGGTGATGGGGGCACTCGGAGGCAGCAGCAAGACAAACAGACAGAGCAGAGTGCGTCTGAGCGATGGCAGATGGCTGCATAGAGGGGCTGCATCACCTGCGAGACGAGAGGACAGACAGGAGCTGATGGATAGGTTTTAAGGGAGCTCCAGGAGTCCTCGGCGCGTCTGTGTTTGGAGTTTGAATCGTGCAGCAAGGCTGCCGGTTGCTGCATGCCACTCTGCCAGGCTGTGCTCGGGTTGTTCTCGGTCCTCCTGCTTGGGAAGGGGATGGGATGGGGACAGGGAAGGCGACTGGGAGCCTTTGACCCCCTGTGCCACGGCTGGCTGGTGCTCAAGCTCCGACTGCCAGCAGGAGCCGTGCGTCCGTCCTGCCCCTTCCCCAGCGCCACAGACTGGAGGGGCAAGAACAGGGCATGGGAGGGCGGGAGATGCAGGGGTTGCAGTGCTTTTATTTGGGCGTTACCTTGCATCCCTCCCCACCACGAAGCAGGGGCATCAACAAGACAGCCAAATGCAACGGCATCAAAAGGAAGAGTGGACCTCTTGGAGATGTTAAAATCAGTCAGGAACAAAAGGCACTTGTGGAAATTCAGCGTGCCGTTTCATAGATTTGACCACACCAATTCTTAACAAAAGAAAACCCAGGCTCATTACATAGAAACATCAAGCCAGCCAAGATAATTATCTCTAATTAGTGCTAATTTTAAAGTGAGGTCTGTTCTATAGCTGAATTGTTGCATATTTCATTAGTTCATTAGATGCTGAGCAGACAACGCAGATAAGAGAAATCAGTTCATTGGGCAGATATAAATTTCATCCTCCCTTCACCAGAAACAGCTTGAGGGTCCATCTTCACAGCACGCCTTATTTGCTGGGCCACACAGCACAAACCAACAAACCCGGACGACCCCGTGGTTCATCCTCTGGGGAACGTTCAATGGATACTCTATTAACTTTGCAGAAATAAAAAAAAAAAGAGGGAGAGAAACAAGCAATTCGTCAGTCAATGTTCTTATCTTGCTGCCTCTGCAAATATCAGCCAATTAATTCCAGGTCTCTTTCAGAGCCTGGATGGGGAAGAAAATTGTTGTGCACTTTAGATTAACCCACGTGAAAGTGGAAAGTCACCAAAGCGGGGAGCGGGCTCCATCCGCGGATGTGCCTTGGGCTGCCATCCATCCTCCCTGGGCAGCGGGGACAGGGCAGAGCTGCATCCCCAGCATGAAGCATGCCCCGTGCCACCTTCGGCGAGCTCATCCCCACCCACCAGTAGTGCAAAGGAGCGCACCTCCCGTGGGGTCTTGTCTGTAGGGGCCAGCGGAGAATTTCCCCTGTGTCAGGGCACGCTGACCACCTACCTGCCTCCATGGCCTGGCAGGTTCTGCAGAGCTCAGCTTTGCCGGAGCCGACTGAGGGAGGGGCTGGTCCCACCCTGGGGACCCCGTTGGCCAGGTACTGAGACCCCGGCCTGACCTCGTCATGGGAAGAAGACTGCGACACACATGGGTGATGCTCCAGGTCTGTGCACAACCGAGGTCTGGATGAAACTGAGGGACAGGCATTGGTCCTGTCTTGCACCAGGCACCCCAAGTCTATCTGCTCTGGCCCTTTGGATTTTATTGCGTTCACCAGTCTTCTTCGTCCCCTTTTTCATCTCTGCTTCATCTCCTTTTCCATCTCTTGCCAGACTGGCTTGCTCAGAAGCCAGTCCTTCCTCTGGCCACCACTGAAGCGCAGCCTTCAGCCCTGCCTCACACCCTGCTGGGAAGCCTCCCAGTGCCAGGGACAGTTTCTCCCCACGGAAAGCAGATGGGAAGCCATCCCTCTGCGGGTTCACTTCAGCCCCAGTTCCCCTCCCCGTGTCAGGGCTTGGCAGCAACTTCTGTTACTGGGGAAACAAACAGCTGGTTTGGGAAATGCTGGATTTTCAAAATCTCTGCTCACTGCAGAGCTGGATGCCGTGGGACTTGCAGTCAGCCCGGAGGGACAGCTCTGAGTGATACATGCAATGATACTGAAAAAGGGCCACGTAACAACAGAGATTCTAACTCGGTAGAGCTGTGCCTCCTACAGATCAATGGCATCGTGTTTTGTAATAAACATAACTGCCAACTCTTCCCTGCAGAGCATCTGGAGGAGACAGCTCCATGATGCTGATGTGCCGCACGCCTTCCCCTGCCAGCGGTCCAGAAGCCCCTGGATCGACTCTCGCAGTCTTGAACCATTTACCTCCTGCTGCAACCCTGCCTGGCCCAGGGAAGCTGTGACTTAGGAGACGAAGAGCAAGAACTGGCACTTAGGTGATGAAGTGCGAGCAGGAATAAAGCATTTTACTTTCAGATCCACTTCAAGATTGCAGGAAAATATCCCTCTCCGCTTGTAAACTATACACGGACCAGGATCCTTGCGAGACAATAAAAGACCCCTTCTCTTCACACCGCAGGTTTTTTAATCAGATTAACCTGACTTTATGCAGCTTTCAGCTGCAGCTGCCAGTGGAGCGAGGGCCTGGCTCAGTGCAAGACACTGGCAGGCAAAAGGCAGGGGACTTTCTAATCCTTGAGAAGCTACTGAGCAGGAACGCACTAACTGCAGAACATTACTGCAGGTATTTGAAGCCAAAATTAATCTATGAAAAAGAGATAACGCTTCAATTTATTTGAAGGAGAAAACTTTGGAGCTTTAAAGCATTTCAGAAGAGACAATTGAATGGGGAAGAAATCTGCAAAGGAAGAAACGCTGCCATGAGGTCCAGTTACGGGCGGTAGGATTGGGAAATCTGGAGAGGAGACGGCGGGGCAAACCCTTCCGGTACCCCAGAGCGAAGGAACCCAGCAAAAGAGCGCAATGATGGGAAGCCGTGGTAGTGACTCAGTGTGGGACAAGGCTAATTGAATCATCCGAAAATGCCATTTATCAGCATGTTCCAGGAGTCAGACCCAAATCCCAGCCCTGACTAGCTGTGAGGTTTCTGGTGCCAAAGTACTCTTTATTTTCAGCAGGGCTGCTGGGGAGGCTGGGCATGGCTGGAGGAGTACATGCGAGGCAGGAGATAGCAAGTGTGTCACTGAGAACAGCACCAGAAGAGACCCAGGTACGGCACCAGGAAGAATCAATTCGTTAACGGCTGCCATTGCAGGCAGACAAGAATTGCAGAGATTTAATGAACAGCAATTTAACTTATAGATTAATCAGAAAGCTTTCCACTCTTGCTAATGCTAACGTTCTTAAGCAGGCATCTCCATCCTGACTGATCCCTGCTCTTCCCTCACTGCTGACTGGTGCAAAGAGCAGGATTTTGGGGAGCAGGATCTCAGGGAACCGGCACAGTGACAGTGACCTGCCCTAGCATCCTCTCAGTCCCGTTCCCGCAACACCTTCCCAAGGGCTGCCTTGTTCCTTCTGCCTCCGAGTTTCCCCACCCTTCCCAACAGATTACCCAGAAAATTGCTGTCTCCTATATAGAAGTCTGCTTTACAGCACTGCCCGGTCTCACGTAGGGTCTTGCCTTCACCCTCACGTCTAGGAGCCTTCCAGTAGCTCATTAAGCAAAGTTCTACAAGTGCTCCCTTGTCTTCACTCTACGAGAAGACTCGCATGTACCAAAGCACTTGATTTCATATAATTCTGCTTTAAACATGTGTATTCCGAGGATGTAGTTAGAGAAGCTGCACTGTCAGAAGCCGCCACTGGTGAGAAGGTGCTCAGGTTTGTGATGGTCTCTTAGATTTTGAGGACATTCTTTCCCCAGGCTGGGAACCACTCTCCAAAGCTGTTCTCCACCAGCAGCCCTCTTGCCTCACCAGGTCTGGTTTCAGGAAAGCACTCTGCCCGAGCTGGGTCTGGGAAGAGCCCACTCAATGCAACGGCTGGGTGAAGTTGTGCAGTAAGACCCAAGCACAAGCCATCAGACCAGCCCGCAGCAGAACCCCAGGTCTGGTTCTCATGGGACTTGATGTGAAAACGATCTGGCTTTACATTATTACAGCTTTGGCAGCCAAACGTTACTCCCAGCCACCCTGGCCGAAGACAGGGACACCTCGTGTAAGCTGGGGAAAGAAGCTGCTCCACTCCTCGTTCCTGCCTCCCTCCTGCCATCCCCTGACCAACGGGCTCCTGCCTCCACAGGGGACGGTCCTGCCCAGTGGGTCAGCAGCAGAGCCGGTGGCAGAGCCCAGGACTCGGGGCTCTGCTGTTTGTAACCCTAAAGTTGAAAAGACAGCCCCAAAGATCGTTTGAAACCTCGATCTAGTTGATGCTCTGCCCTGCCTGAAGACACCCATGGCTCCGCATCTCCCCAGGGCCCACGCCGCTGTTCTTCACCCGGGTGCTCCTGCTCCCCCGGGGTACGGTACGGGCCCCCTCCACACCCCCCGTTATCCCTCACTCTGTGTCTCCATCAGCCGTCACCCCAAGTAATGCTTAGATTTCATGCTCAATATTCTTGATGCAAGTCGAACATCAAAACCTCAGCAGGGTGCCTGGGAAAATCTAAGCGAGAATATCAGAGGAATCTGTTTCTACAAAGCAAAAGAAATCAACAAAGGCTGTGCTTGGGGATTTTTTTTTTCATCCTGGACCATACACACAAATAATAAGTTCAGACTTGGATTTTTTTATTATTATCACCCTTCCTGATATCAATCTCTCCTTTCATTGTAATAAACATTGATTTGTGCTTTTCGAAAATGCCTGCTCCTATCTGCTGCTGCTCTTCCCGCAGGCGCGGCGGTGGGGATGCGGACAGCAGAACTCATCGTCCCCGGGTACAACCGCTCTGCTCATGCCCACCACCCCTCCAGCAGCACCAGCGGGCCACCGAGCCAGGGGTCTCAGGAGAGCTTAAGCTGCGTGCTGGGGTCGTCTGTACGGAGCCGGGCTGCCGAATCCCGGCTGTGGCCCTGTGTGTCTGGAGGCGTGGGTAAATCAGTCCCCCAAAGTATTGCTCCTTCCCTTGGCTCTCCTGCCCCCAGGCGAGACGAACGCCTCTGTAAACTCCTGATCATGGTTTTTCTTGTCGGTGAACGTTTTCCTACACTGAGGCGCCTTTGGGGCAATGGCCTCGTTCCTCCGGTGTGTCTGTACAGTTCCGGGCACAGCTCTTGTGCCACGTTAATTATCTTCCATGTGGAATTTGTTTCGTGCCAGCAGAAACGCGTTCAGGTTAGTATGAGAAGTGAAACAAAAATAGCTCCTTTCCCCAGAAGAGCTCTCTGGTTACACAAGATGGCTAAAAACCCGCAGCAGAGGGAAGGACAACGCCACGGGCTGGCTGGTAAAGTCATCCCTCTGTGAGCATCCCAGCAGAAGCTCAGCTGTGACACAGGCGTGGATTTGGAAAAGGGGACAGTTGGGAGAGTCTGGGGAAAAGAGCGTTGGCTGGGAGGAAAGTGCCGTGCAGCTGGGAGGAAGAGGAGGAGGAGGCGCAGGCAGCCGGAGCTGTGTGTCGCTGGGCTCGATCTGCAGCCGGCAGGAACCTGTGCCCGGCTGCATCCCCGAGGCAGCGCCCGCAGAGCTGCCTGTAACGCGGGACGCCGCAGGCAGGGACCCCCGTCACCGGCAGCGGGGACGAGACGGGCCACCCTTCTGCCCAGGCTGGGCTCTGCCGGGCTGCGGGTGCCGATGCAGAAAGTGCAGTGCCAGCCCGGCAAACCCCTGCGCTGCCTCTGCTGCAGGCTGGGGAGGAGGGAGGGCAAGGGGGGGTTTTGGCAGTCCGAAGGTTTCCAGCCCTTGCTTGGCATGAGAAAAGCGTTTACCCTCCTATCTCAGTGCTTCCAGACTTCACCGTGAGTACGGCCAAAATCATTTTCATGAGATATCAACCAGATCTACATGAATAAAGTATAACAATGTTCGCTTCCAATCCAGGGAGTCCTTTTCAAAGTTCAGAGCACCTGCCAGCCTCAGAGCAAACCGCAGGCAGCTTCTGCTGGGGAAAAACCCAGCAACCCTACGTTTCCTTACCTGTCTTTGCCCGGAGGCACTCTCAGGCTACACCCGAGCCCGGGGGGCCAGGGCGAGGGAGGGAAAACAAATGTGCTGAGTTTAAAAAAAGTGACTTTTATCAGAAAGCTTCTCTTATTTATCAGCTTTATTAAAGTGCCATCTCCCCGAGTCGTGGGGTCACGAGTTAATTTCAGCTTTCAGCTAACTAAAAATACACTCTTCTCACTGTCGGAGCCGAGAACTTCGCTGAAATGAGGAAAACCTGGCAATATTTTCTGCTTCCCGGGCCCATCTCTGGGGGAGGCTGGCTCTGGAGACCTTGCAGGTGGTGGTACCAAGTTCGGCAGTTGGCTTTTACTCCCCAGAAAGCTTTCGGCTGCTGTTCTGGGTGCGGGTTCGTGCCTGCTCCGGCAGAACCCGGCGGAGGGCATCGCCCTGGCCCCCGGCGCGGGCAGCACCAGCCCTCAGCAGCCGCAGGAGGAGGTCCCAGCAGCCCGGGCAGGCCAGATCGGGCTGTTAACAAAGTTAATTGGAGGAGTTTTTCCCCCTGGAAGGAACCCTCTGCCGATGCTTCCCAACAGGCATCCCAGCAGGGAAGGCAGCCCCGTCCCGGGGCCCCCCGAGCCCAGCCCCTCGCCCCGCGGGCCGGCGCGGGAGCAGGATTTGTAAGCTGTTGACACGGACATCCTGCGCAGGCGATGGAGGCTTTGCTATCGGCGAGCAGGCACCTCCAGCAGACGCTTTCACTAACAGATTTATTATTGCTGGTGAGGAAAATGAAACCATGTGGAGCCGGTGTGCGGAGCCCAAGGAAGAAGCCGGCCACTTGGAGGCAGACGGGAATTTCCTGAAGGGTGAATATGGCAGAGCATTAAATGGCAAATAAATTAAAAAGCCTTGCTTTCTTCCCCTGCCTCAGCCGTGCTTCGACTTGCCCCAAAGCCCAGATAATACAGGAGCCGAAGAGCTGCCATAAAGGGCCAGACCTGAGCTTAGTCTAAAGGCCAGTCCCTCCCAACGCCCGCCGCCGGGTGCTGCAGGAAAGGCCCGAGATGTCCCAGAAAGAACAACCTGCACAGATGAGCTGTTTCTACCTGGCTCCAGGGATTCGGAGGATGCTTTAGGAGCTGAGGCGGGAAGGTTTATCTCCCCCATGTTTTTCTCCTCCTTGCCTACCCGGCTGTAATGCAAGTGTTCCTGGTGAATCCAGAGCACAGCGATTCATAGGTGCCATTATGGTTTTTTATTTCTGAAGCATTCTCGCCTGGAAGCCACAGAGGAGCAGGATCTCACCTCGGCTCACCTCCCTGCCTCAAAATGGGGGCCAAGACCCCAGCAGGTCCCCGACCAAAGGACCCCCCGTCCCGCCGAGCCCCTCGGGTGACACAGACAGCGGTGCTGGGAGGGTGGGCATGCCCTGCGCCCGGGTCGGGGCCTTGCAGACGGACGCTGGCTCGGAGAAGAGGAGAGCTGCCTCGTGAATTCCCCACAGCGACAGTGTTGTTTCTGTGCATACTTCTCCCCGTGATCATCTCTGCTCTCACCGCCTCTTCCCTGCCTGCCACATTGAGCCCAGATGTCTCCTTTAAAGGGGAACTGCAAACTTTTGTTTAAAATAACACTATTTTTAAAAAAAACAACCCTTCCAAGATCCCCCGCAATTAATCAACTCTACGTGCAGGCTCCAAACTTGCAAACACTTTTGAAAGCAAACTACTTGAAGTTTAGCTTCCCCCACGCTCACCTGCCAAGCCCAGCGTCAGGACTTCACGTGCTCCCTGCCAGCAGCGGACCGTGCCTCACCGAAGCGGTGTCAGCCCCGTGTCCGGGCCCAGGCAAGGCTCCAAGCAGATGCAGAGGGAGGAAGGACTGCAAGGCGGGGGCTAGTCTGGTCCTGCATTCCTTCGGCACGGACCTTGGGATGCTTCGCTGAGAAACCGGGGAGAGCTGAATGTCAGGAGGGGCATAGCCAGAGCCCTGCTTGCAGATCCCCACTGTGCTTGGCTGCAGGGTGAATTTTAGCTCCGAACAATGAGAACTGGGTCTTTTTCCCTCAGTATCCCTCAGTGTGAAGAGAAATGGCCAAGGCGGGAGGGGGATCAGCAAGCCGGTCTGCAGCCACCAGTCAGCTCACGATTCTGCTCTTGTCCTACCGTTACTCTGATGGCTTCCACCCAGCAGCCTTGGCCTGCCGAGGGGCTGCTCTGCCTCCGCCGCTCGTGTGTCCTCCCAAAGCCAGCCCTGCACACCCCGTGACGGCGGGAGACAGCACAGGGCAGCGGCTCCCCAGCGCCCGGGTTCCCGCGGGGCTGCCCCGCATCCCAGCAGGCAAGAGGCACTTTGCTCCTCATCCTCCTCCCCAGGGGCATGCCGGCTGTCGCCCCAGCTCAGCCTGGGATGGCTTCTCCAGCCCCGAATCTCTAAACACTTCCCTCCTCCCCTGACCTGCTCCCTGCCCCCCCCCCCCCGCCCTAAGTTTTAATTTATCAGGAGAATTATTAAAACAGCCATTTCTCAGCTGTCTAACGTTTCAAACCCCTGCTCTCATTCATCTGATAAATATTTACAGAGCTTGACATTGTCTTCAGCTCATTCCCTTCTGTGCCAAACAATTCCAAACACTCGCTTCCCTCCTCCGGCGGCTCAGGGAGCAGGGCTGCCCGCTCCAGCACGGCCAGTCCCCTGTGCCCTCCCTGCGCCCCTCTTCAGGGGCGTGATAAGGGGGGAAATTACCTGTCCCTCCTTTGGACTTGCCCCCTCTCCTCTGCATGGGCTTCAGCACCACTCTGGGGGCTGCAGGGGTCTGGTTGCTGACAGCCCAGGTCCCCTGCCCGCCTGGTGCTGGCCACTCTGACCCCATCCAAGCCCCTCGGTGTCACCAGCTTCGCCCCATCCACACATCCCTGCCACCGCCATCGCCCTGACCCACGTCCTCTGCTGGGGGTGAAGGAGCTCAGCACCGCTGGCTCCACGGGGTCACCGCCGACGGGGACGTTCGCTCACGGCTGGGCTTCACCACAACCGGTTCCCCGGGGAGCACGAAGCGCGATCATCGAGCGGACACACACGCCGACACCCCGGCACGCTGGCGCAGGCGTTTCGAGGATGCTGAGCTCAGCGTGCCAGCCCCCGAGCCACCCGGCTGCGTGCACAGAGGAGGTGGTGCGCAGGGACAGCCCTCACCCACTCGGGTCCACGCGAGTTTTCGTCTCCCTTTACCAGCCTCACCGCGCGGGAGCTGCCGCCAAACGTCCCCTAGGAACGCAGCACTGAGCCTTCGCACCAGCCTGCCCGGCATCTCCGCACACAAGTGCAGGCTCCCCGTGCCCGCCGGCAGCCCAGCTGGTGGGCCCGGGGGCAGAGACCTGCCCCAGCCCAGTGAAACCCAAATCATCCCTGCACCTCTGAGGATGGGACGTCGCATCCTTGCTCGGCTGCAGCCGGTCAGTCGCCTCAGCAGTGCCGGAGAAGCCAGGGTAAACTGGTGGGAGCATTTCTTGAGCAAGTCTATTTTTGTCTAAATACAGGATTTCATCAGAGGTAGGAACTCGTGTGGCGGCGCATTGATTTCAATGCCATTTCCAGCAGGTTAGGTCAAGGACGCCGTGGTCACCTCCGATCGGACAGAGGGAGGCAGATGCTCACAAATCAAAACCCTGACTCTTCTGATTTGGAAATGGATGTTTCAACACCATCCCATTCTGCAAGACCTTGCAGGAGGTCATATTTTGTTTCCAGCAGAAAAAACAATCAATTTCTGGCTCTTGAAGTTGTGGAGAAGCAGAATTGCCATCCCCTGCCAGTTTGATCATAACACAATAATTTCTTTCCACGTGTTTTTTGAGTTAGAGAGATGAAGTCTCTTCTGCTGCTGCTTCTCAAAACATCTTCACGGGGCCGCATCATGGGTGGGAAGTGCTGAGTGGTTGCTCAAGGAGCCCGAGGTCCCTGACGAGGGGAACATCTCCTTCAGTCTGCACAATGGATTTCTCAGGCAGACCCAAAAGGCCTCCAAGAATCCTACCAAAGAAGTCAGCTGGTTTTAAAAAAATGCACTCAGTTGTTTAGCAAGTGTGTTTTTGGTGTTTTTCTTGCAAGCAGGTTTGCTGAAATCCCTCTCATTCCTGGGACCCTGTGGTGATGTCTCTGCAGCATTAGCAATGAGTTGTTTCCAGCACTGACAACAGCTGGAGCCGTAGCAGAGGCTGGGATCCACCAAGCTGCCCAAGCACGGGGCCAGCCAAGGCAGGAGGCAGCACCCCGGCTCGGGACTGGGCACCTCACAGACATCGTTCCACGCTCTGCATGGGTGTGAGCCCAGGGGAGAGACAGTGGGGGTGGAGGAAGAGGCACTTCATCACATGCACTCTCCTCTGACAAGGTTTAGTGGGGCTGGCTGGCCAATGCAGCCATCCTCCTGCAACCTGGACTCATGCAGCTGTCTTCAGCAGCATGGCCACCGGGTCATCCACGGGATCCACCTGCAATCCATCCATGGGATCCACCACCAGCTCATCCATAGGGTTTACCACCAGCTCATTCATAGGATCCACCACCAGCTCATTCATAGGCTTTCCCAGCTGTACGCCGGTGCTCTTTCCACTGGGTTAGGGAAGGCAAGAGGGAGAAGAAAGGGAAAGGGAAAGGAAAAAGGAAATGGGAAAGGGAAAGGAAAAAAGGGAAAGGGAAAGGGAAAGGGAAAGGGAAAGGGAAAGGGAAAGGGAAAGGGAAAGGAAAAGGAAAAGGAAAAGGAAAAGGAAAAGGAAAAGGAAAAAAAGGAAAGAAAGGAGGCACTACCTGCTTTGACCCTCTCTTTTCCCACACGCATCTATCCAGAAGTTCAAGTTCTGCAGCAGCCACAAGGTTGTGGCAGCTCATGCAGGAGACGAAGCGCATGGGAGATTTTTTGGTTTTGCAGTGCTGGCGGGCTTCAGGAGTTTGTGTTTCACTGCCCAGCCCGGAGAGGTGCAGTTCGAAGCCCTGGGGATGCGCGGGGGGCTTGCCTGCGTTGCTCTGAGGGGCTCTCCCAGCGGAGCTCAGGACAGGGCTCTTGGACTACATTTTCCAGACTTCTGAACGAGAAGTTGGGCTGGATTTTTTTCCAGGCATTCATGCGTGGTGAATTGTTAGCAGCAAACCCTAAATTCTCTGCTTTCCCTTACAATAACTAAATAAATGCCACATGCCGGCAGCTCCCCGCAGCCTGGGCATGACGTGTGTGTTCGGTATAGATGATCTGGTACTTGTAAGTCACTGAAAGATGGGGAAAGCTGAGGAAACCCATGACGTTTCACCCGATTTCAGGAATGTGTTCTGTTATTAGAAAAGCAGAGCATTTTTCCTGGGAATGGATTTCCATCTTGGGGGCCTTAGCTGCACCCTTTTCCAGGGAGAAGGCTGGGGTGGGGTGCCCACAAGTCCCCTGTGCTCCCCTGATGCAGGGACGGTTTTGGCTCTTCTTGTACCCCCACCCGCTCCCCATTACAGGCTCCGCTGTGTTTCCTCTCACACACCATTTCTCTGGCTGAACTAAAAATTCCCCCCGCACTCCTTCCTCCTCCTGCCTGTCCCCCCCTTTTTCCTGGCAGCGGGACCCCGGGACCCCATCCATGGGGAGCAGGGGCTCATCTGGGGCTGGTGGTGAGAAAGATAAAAATGAAACACACTTGTGTCCGGCAGCGGAGCTCTGACCTTGCAGTAAGGGGATCAGAGGCATTTCCAGGCAGGAACGGGGAGTGCTCGGCAGGCAGCACTGCCCTCCCACTGCACGGCCCCCCCACCCAGGGCTGCCAGCCTGCAGGGTCGGGGTTATTGCTGCTGGAGAAACACAGGTTTGCTTTCAGGGGGCCGTTGTGGAGAGCCCCGGCGCATCGCCTGGCACGGCCCCGTGGGGTGCAGCTCTGCCCGGGGGGCTTCGCACCGCAGCAGCACTCTGGGGGGAGATGCTCTGGACCCTTGGAGACGATGATGCGAGGCTCCTGCCAGCACCCAGCACCCACCGCGGGTCCCAGCCCAGGACCCATAGCCACTGACCACGCTCTCTGCAGCACGGAGAGACCCTGAGAAGGCAAGCGGGGAGCTACAGCCCCTCCGTCACCTTGACCTGCATTCCTGCCTTGTCACCATCCCTCTCCCTCCATCCCCAGTACCTCCAGCACCCCTAGCACTCAGCCGTGATGTGACACGGTGCTAAAAGGACGTCTGGTGAAATGTGGCTTGGACGAGAAAGGTAAACACATTCATCAGCATATCATCAGCCTTTCCACCTGCCTGGCAAGGTCAAAGCTTCGCCAACAGCCAGTGTGTTAGCACTGCTCCTCTCTGCCCGGAATTACCCTGGGCTTTGCTCTGTTTCCCCTCTCAGCGCCCATTTTCTGCCAGGCAGAGGGTTTTCACACCTTCCCAGCTCCTTTTGCCACCCGATGTCGAATTGCTTCTGCAGGCGAGGGAGAAGGCAAGGGGAGCTGGAGGATTCATTCACCAGCCATCACGCGGAAGCCAAAGCCCACGAGGGTTATCTGGCCAGCGCTGAGGAGCAAACCGTGCCTTGGCTGAGCCCTGCCAGACCCCGAGGAGCCCCGCGGGGGCTCGGGGCTAAGCCCCCCATCGCAGCCCCCTGCCCCGGCCAGCCTTCGCCCCGGGGGTCTGCACACACGTCCCCTTGGGCCACCAGCATCGCCCGCAGGCTCTGCTCCGGGGCGCGTTGTCCAAGCCCAGCTCCTGGCGCTCTCCCACTGTAATTAACTGCAAATAACACGCACAACCCACTCGCTCGCGCTTCCAGCCCTCACACCTACGTCTCTCCGCTTGAAAGGCTTGCTTAGCCGCGTGATTGACGTCCAACAAGACAACTGTGGAAACAAAGCCATCAATTGACACATCCAGGTTTTAACTGCAGGCTGGTATTTGCAGCACTAAAGTGATGTCTCATTACTCTGCTGTAGTGATCTTGTTAAACGCCAATTTAAACCCTGATCGCAAAGGAGCAGAGAACAAGACTCCAGCCCGAGGAGGAGTGATACATCGCAAGGAAGAGACATCTGCAGCCTGCCCTGGCGTCCTTCGCTGCAGCGCCGCGGAGAGAAATGCAAAGGCCTTTTTATCTTCTCACCTACCCTCCGTGGGCCGAAGCAGGCCTGTACACTACCCCCCAGGGCTCTCTTCAGTCTAAATTTAGATGGCTCAAGGTTTCCATCACTCCCCTTAGGATACTGTTCTGAAGTCTGTAGAGTTGCTCTGCTCTGCGAAGTTTCCCTGGGAGTCAGCCTAAATACTTAATTTCTTCCCCCTTTGTCCTAATTAGAGCTAGCAAAATAATGAGAACATTATTTACAAATCATTCAAAGCAAAGATCTGCACACAGAAGTTCTGTGCGGATGGAGCGCGTCCGTGGGGCGCGTGTGGGCCCCACGCGCAGCATACGTGACGCTGACACGGAGGGGTTCTTCAGCTGGCCCTGCTGAAGACGGCTCCCCGAGGACCTTCCCAACCCGCTCGGTGCCTCCACCCGTCCAGCCCCGAGACGAGCCCTCCAGAGCCGCCGGTTCAGCCCTCCGGAGGCTTGCGCATCGGCTTGCGCCGCGTTCCCGCAGGGCTGCTGCACCAGGGCACCGTCCCAGCCAGCCGCAGGGCACGCAAGCGCCGCTCCCGTGCGCCAAGCACCGGTCGTGCTGGGAGCTGGTCGGTCCTGGCATGTGCCCGGAGCTCTGTCCCCTGTCCCTCGCTGCTCACCCTGGCTGTGCTCCCCAGAGAGGAAGGGTCCCTGCCTGCCCGGGAGCCCACCACACCACCTCTCAGCAGGAGACCGCCGGGGACAGCAGAGCTGTCACGCTGCAGGCAGCAGCGCATCTGTCCAGAGGGAAATTTTGTCCCTGTCATGGAAAAACGCCTTCAGCAGAGGACCGAGCAGGATATGAACACACTGCAGTCAACCACGTGCTGCCCTTAAGTGCAGCGGGTCTGTGGAGACCTCGGTCATAAGCCCCTCTTTCAAAGGGTTTTATTACATACTTAGTCATAAAACTTCGCCTGGGGCTGACTTGGCAAGCGGGGCCTCGGCCCGGAAGCCAAACCCTTTTCATTTTTAATAACGTTTCATGAAAATCCATTTGGCCCTTTGTAACTCGGACAGGTGGGAAAACAACGGAGAGTTCTGTCTGCAGCCCCTCTGGCTGGCCGGCCGCTCGCCCGGCGGGCTGCGGGCTGCTCCGCGCGGCCGGGGACCCCGGGGCAGCCGCCGGCGGGGAGGTTGCTGTGCTGGCTCCGGGGACAAGGACCGTTCTGGCAAAGCCCCCCATATGAAGGAGTATGTGAGAGCCACAGACCCCATCGCGGTCCCCAGGTCAGTCTGCCCGGAGGCTGGGGTCGCTCAGAAAACCGGTCGCAGGGGTGAGGGTCTCTCTCGGCATGGTGAAAGCCAAGCTGTTTGCTGGAGCACCCACACAACCAGCCTCCTGCAGCCAGCACTTGCCCTTCCCAGAGCTGTTGTTCAGTCCTCATCCTCTCACCTCCTCCTTTCCCGGGCACCCTCCCTTCCCTCCCGCTCCAAAGGCAGCCTCCGGCCCGCTCTGGGACTGGGCAGGGTGCCCCGGGCTGTGCTCACCCCCCCTCCACGTCTGCCGGAGGCTGCAAACCCCCGAACCCCCATCCCCACCCCGACACCTCGCGCCCGGGCACCGAGCCCCCCGGCTCCCCGCTCCGGCCGGGTCACCCGAGGATTGAGCTGCCCCGGGGACGCGATGGAGGGACAGACCTGCAGCTGCTGGCTGCCCGACGTGGAGTTCAAAGAGGTGTCAGATGAGTCTCTTGGCATCGGGCTCTATTTTTACAGCTTGTACATTAATGCTACCAAAGTTTAAACATTTGCAAGGGACCAGCAGCTCTGCAGGGGGAGAACATGTCGGGTTTAGTGCAGCCGGCATGCACCGAGCCCTGCTCCGGGAGCGGGTCCCAAAAGCCCGGGCACATGAGCTAACAGCGGGGTGGTGCAGCAGGGTCCCAGGGCACAGCACGGGGACCAGGGGACAGCCAGGAGGGAGGGACGGAGCCTGCATCCTGGGGAAAAGGGACCCAGCAGCCGTGTGAGCCTGGGGAGGGGGCTCGGGGGCGCGGGGGTGCCTGCACGCCGAGTGCCGCGGTGTCGGTGCGGGACTGCCGGTGGCAGGCGAAGCGGCAGCCCCGTGGTGACGGAGCAGACGGGGACCCTGGGCGGGCAGAGGGGGGAAGCCCCCCACCACCCGCTGCCAGGCCGCTCTGCCTGCCGCTCCTTCGTGGCTTGCGAAGCTCGAGTGCCGCGGCGCAGAGGCTGCAGGGGCAGTTTAGTGCCAGATCTGTGTTTGAAAGGTTGGAGTTATGAGTCTGTCAGCATTTCCATTACAGGGCCTGATTAATTTGGGGGGTTCGGGGTAGGGTTAGGAGTTGTCATTCCAGATGTGAATTTTTGTTTTAATTCCTAAAAAAAAATAAAAAGGGTTTAAATCCTTTAACTTTGCGTTTTCCCTTTCAAAGGGAAGAAAAATATGTGCCGTCTGGGTCTGTTTTGTTTTTGCTGCAGAGCTCCAAATGCTGTTTGCCAGGTTCACGGCTATAAGTGCTTTCGTTTGAACTGGGTTCGCTCTCTGTCCTTCCTTACGGGATCACCCCGATTTCAGCCCGGAGAGCCGAAGCAGCGTACGGGGGCTCGGCCTGTGAGCAGCCCAGACTCACGGCGAGGGGCTGCTCAGGTCTCCTGCTGCTGGCAGCAGCAGCGCGATGCTGCGGCAGGGCCGCAGGTACCTTCTCCCAGAGAATAACCGGCGACAGAGGGACATCAGCTTTGGGGACCCCCCCACGCCGTGGCCCAGCTGCGCTACAAGCAGGGAGCGGGGTCAGCATCACAGCATCCAGCATCGGGTGCCTCGGCGAGAGCCCGGCAAGTCCCACCTCAGAGGCTGGGGTCTCTGCCGAGCAGCACCTTGCCGGCACCCCCGGCTCCCCAGCCCCACCAGGCAGCAGAGATGGGGTCTGGGGCCAGCGGTGGCCAAACGGTCGAGGCAAAATAAGCAAACTAAAACTTTGTGCTAGGGGAATATTGAAATGTAGCAGGTTCTCACCAATGCTTGAGCTTTTCTGAAAAGCTGTTTCCCAGCACAACAAATTCAAGATAAAACCAGAAGCTAGAAGGATGGTGGTCCCCCCGCCAGGGAAATGCAGGTCTCCCCTTCGGCACGCTCCGAGCCCCCGTGCCTCCTCCCCATGTGGCAGCGGCTGCTCCTGTCCCCCCTGCAAGACACGAATCCCCTGCAGCTTCTGCTGTGCTCCCCGTCTCACTCGCCCACCGAGTTCCTCATGTTAATTCTGTCCTATAGAGCAAGGGTCTTCTATTAGCACTTGTGGCTTTCATCCTCCTAAAATCTTCCCGGGCACCTCTCCCTTTTTTTACATCACCAGAAAAGACAGGGACCAGTACAGGTAATTTAAATGTTTATGTTGTCTGAAGCACCCTGGCCGTGGTAGCCCTGTGCCACGTTCCCCCTCAGGAGCACGCCGCGGGGTCTGCAGACAGCCTCCGAGGCCTGGGTCTGGCTGGGCAGCAAGCGAAGCTCGGGAGAGCGGCTCGGCTCCCACCCCAGCGCCCGGGAGGGGCACCTCAAGCACAGAACCGTTTTCCTGCAAACCAGAGGAAACCCCCCAGCTGCCCGGTTCCGCCGGTGTCACCGTCCCAGCGTCACCGTCCCAGCAAAGCGCCGGCGGCCTCGTTGCGCAGGTACTCGAGTAAACTTGTCCCTTGATGGGTTTTACTGTGGAAAAAACCCATCCCAAGGAAAGGAGGGACTGAGCGGCACCTGGTAAGGTCCCTCCCATCCCGTTGCCCCCTCCCCATGGGACACCTCGGCGTGCTCCACGTGCCACCTGCGAGAGCAGAGAGCGTCCCGCGGCTTTCCTGCTGGCCTCCCCTAAGGGATACAGGTGAAACCATATTTCTGTCATCCTGCCCACAGATCTTACTCACGACCCACTCTCCTGCTGCTTTGCTGGGAGGGCTTCTTGGCTTTCAGGTTTTACCCATCACGAGGACCTTAGCGCTGGGTGAAAGCAGTGAGAGGTGAAGACAGAAAGCAGTCAGAGAGGTGACAACATATTTACTCTGACGATAACGCAAAGGCAGAGCTTTTGGTGCCCCCAGAAAAAGGGGTCTAAGCTCCGTGGGGGGGGGGGTGTCCCAAGCTGCTCCATTTTCTGCGGCTGTCGTGCGCGCCCGATCCCGCTCCCCAGCCACGTGCTGGAACGTGACTCGGAGAAAGGATCCCAGCTGCCAGCCCTCCCCGCTGCGGCGGCTTTGAAAGATAATGAAGAGGTGGTGGACTCAGGATCCAAGAAATGGGCACAGAGCACTGCAAAGAGAAAAACAAAAGTGCCAGGATTCGTTGCAGCTGCTCAGTGAGACGCAGAGGGGGCTGAGCGATGGCGAATTTCCTTTTATTGCCATCTTTTCACTTGAAAATCTGCCTGGCAGCTTTTCAGTTCTTTGCAGAGAGACTGTTGTTGTCACTGCTGCTGCTGCTGTTGTTGTCGCTGCCAGGAAAAGACTTGCAAATAATCTTCCCATTAACGCTGACTTGGTATCAAACTTGGTATCAGCATTTTTCAGCGAGGGCTTGTGCGGGGGCTGAAGGAGCTGGGCGTCAGGCGTCGAGAGGCTGCATCTGTGCCTTGCAGAGTGGCTTTGCCGGCACTGCCGGGCTGGCAGGGATGCGGGGAGCTGGCAGGGATGAGGGGAGAGGGCAGGGATGTGGGGAGATGGTGGGGATGTGGGGAGATGGCAGGGACGCAGGGGGGGTGGCAGGGATGTGGGGAGACGGTGGGGATGTGGGGAGATGGCAGGGACGCAGGGGGGGTGGCAGGGATGCAGGCAGCAGGCAGGCATGTTGGGGGGGTGGCAGGGATGCGGGGAGCTGGCAGGGATGCGGCAGGGGTGGCAGGGATGCAGGCAGCTGGCAGGGGAACCGGACAGCAGCCACCCCACCAGCGCTCGCTCTCCTCGTTGCCCTCTCCGGCTGCTCAAGCCCTTCTCGAGGCCTTGGAAACGTGACCGGGGTGGGAGGACGGGTAAGGCTGGCATCCCTCGCCACCTGCCCGGGGCCTTCCCCAGTGCGGGCGGATGGGTGTCTCTTACCAGGGCTCCGCTGTGAGGATCCCAGTGACGGGGATTTTCTGTTCATTACCTAAGCAAAGGCTGATCTCCACTTTCCAGAGTGAACTTTTTTCCTTCAAGCACCAAGTCCCTCAGCACCACG
This sequence comes from Opisthocomus hoazin, assembly GCF_030867145.1. Lineage (NCBI taxonomy): Eukaryota > Metazoa > Chordata > Aves > Opisthocomiformes > Opisthocomidae > Opisthocomus > Opisthocomus hoazin. Next base: position 885,945 of record NC_134427.1, on the reverse strand, counting down.
CTCCCTCCTAGTCCAAGCCACCCATGGAGTCCTGCCACGGACAGAGCTTCCCTTCCCCCGGGCAGCCCCCGGCAGAGGCGACGCAGCCGACGGAGCTCACCCCGGGCGAGGCTCTGGGGCTGCCCTGGACGGATTTACCTCTCCTGGCGCTGTCAGGAGGGAGGTGGGGGAAGTCCTGCCCTGCCGGCAGAGTCCTGGATCCGAGCTCTGCAAACCCAACACGGCTCTGCCTCCTCTTTAACCTGCCTCTGCGCCGGGACGGGTAGGGGAGTCCATGGGCAAGCCGGAGCCGGAAAACCAGGGTATCCCAGGGAGACAAAACCAGCCAGAGGTGATAGTAACCAAGAGTAGAAAGGAAGAGAAAAGGGGCATGGATGGCACAGGTAGAGCTCTATCTGCCAGACGATGCAGGGGAATGGCTGAGCATCACTGGGGCGGGTGGGCTGCGCAGCCGGGGGGTCTTGTCCTGCCCTGTCTCTGGCCGCCATCTGACTGACTGCCAGGGTGGGAGCAGCAGGGATGGATCAGATAAAACAGAGAGTTCCCTGCTGCCCTACATAAAACTTTGCCTAAGGGCAATTAATTTTTTTTTTTAACTGTAAAGAAAACAGCTGGAGAGGCCCAGACGTCACAGCAGCCTTCCCTGCCGGGGGTTCTTCTGCGAGTGCTGTCCGCACGGGGGGGGGCTGAGACTGGCTGCCAGCGGTCCCCGAAACTTCGCTGTCTGTAGGGGCCTGTTCAACATCGCTACAAAAACACAGTAATAGAATGACACTAATAGGTGTGCAACTATGTAGGTAACTACCCGCGTCGCTAAAAACCTGCCGCAGAATAATACCAAGCCGTAACCTGCACGGCCGCATCCATCCCACCAGCGGTTTCTGTGCCTGCAGGGATCCGTGGGGATGCTCCCAGCAAAGCCTCCGGGCCACCAGCCCCTCGCAGCCCACGCGTGCTCCTGCCCAGTTCACATCTGACACAGCCGATTGACTTTCTTCCCAAGGAAACCCATGCTGCCCTATTAGGAGCAATAGATTAACTGCCGAGATAAAGAAAAATTGCAGGAAAAGCGCAGTTAAGGAATCAAAGTGTGATCAAGGGAAAGGAAACCGTTTCCAAACAGAGGGTATCTTTGGCAGGGATCTGACACTGCCTCTCCCCTTGAAGGCTGCGCCTTGGCCTCTGTTTGCTGAAAGTCCCCAGGGTGGGCGGCCTCAGGGCGGCCGCTTTCCAGAAACGACTGCTGATGGATGGGGAGCTGCCGGAGGGCAGGGAGGAGGGAGAGGGCAGCTCACCCCCCTTGAGCCTGCCTGCGCCCATGCCCGGGAGCTGCTGTGCGGCAGGGGCTGTCACCCCCCCCCCCACCTCAGTCCCTGGTCCTGGTCCCCAGCGCCGATCCCCGGTCCCCGGCGCAGAGCGCTGGTCGCAGGGCCATGCACAGCTCTGCTCCCCGTGCCGACGCTCAGCAGCCCGCACCCCAACACTCCAGCTCCGCTCCCTTTCAAGCACAAAAGCAATTCACAGGGTGGTTTTCACAGCTTTTTAAAAATAATTCCTTTAGTCTCTATGATTTATACAGTTCCGGAGCCTAACCACGGGAACGAAGCGGCCCAGCACCCACCCTCCCCGAGCACCACGCTGCCCAGCCGATGCCACCATCGATAGGCGCCTGGCAGAGAAGTTCAGCGGCGAAGTGCAGATGGCTCCCAGGATCAGCCCCGGGAGCGCAGGGACGGGGGCTGCGAGGGCTGGGGCGAAGGATGCTTGCTCTTCCCTGTGACCACCGCTACCTGGTCTCTCTGTGGGAGAGCAGGGGTGCAAACAGGCAGCGTCCTCGCTTTTGGGGCCAGCTTTACAGAGCCGAGCTTGCGCACCGAGGTGAAACTGCACTAGATAGAAAATGAAATTTCCAGCTCCCACCACACATATTTTCCACAGCTTTTGCTTATTTCCCCATCTCTTCTCTCCTTTTTCTCTGCTGTTTTTCACTGCTTTTGCTGGCCAGGCCCGGAGTGTGGGGAACAGATGTAGGTGGGAAAGGGTAAAGGGGAGGGGGCTTCTGTGTGCAGATGAAACTGGTCATGGAAATGCAGACAGCGTGTGCCTTCGCACGTCAGCCTGAAAGAAGTGTGTGTTTTTATGTTTCCCAAATGAGGCTGGGAAGTGGACAAATAATTGTTTCAGGATTTGGATTTAGTTAATTGATTTTTTTTTGTCCCCTGGCGAATTGTGACAATCTGGAAAGCTGGAGCAGCTGGGCAGGTGAGAGGATGCTCAGCGAAGACCAGCACCCAGCCCAGGACGGGAGAAACCCCACGCCAGGGCCTTCTGTCAGCCCGTTTCTCCTCCTCCTCCCACCCCTGTGGGACGGGCAGGACGGGGCAGGTCCCTCTGCCACCCCAGCTGCCCCGCTCTGCCGGCACCGCAGCGATGCCCCGGGGACCGCGGTGTGTCCTGGTGCGAGGAGGACCCCGGGGATGTGGTTGTGACCTTCCTGCAGAAGCACCGCTAACCAGCGGGCAGCCCTCGCCGTCGGGGAGCTGCCCGCCGTGGGAGCAGGAGGAGGAGGAGGAGGCACCCAGCGAGGGAGAGAAAACGGGCCGTTTCTCAAAGTGATGAATGGGAGGAAAAGAAAGTGGAAAGACGGACAAGGGGAAGAGAAGGGAACTGATTTCCAGATAAAGTTTTCAGGACACTTAAATAAACATCTCAGCCAGCGGAGCAACGGGCGGGGGACAGCAGGAGGGACGTGTGTGAGCTGGGCAGCGCGGGAAGCCTTTCAGCAGGACACTTCAAATAAACAGCGTCTGAAAAAACACGCGCGCTCTCCGTCCCGGGGGTCTTCCTCTGAGCTCCCCCCTCTGCAATTCCCACCCTGTCTCCAGCTTGGCCCAAAGCTTGCAAGCATCTCCAGTCCTGTTTTGTGCCTGGCAAGGGGGACCCTGGGCTGGGGGACCCCCACCATGGCTGCAGCCCTCGATCCTGTGCGAGGAAGAGCGGCTGTGGGTCGTCAGGGCCTTCATCCCCGGCAGAGGAGCGGAGGCGGCAGAGCCGTCCCGTCCCGTCGCACCCCGCCGCATGCTGCCGCCGCTTCTTTCTTTCAAGAACAAAAGAGCAAAGGGGGAGAGCAGAAATTGCCGAGCCATTAAAAACAAAAATGAGAGCCCATCAATGAATTAATACAGCATTCGATGTTAATAATTAGGGGATCGTAAACGTTTATGGGAACAGATTAAAGCCAAGTTCTGCTCCATTAAATTGCTCACGTGATCTCTGCTTTCCACCCACCCCATGGGAGAAAAGAGAGAACAGGCGAGGAGGTTTGCTCACCACCGTCACCGCGCCTGCCCTCCAGGCTCTGGGTGCTCTGGGGGTCCAGGGCAGCTCTGGCCCTGCCAGCAGCTCCCAGGACCCCCACAGCAGCTCCCGGGACCCCCATTAGTGGGGAGCACGGTGCCCATGCACGATGCTCTCCGAGCGACCGGCCGGGGTTAGCTCCATCCCCGCCGCAGCGAGCACGCCGGGATGCCGCAGTCGCTCCCTGCCACGGCAGCGGGGAAAGGCGTGTTGGAAAGGTCGCGGTTTGGGCGTCTGAGTGATGATGACGCCGCAGTTCATCATCCGTGCCGAGCCCGGTGATCCTTTCCACTTCCCTGCGATATTTAGGCAGCCCCTGAAGCGAGGCGGTCTGAGACGACGCGGTTCAACGTGCCGAAGAGCGGCAGAGCATCCCTGCGCACCCGGCTGCGCCTCGACGCGCGCCCGCCTGCTGCGGCTGCGCCTGGGGCTTCGCCACCTCGCCCAGAAAACCTGGTAGAAACGCGGAGGGAACTGCTCGTACAGCGTCGCCCCGGAGAGCGGTGTTTGCATTTCTGTAGCAGCATTCACGAAAGCCTCTGGTTTGCATCAGTGAAGCCTACAGCGGGGCTCTGAGGGAGGCTTCCAGGGGAAGAGCAGACCAGTTCCCCGGGGGAAATCCTGCCGACGATTCTCCTCGGCTCGGCTGGCAGCGTCCCCGTCCCCGCTTTGCGGGGCCGATGGTCCGGCAGCGCTGTGCCCTGGCCCGGCCGGCTCCGGCCAGCAGCACGCAAAGGTCTGCGGCAGCGCTGGGAGAGCAGCCCGGGACGAGCTGCGACGCTGCCGCAAGCAAGGGGCAGAGCTCGGGGTTCTTCCACCCCACAGAGAAAAAAAAAATGTTTTACTTTTATCATTTGAATCGGTGTTTGTTGGGAAAAAATTCTATTTTTTTTCAGTGAAGATATTCTTAATAAACACTTTTTTTCTAACCAAGTTTTTTTAAATGCCAGACTTTTTCTGAAAGATGTCTTTTGCAAGCACTTCCTTTCATTTACCAAAAAACACACGGAAATTTTTGGCAATAAAAAAAAGAAAAAATTTTAAGCACAACACTTTTTGAATACAGAAACGCCGGGCCCCGAGCCCATCTACTTCCGACCTGCTTTACCTACTGGCTGCTCAGCGCTTCTCCTGCAACACCACCCAGCTCTCCGAGCCTGTGACGGGATCACGGGAGGAATGCCAGGAACCTGCCGGGCGTCCCCGCGCTGCTGGGAACACCTCGCCGCGGCTCTCCCTCGCCGCGGGGCTGCCGGAGCCAGCGCCCGGCATGCGGCGAGCGCGTCCGTGGCTCCGCGGTGGGTGGGTGGGAGCAGGGCAGCTCTGCCCGCAGCGGCGGGCAGCGGGCAGGGACGGCGTACGGGCCCCACGCAGCCCGTCCCGGTGGGCTGCTGTCGCCTTTGGCCGCCCCGCGCTGCCCCGGCCGTCCTGCGGGCTGGGGCCGGGGGTCCGCGGCGGCGGGGGCCCTTCGCAATCGAAAGCTTCCTGCTGGGGACCCTTCAAGGGCAGCCCTCGTAGCAGATCTAATTATACAAACAATTTTGTTCTGCTTCTCCAAATAAACACAGTGAGGTCTGCGGGACGCGGGCACGATGGGAAATTAGAAACGAGAAGGCTTGCTAATGGGCTCCTTAGCTGCAGGGGTAAACAGATGATTTGAAAAGGCCCCGGCCGCCCCTCCGACAGATCCACTGCTCCTCTCCCCTCTTTCCTTCCCACCTCCTCTCCCCCCCGTCGCACCCAATATTAACAAAGCTTGCAATTTAATCAAATCTCTGAACTGTGAAAGGAGACTTCTGTAGATTCGATTTCAAGGTTTTTCCCTGTCAAGATTTGCACTGAGAAAATTAGATTAAAATCCTGCATGTGAAGGGAAAGGGTCGGGGGGGATGACTGGCGTGGAGAGGAATCAGGGGAGAAGGAAGGAGGCAAAGAGGGGCCCCAAAGTCTGGCTGTCAGTGGGCAGTTGAGAGGCTATGGAGTGAGATGGGGGACCCCCTTCCCTTCCCTTCCCACTCCCCAAAGACCAGGGTAGGGCTGGGACCCCGTGCTACACCCCCCCCCATCCCCCCATCTAAGATCTGCTGTGGATCAGGACCCGGAGTCCGAGAAGGAGCCCGCTTCATCCATGTCCCCATGTCTCCCACAGACAACTGCCTTATTCCAGGCTGGGGATGGGTGGCACCGGGATGTCTCTGCTGGCTTCAGACTGGTGCTTCTGGTGTGGGGAAACACGTGTAGAGTCAGCCAGTGAGCCCTGGGGACAGCCATCGATGGGAGGTGCCACCACCCCGCCCCACCGCAGTGCCCCAGAGGTCTGCAGGACATGGGTGCCCTGCCCCAGGCTCTGCCCAGCTTCCCCACCAGGACCTCCTGCATCGGTCGCAGTCAGGGATGCGCGCTGGAAAGGGGAAACTCGGAGGATGAGGAGGGTGTGGGAGCTGGAGCGGGGCCCATCAGCTGGTGAAACGGGAGAACCCCGTCCCCGTGCAGCACGATGCCCTCCCCCAGCAGCAGCCGCCGCCGGGGTTTGGGTCTCGCTCTCCAGCACCGGCGTGCATCTTGGGACGCGCCAGCGCTACTGGATCCGCGTGCCCGGGATGCTGCGGCTGAGCCGGGGAGACCTCGGCGCAGTCCCGCAGCGATCCCGGCTCGCGCAGGTTGGCCGCAGTCCTCCCGTCGTGTACACACACAAATGGGCTCTATCAACACCCCGTCACCAGAGGAAATCTAATTCAAGCCAGAGTCCCTCGATGGCGGCTTGGCAGGAACATGCTGTTGGCCGGGACTTTGTTTTCATTACTACTCCATGTAATTTATAATTGTATCAAAACTGAAGACCTAATTGCAGTTGCCGTCCCCTTCTGTGCCTGCCCGCCGCGTGTAGCAGTCCCCGTAGCGGCGGGATGCAGGAGGGCTCATCCCGTGCCAGGGTGTGGGATGGAGCATGGCAGCCGGGGCAGGGCTGGGGGGCTCTGGGCTCCCCTGCCCGCGGGGGTCGGACACACGCCGGGATCGGGGGGGTCACACAGTACCAAGCTGCTGCTGAAGCCTCTGAGATGGGAAATGATGCTGTTTGAGCAAAGGTTTTTCTCAGCCAGCTACACCAGTTCTGCACTTTCGTTTTGGTCACACTCCGATCTTTAAATCAGATTTTCTTTTTTCCAGGTTAAGAACCTCCCTTTGACATTTCAACAATGAAACATGTCGATTTTTCTCTCCAAAATCCTTCCCTTTTAAAGCGCCCTTCAATCCTACTTTTTAAAAACTAATGCTCCAGAACAGAACAAATATTTCCCCGCAACTGAAATGTAACATTTCATTAAACCTGGATCAATTCCTTCTTCACTTTCTGATTCCCTAAGACTGAGTCGTTTCCAGCAGCAGCTCTCGCTGAGGTCCCTCCGCCCTGCCGGGAACATCCCAGTGCCGGGATGCAGGCCCGGGTTTGGGAGGGGCTGGGACCCGCTGTCCTGCCTCCCGCTCACCGCACAGGCGGCCTGAGTTGGGTTTTACTTCTCCTGTCGCATTAATTCATTTTTTTGCCTTGCTTCTTGGCCTTTCTTGCAGCTATCACATCTTCTCCCACCGGTTTTGCAGAGCCTGGGATTACATCGGACACACCGACGCCACGTCCGAGCTGTTCAGCAGCAACCCTCACTGACGGCGGCACCTTCCGACCCATGGCTTCCCCCCACAGGAGCTGTTCCTCGGGGAAAGAGGGGCCGAGGGAACAGTGCCCAAAAGACCTGCAGAGCACCATCTCTGATGAAGGGACTGGCCTTTCTCCCCCACCACCCAAGCCGCTCAATCCGCCGTCCCCAGCTTGCAGACCCCTCCGTCCTGTTCCTGCCTGCAGGCACCCTCCAGGTCTGTCCCATCACCTCTCCGTGTGAGAGATCCCGCCGCTCCGGGGCTGTTACACCGCTCGGCTGGAGGCGTGGGTCCCTCTGCGACAGCCACCCGAGGGGAAGCTGCCCGTGCCCTGCGCATTGCTCTCCCCTCACGCCCTGGCAGGGCAGGGGACAGCCCCACAGTGCCAGGTACCCGCTCAGTGCCAGGGTCCCTATTCCCATCTCCCATGTCCCGGCGTCCGCTGGAGGGACATGGAGGTTGGGTACCACCACTGTGGTATCATCTCTCCTCCTCCCATCGCTCCGGCATCGGCTGGAGGGAAGCAGAGGTTGGGTACCACCACCCCAGCACCATCCCTCCTCCCCGCATTGCTCCAGGGTCGGCTGGAGGGACACAGAGGTTGGGTACCACCACCCCGGCACCGTCCCTCCTCCCCGCATCGCTCCAGGGTCGGCTGGAGGGACGCGGAGGTTGGGTACCACCACCCCGGCACCGTCCCTCCTCCCTGCATCACCCCAGGGTCGGCATTGAGAAGCACCCAGAAGGATGGTTTCTGGTCCCATCTGCTGTCCCACAGCAAACCACTCCCTGAAAGCAGCTGGGGAGGCGCAGGGCTTTCTGGACACACGTGTGGCAAAATTCATTGGGGAAAAAAAACCAAGGGCTGAGAGAGGGAAAGAGGAGCTGTTAAAGGAAACCCAATCTGCCGAGCACGCCGGGGCGGGCGGACAGACCCGCCTGTGTCTGGGGCTATTGAATCACGGAGTTAAGTGGTTTCCTCTCCACCTCACCGGGGAGCGGCTTTTATGTTCCAGTGAAAAGGTATCCTGCTCAAACAAGCGGAGACATAATGGGGAGAGCATCCATTAAACAGAAGGAAACGAGGGCATGTTAAACATGAAATATTCATGGGGGCTCTTGCCAGCTTGTTAATGCATTTGTGTTTGCAAAATACCTCTGGGTGGGGAGCAGGGGAGGGAGGGAAGCGCAGCAGGTCCGGGTTGGAGGGACCCTGGGTGCGTGTGGGCAGGAGGAAGCTCCGGAGAGGGAGGCTGGAGAGAGGACAGAGCCTGCCACCAAGGCTCCCAGCATTTCTCCAGCTTCAGGTCACGGAGACCTCATTGCTGCAACAGAACCCCCTTCCATATATTTACTGGGACATTATAAGATACCATCAATAATTAAAAATAAAATGCAGTTGTCAAAATGGGCAAACAAAGTGCATCTGGTGATGAATTACCCTGGCTATGCAAAGCGGTGTTTGCTGCCTCGGTTGCTAAGCCATGGATCTCATTAACTTACGACACGTCTCCCAGTCATTTCGTGTAAATTAGGGAAGCTCTACTGTGTTATTCCTATTATTATTATTATTATTACTATTACTATTACTATTATTATTAGTACCATTATTATTTGGTAACACAGTCTCAGGGGGAGTGTCGCTAGCAGAGCTGCATCCATCCCTCCGGAGCGGAGAGCGGGCTGGCGGCGGCTCGGTGCCGTCGGGAGCTGGGCAGGGTCCCGGCAGTGCCAGCTCCGGGGAGTCTCTCGGCACTGAGGGAGACCCCGCGTTGTGAAGCTGCCTCTTCCCAGCTTGGGCAGAGTTGCCAGGCCAGAGACGACAGCCGTATGTCCCTTCTGTGTCCCTCCTGTTGCCGTGCCTCCACCTCCTTGTTCTGGGAAGGGTCTGACTCTCTAGCCAAGAACACGTCGATCGTGCTGCGGTGCCAAGAGCGGGCGCTTTTGGTATTAAACCAGGACCAGAACGACCGCCGGTGTCAGCACTCGGCAAAGCCGCTCTCGGCTCCCCCGGAGGGCTCTGTCTGCTGGGCACGTCCCCGTCGTGCCAGGCTGCCCACCCCTCCTTTCACCCCGTTTTGGTGAGGGTGCCTGGAACCTGGCAAGTCCCCGGTGCCCTTTGCTGCTCTGCTGCGGGGAGAGGACCCGGTCGGGGGGTCACGGGTGGGGGGATCTCAAGGGGGTCTTCACGCAGAACAGAGTAATTGGGTGGAGTGCCAACAGGCAAGAAGGGAAAGAAAGCACTTTCTAGTGAAGAGCAGTTTTTAACAACTGCGATTATTCACTCCTAATTAATGAAAGCAGGCTGGGGACAGACGAGCAGGAGCAAGGCAGAAAGCGGGATTACAGCAGCTTTGTCGTGGGCGTTACTGGAACTGGCGGGTGCCTCGCAGCCCAGCGGTGAAGGCAGAAGCGATATCCCATGGACCTGGGCCTCGAGGAGTGTTTTGCAATGGAAAAAAATCAGCATATAATAGAGCTGTAAAAGTGTTGCTCATGCCTTTGTGAAAGTCTCTCGCTCAGAGGAAGAGGCTGGGGAGGGAGAGGGGCTCTCTGAGGAGCCGGAGGCTGGAGGCTCCCTCTGCTAAAGGCGAGGACCGGCAGGCAAAGGGAGGGAGACTTTGCCCAGCGTGGCCACTAATCCTTCACAAGTGTGAACTTTTCAGACCTCGAGTCCTGGGGAAATGGGAACAAAGTGCAAAGGGGAAAATGTTGATACAGATCAGGTTTATGCTGTGCAAATACATTCTTACACTGCTATTTGGGAAATGCAATCACAGACTTGGCCAAGGAGGAATTAACAGCCGGTTCAAAGGCAGCTTGGGCTGAATATTTCATCAGAAATTGCCTATTTCTGTAACACTTGTCTGACTTATCCTGCAGCATTTGCCTGCTAGCCCTCTGCTGACGTCCAGTCCCTCGGAGCCCAATGCCATGCACCAGAAGCATGTCCCAGGCTCATACCCATGTTTATTCTGCCAAAACCCCACTGGAAGAACCCCCAGTGATGGAAGTGGCCTTTGGGGTGGCAAGGGTCCGAGGGCATTCCCTGTCCCAGCGAGGGATGCCGGGCAGTCCAGCCGTGCTGCAGCCCCAGCTGAAATCCACCCCTGAGCGTCTCCAGCAGAGGTGGGGGCTCTTGGGGAAACCCAGCCTCAGTCGCTGCTTGTGAGCTTGGCCTTCTCCTCAGACACGGCCGCATGCTTGGCCCAGCACATAGTTCTGGGCTATTAATCCGTTTCCCCCTTGCAAACCTCCCAGGGTTTTGTTTTCTGAAGGGAAAGTGAGTTGATTATTTCAAATTGATGTTCAGGGTCATCAGCCGAGCTCCTTCCCACAGACAGTAACTCCAGCCAGCTCCCTGCTCGCTCCGTGATCTCAAACCCCATCAGCGGGATGGGCTCGTCTTTAGAGCCCTGACATCACCAGGATGGTTTATCCGGACCCTCCACGGTCTTGTGAAGATCCTCACGGTACAAATGAAGCTTGCTGGAACATTTATTTAGAATTTCTCTTCCTTTTTGATTCCTAATTTCAGGTCAATGAACTCTGTGTAAATCGGCCGCGGGCGCCCGGCAGCCCCCGACCTGCGGCGTGGGTGAGCGCAGCCCCTGCGCCCCGCTCTGCTCTGCTGCAGCTCACCTCCTCTTCCAACACCAGACTATCCCAAGGAGAAAGGAAGTTCAGCAGCCTCGACACGTCTGTGCGGTTTGCCTCGGCTTTTCCTTGTTCTTCATGGGAGAGAAAGGGAGATGAAACACTCTTTCCTTGTGTTTTTAAGAGAATCAATTCATTTTTTTTCACTTGAAACGGTCATGTGTTTCGCTCTCCACTCTATTTTATCCTTCAAATTACAACAATAATAATAAAATTCAGGCCAATTTCTTGCCTGCTGCGGGAACAATGTGCCAGTTGTCCCCAGAAAACACAGGACACAAACCAGGACGTACAGACGTCCTTAGCCGCTGCCCCCTCGTTGGCTGCGGGAGCTGGGCTGCGAGGCGGGCATTGCAGCGGGGCAGATGGGCAGCCGAGCTGCAGCCGCAGCCGCAGCCGAGCCGCAGCCGCAGCCGAGCCACAGCCACAGCCGCAGCCGCAGCCGAGCCGCAGCCGAGCCGCAGCCGCAGCCGCAGCCGAGCCGCAGCCGCAGCCGAGCCGCAGCCACAGCCGCAGCCGCAGCCGAGCCGCAGCCGAGCCGCAGCCGCAGCCGCAGCCGAGCCGCAGCCGCAGCCGAGCTGCAGCCGCAGCTGCAGCCGAGCCGCAGCCACAGCAGGAGTGATGGCTCTCTGTGCCACCCGAAATCAGGGCTGGCCTCGGCCGGGAGAGAGCTGCTCGCAGGTCGCCGCGGTTCTGCGGTGCTGGGGCCGTGCCTGCCCTGCCAAAAGCACGGACGAGCTACCCCCGCTATGAATTCTCAGTCTCAGTGAAAAAATCTCCCCTTCAAACTCTTTGCGGGCTCCGGAGGGGAGCACCTGGGCTGGGACCTGCCGTCGCAGGAGGTAACCACACACTGCGGCCAGATGTGAATCTGCTCTAATTATCTCCGGCTCATTAACACTAGGGGAAAGGCAGGGAGGTTTCTCTGGTGAATGGGCTGCATAGGGAGCTTGCTGCAAGGCTTTGCCTCCCTGGACATCCCTCCTCCTCCCTGAGTTGTGTCTCTCCGGGCATCTCTGCCCGCGGGGCTCTCCTCTGCCCCCAGGGCTCTCCTCCTCGGCAGCAGCTCGTTTGCTGTGGAGGTGAGGACCAGGACCAGGAGGGATGGGCGAGCAGGACAGCCCGCCCGTGGGACACGCGTGGGACCGGCGCGATGGCAGGGCAGCAGGGGATGGGCAGGACGCGGTACCCGCGCATCCTCTGTGTCCCGCAGGCACGGTGACGCTGCAGCAGGACAAGCGCCCAGGCCACCCCTGTGCTGGAGCCTGTGTGACCCTCATGTGCAGTCTCAGGGGCTGGAGACTCCCCAGCACTCCAGCAACCCCACCCAGCCCCGAGACGTGTCCCAGGCCCTCCCCTGCGAGAGGCACCAGCCTGAGAGCAGGGGGCTGGGACCCCCGTGGCGGGGCCTCGGGTGGGGGGTCACCAGGTCCAGGTGTGCCCTCACAGCTCACCCCAGTCCCTCCTGGGCACAGTTATTTACTGTAGGGTTTATACTTTCTTCTTCTTTCTTTTTATACTTTCTTCTTCTTTCTTTTCTTTCTCTTTCTTTCCTTCCACTGGTGCGAAGAGCCTGACAATAGCCATGCTTCCCATCCCAGGCAGTGGTGTAAAACCAGGCTAACACAGCCACGCCGTGGAACAGCAGCCACCTCGTTTGCTCTGAGATCAAATTCATTAAGGCATTAGTCTCCTTCTCTCCCTCTTCCCGCTCTCTCCCCCCAGCACAGAAAGCAGAGGCTTTCACGCAGCCGTGGCTGCTGCTCTGCTCTGAGCAGAAAGCAGGGGACGAACGTCAAGGTGATGGGGCTGTGGCTGGAGCAAGGGGCAGCCAGTGCCAGGGGCTCAGCAGCAGCCCCCGCGGGCACCCTCGGCCACGGGAAAACCCAGCCCCGTCGCTGGCACCTGCACGGTGCCCCACGGGCACAGCCTGCGCTGCTTGTCTGCACCCCGAGGAACCACCCCAGCCTGTCCCCAGTAACCACCCCAGCCTGTCCCCAGTAACTACCCCAGCCTGTCCCCAGTAACCACCCCAGCCTGTCCCCAGTAACCACCCCAGCCGAACCCTGAGCTGCCACCCCAGCCCAGCCCCGACGGGGCCGCTTGCCGGGGCAGCTCGGCTCTCGGGAAGAGCCAGGAATCTGCCCAGAGTTTGCCCTGCACGTGGGCGCAGCTTCAGAGAAACGAACCACGCGTGGGGCGGCTGGCTGGAGCCGCACGAGGGGCTCAGGGGCAGGAGGGAGCAGGAAAGGGCACAGGGAATCGGGGGCGGCTGAAGTCCCTGTGGCGGGACTGCTAACGGCGGCACAGCGAAGGGCGTGAGGGAGGACGAAACACCTTAACGTCACGGGACCCTCAGGCTGGGCAGAGGCGGGGTCCCGCTGGACCCTCCAACGCACGGAAGAGGATGCAAACGAAACTTGCTGTGTGCTCCGATCGCAGGTCGTTACAGACCAGTGGGATCCTTTATAAATAATGAACCAATATTGATTGCCTTTGCCAGTAAACACAGTGACCTTTATTAAAAATACACGAAAAACGCACTTAGAGGAACTTGCTGACTTCTTGCTACAGACAGATTTATACAAAAAGCTGATTTGTCCCGCAACAGCCAGAAATGTGGCAAATGAGGCAGGCAAGGGGAGCAAGCTGCCGGCATAGCGGGTGCTGCACGCCACTGCCCGCTGCCTGCTGCCTGCTGCCTGCTGCCTGCATCCCACTGCCTGCTGCCTGCTTCCCACTGCCCACTGCCTGCTGCCCACTGCCTGCTGCCTGCTGCCTGCATCCCACTGCCTGCATCCCACTGCCTGCTGCCTGCTGCCTGCATCCCACTGCCTGCATCCCACTGCCCACTGCCCGCTGCCTGCTGCCTGCTGCCTCCGTCCCACTGCCAGCATCCCACTGCCCACTGCCCACTGCCTGCTGCCTGCTGCCTGCATCCCACTGCCTGCATCCCACTGCCTGCTGCCTGCTGCCTGCTGCCTGCTGCCTCCATCCCACTGCCTGCATCCCACTGCCTGCTTCCCACTGCCCACTGCCCACTGCCTGCATCCCACTGCCTGCATCCCACTGCCTGCTGCCTGCTGCCTGCTGCCTGCTGCCTGCTGCCTGCATCCCACTGCCCGCATCCCACTGCCCGCTGCCCACTGCCTGCTGCCTGCTGCCTGCATCCCACTGCCCGCATCCCACTGCCCGCTGCCCACTGCCTGCTGCCTGCTGCCTGCATCCCGCTGCCTGCATCCCACTGCCTGCTGCCTGCTGCCTGCATCCCACTGCCTGCACCCCACTGCCTGCATCCCACTGCCCACTTCTGCCCTGCAGCTCCACTCCATCACCCAGCAGAGCTGCCCACGTGGGAACCCACTGCCATCCCTTTGGGTGCCCCAGGGGAGAGGGCACAGGTCTCTGCCCCACGGAAACCTGCAGGAGACGAGAGACTGGGCCCTGCTGCAGTTACTGGGGACAGGAGAGAGCTTGGCAGAGGAGGGTGAGGTGAGATGTGAAACTCCACTTCAGGGCGTATCGCACAATAGCCCACTCGGGCACTTCTGATGTGGGGTTTGGAGCTGGCCCTGGGACTCTGCAATTTGCTCCGAATCGCCCGCTCCGCGCCCGGCACCGGGCTCGCCAGATGCCGAGAGCTGGACACGGCTCCCTCGGCCGGGGGCGGTGGAAGTGGCTCACGGCACTGCGTAAATCTGGGAAGCTGCCTCGGAGCTGCCCTCCGTTTGTCTGCTCTCCTGGGGGCTTGCAACAATTAATTATCTGCTATACAACAGAAAGATCATTCCTCCTGTCCAAGGTTAAACATCCCAGCGCTGCAAAATAGCATGCGTGTTAGCTCAAAATAAATCTCGCTTACTCCCTAGGCAATGCTGCTGCTTCTGATTCTTTGGCCCTAGATTAGAGGAATGGGCAAGAGCGCGGCTCCAGACCCTGGGAGGGGGCTGAGGAGCTCCTCGCCCCTCGGCCACCACTCCAGCTGTGAATTACCGCTCCGGCCCTTCCTGACACCGAGTTGCTCGTGACCCCACAGCAGTTTTTGCCCGTGTGTGACTCGGTCTGCAGCCGTTCAGAAGTCCTGGGGCCGGGCAGTGTGGCCAGGGATGCGGGTGCTGCTGCTGGGCAGATGCTGGGAAGATGCCGGCATGGAGGAGAAGGGGCTGGTGGGGCCCCGGATGGCTTGGGCTGTCCTTCGTCGGCAGGGGAGCGATCCTGGCACCGGGGTGAAGTAAGCCTTTGAGGTCTAGAGACTACACGAAGAAAAACAAGTAGAAAGGGCACTAGAGACTCAGATCCTCAGACTTAACAGCATCTGGTTCTCTTCCCGAAGGAGAGGGGGAACCAGGCGTGTTTTCTGTCTACGAGAGGGTACATCCCGCTTGCTCTCTCGCTGGGTAATTGCCTGCGTATGCAAAGTGACTGGGAGATAGTTCTCTCTCCCAGAGTCCTTTACACACAGCACTTTTCCACATGGGAGTGTGCCCGTGTGTGCACAAGCACAGGCATCTCCACGAATGAAAGCGTTCTGAGCAAACCGTCCGTTCCAAGCAGTGCACGTGGGGTGCGGCGCAGAGGCAGGGAAAGGCCATCCCCGTTCGGACGCGGGGAGCTCGCTGCAGGACTGGCTCTGGGCTCTCACCAGTCGCACCAGGGACACAAACCAGCCTCCACCAGCCCTTCCCACCCTGCCACACAAGGGACTGCAGCCCCTGCCAGCCGAGGGTGGGGAGCCACCGGGACCTCGCTGCCCATGCTGAGCACCTGGCTCGGGCTCTCACGGGATGGGGGTGTGGGCTGCTGCCCCACGCTGCTCATGCCTTCCCACCCCAAAAGCCAACGAGCCCGGGCTCTGTCCTCATGGTGGAGAAGCCAGTTCCATTAACTCCCTCTGGACACGACCAGGCAGCCTTTTTGGGTGCTCTTCCACTGGGGCGTCTCCTGGGCACCCCGTGTCCAGGCACGTGGGCTGCCCCAGGGCCCAGCAAGGGCAGGAGAAAGCCTCTCCCCGTCCCGTCTGGTCTCAGTGAGGACCTGCAAAGCGTGAAGGCTGCTCTGGCACAGGTTGCTGGTGCGGTCTGGGCTGCTCCAGAGGATGCACGATGCTAAAAAGCCGGCGTGGACCAGGGCCAAGTGAACAAAGGTTTTATTAATTGGAGTGCATGTGGGTAAGTAGCATTGATCACTAAAGCCAAAGGAAGTACATTACTTACGGCTTTAGAACAAATGCTGCTGGAGCAAATGTGTCTGGCTGCTTAATTGATTTGGGGTTTTATTTTATTTATTTTTTCCCTCCACTGTATTTGGAGAAGCACGGCTAGGTGCTGAGCCTCAAGCACCTGCACAGTGTGCCTTCGAGGTTTCTCGTATCAAAGCATCCCATTTCACATTCTCATTTCCACCTCCCTTATCACCCCTTAGCTCCCAGGAAGGGATGTGCAAGCAAAAGCCAGTGTGGTATCATGTGCTGGCCCCAGACAAAATGTCTGCTAGACTCACTCGGAAGGGCAGCAGGTCCTCCACACGCCCCACACCTTCCACACATTCCAGCTGAGCTGAGGCACAGGGCAGAGCAGCCTTCCCCAGCATCACCCTCTTGACCACCACTGTTTTATAATTAATGTCAGCACTGCCCAAAGAACACGGCATCACAAGAGCTACGTGCCGGAGCGTGCTCCGAGGCCAGGCTGCCCTGAGTCCTGGTGTCCAGCCTGGTCATGGTGGTCGGCTGTGTTTTCCCCGGGAGGCTGGAGTGGAGGAGCTTTTCCCCAAGCTCTCAGCCGTCCATCACCCTGACGAGCCCCGCAGCATCCTCCATTACTGCCATGCACAAGGGACCACTCCAGACCGTGCTCATAACCCAGCCCCGCAGTCCTGTCAGCACCAAAACCCATTGCACGGCCAATAAATAATTCACTGCAGCGAGCTGGCTCTGCTCGCTGCCTCTGCCTACAGCCACAGCCCGGGGTGCCAGGAGAGCCCCGGAAGGGCAGAAGCACCCTCGCACGCTGCCATGGACGGGACCGCGCTCCTCCGCTGCCTCGTCACCCTGCCCTGCCGCTCCTGCTGCCTTCCCTGCCCGGACCGCTCGCTCTCCCTGCCCGACCCTGCCTGCTCTGCCCGCAGCCGGAGCAGCGGCCGCGGGATGTCTGCTCCCCGCGCGTGGCTCGTGCTGTTGCCCTGGAGAAGGCGGTTAGCCCGCTGCGTCAGGATGTTACTGCACCAGACCAAAAAGGTCAGGGGCTGCAGCAGCTTGTCTCACAGTCTGACCCCGGCTGCCCTCGGGAGAGCCCTGTGCTCAGCAAGATGCTGAAAACACAGGATTGGAGAGGGGCTGTGCTTCCCACCTCACACTCCAGGTAGCCTTCAACTAGCTCCTTAGTCTGGTCACTAGAACCAAGCTTTAGCTAAAGGCCAGTGTTGACTCCAGGTCTAAACTGGGTTTCTTTCCCTACACGCACCCCTGCACTGATGAGGGTCAGAAGCTGGAAGGTTTCTAACCAGCTGGTCGGTGCCTTGGGACAGCTTCCCCCGAGAGGCAGCGAGCATACGAAATCCTGAAGTGGATCTAATATGAAATTTAATTAATTTATAAATGGAAACACATGGCACCGCAGCCTGAGGGAGCAGAGGTCTGCAGCTGATCCAGGCCACCGCTCCGGCCCTGGAGCATCCTCGGGAGGTCCCAGCATCCCGCCTCGGGGTCGGGACTGGGGAGCGGGGACCCGGCCCACAAACAGACCTGTAAGTTTCCCTCACCTTTTTTTTAATTCTTTTTTCTAGACATCAGAGAAAAGAAGCTTTTAAGGGATCGTGGCTTTTTTCATATATACAAATACAAAATGAGAGGTAGATAGGCACGTGGTTTTAACGATCAATCATTCATTTGGTTTGCACTTGATTTTCTGCTCAAAACACTAAGGAGAGGTGGTCCTGATAAACGCCTAACAAAATGATCAGTCTGTTCCCACAAGAGCTCAGGCGTTTGGGAAGCTGTGGATACGCAGGGCTGTGTTTGCCTCCTCCCCTCTGTGACCTGCACTGCACTGGGATTTCAAATCTGGAGGACGGAGGGACAATATTTGCATTTTGAGAAAATTTCCCAACTTCACAGGCTGATTGTCCTCAACTTCCTGCAGAAGTCTCTTGACAGAATGGCACTAATGGAAGAAAAAACAACCTTTTTCTCTAGAACCCTTGAAATGTTCCATTTTGGAGCAGCCAAAGCAGATTCTGAAAGAAAACAGACTCTCCAATCACAGCCCAGGCAGGAAGGCTGGCAACAAGCGGATGCGAGCATGAAATGTGATGTGCAGCGGGATGAGATAAACTCCCTATCTTGTTTTGGCCCATTACGGCGTATTATTCATCAAAACACTTTGTTGAAATCAGCTAGCTCCGGGTTTTGTTAATTTTCTCTGTTTCAAAAAAATCAGACTTTGGGGGAAAAAAAGTGCCAAGAATAGATGTTTAAGTAGCTGCAGCCAAATGGTCCTTGAGTTTAGCCTGTCATCCCGGGTTATTGCTTCACTTCTCTCCCCGTGATAATTTGGGAACGCTTGCTCTGTGCCGGGGCGGGGAGGGGGCGGGTAACGCGCTGCCTTGTTCAAACGCTGGCGATGCTTTCCCGGACGGCTCGAAGCAGCCAGGGTGAGGTCCTCAGCCCGTGGGGAGCGTTATTCCCATCTGCCTGGGGGACATCTTTGTGAGGAGGAGGCGATGTGTGCGTCCCCGGGAGAGGGGTCCCTCGCCCGGCCCCGAAGATGCCGGAGAGAAGCGGAGATGCCTCTGCGGTGAGGGAGGGCAGGGAGGGGCTGGGGTCCCAGCACCCGCACCCCTCCCGCACCCCGCAGCCGCTCCCAAACGTTTCAATGTGCCATCAGGGCGTAGAGGAGCGAGAGCGATGTCTGAAGGCGCCGTTGATTTTCAAGTACCAGCCGCAGGCTTGCTGTGTTTGGGTGAGCTGGGCGCTCGCTGGAGTTTCTTAGCAACCCTCACGGGTGATGCTTCCCGCTCCCCGGAGCTGCAGACGGCGAATTAAGCCGCGGCGTTCCCATCAGAGCATCCTTCGCATGCCCACCCAGGCAGGGCAGTGGGGCATCTCCGGCTCTGCTGTTGGGGGTGCCCCAGGCGGGTGCCCCGGGAACGGTGTGGGACCCCCAGGAATGGCATGAGACCCCCTGGCCCTTTTGGCCAGCAACGCTGAAAGGGACCCATGTTCCTCAGCAGTGACCTGTCAGGAAGGTCCCATTGCAACCCCCCCTACCCATCTCTCCTACCCCTCCTGCTACGCCCAAGCTGGGCCTCTCCAGAGCAAGGACAATGGGGCAGGGATGTGCTTTATTTCTCACATTTACTTATTTAAACCCTATAAATCAGTCAAAGCCACATTTGCTGCTGTTCGTACTTCTCTGCGTCAGCTTCAGGGCAAGGGAGGGCAGCTCAGCAGGCCCCTAAAGCAGCTTAGTGGTTCTGACACCACAACGGAGCAGGAAACGACCCGTCAGCGAAGGACTGTAAATTGAGCCCATTAGAGGAATCATTGCAGTTATAAAGGACAGGCCATGCTCATCTCGGTGCAGCTCTGGACTTCAGAGGGTTTCTACAAAATCACTTCTTGCCTTTGTATAATTTAATACCCTTTAAGTAATATTACGAAACAAAAGCACCACCCTTTAAGTAATATTTTGAAATAAAAGCGTATATGCTTTGCCATCTCAGACAGATGGGTTTGCTCTTCCCCCCTTTAGGACAGTGACTCAGGCCAGCTGGTTTCACGTTCCATATTTTGTGATTTTTACTGTCCATGTCCCCCTGGAGTCAGATCTCTGCAAAACGAGCACCGAGGGATGATCTTTAAAGCGAGGGGATTTAGCTCTCCACCAAAGTCTGCTCTGTGCCACTGCAGGGCATTAAAGGGGGGTCTGTCATTGCTGGACGGCTTTAGCCAGTTGCCCACCTCCCTCCATCCCTGGGGGCAGAGGAGTCACCCCGAGGTGCCCAGCAAAGCCCTCCGGACCCCCGCACCCCTCACCCGGATCCTCAAGGCTCGGTCCCAAGGCCAGATTGGTGAAACTTGAGAACAAATCATGTCTTTTCCGTCAAGACTTTCCAGCAACGCCACCAAGTGTGCTGCAACGTGCTGTCAGGTGGAAATCATTAAGCCTCCCTGATGAGCCACTGATGTCCCTCATTAGCTCGCTAGCGCTTAGTCACCCGGCTGCTTTCAAAGGGTCCAGAATCTCTGGTCTTGGCAGCATCACCAGGGGAAATCTTTTACTGCTTCTTTGTGCTCTCTTGGCCCATGGGTGCTCTGGTGCCAATTGTGTCCCTAAGTGCCACCACAGCGGAGAGAAGTGTTTCCAGGCTTAATGCAGCAGGTTTGGCTACTTTTGTTCATTATTTCATTGTGGACCCCTTTTTGGCTGTGACCTTCAGGATAAACTTGGGCTTCCGTGGAGGACACGGGCAATGTGATGGTGATGATTTTGGCTGATTTGCTGTCACTGTCAGCTGTTCCCGATTACAGGAACCACAGCTGCCAGCCAGGCCTGGACTTGGGGCAGATCAGGACTTCCAGGCTGGGTCGGGGGAGCTGGACTAGGACCTGCCAGGGTGTGGGCATCAGGCTGGGGCTGAGCCCAGGGCATGCTGGCACTTCACTGCACCAGGAGGGAAAGGAGATGCCAGCCCTGCTCTCTGCAGATAAGGCAGCTGGAGAGGTATGAGAGGAAAGGACCAACTGGAATACCGCAGGGAGAAGGACAAGCCACAGGGTAACAGTGTGGTGGGCAGGGCTTCACGGGAGCCGTGTGGGCTCTAAGCCAGCCCCTCCAGATCTTGGCAATGCCTCGACCCACCTTTTTTTGAAACATATGTGTATGTGTTGTGAGTGGGGGCAAGGCTGCGGTGCGGGAATTTGGCCAGCCTGCATCTTTTCTGTCATCTTCTCCCTCTCCCCTCGCAGCGCCGGGCAGCTCCCGAGGGCCGCTGGACGTGATGAACCGGCTAAAGCAGCGACTGCGGGATGGAGCCGGCGATCTGGTTTCAATAAAATCAGCAGATTGTTTCATGGCTGGATGGGAAAGTTGTGAGGCTCCAGGATTTGCTCCTCTGGCAGCTGGATCCTGTTTGTCCATCGCCGTCTCCCTGGACTGCAGCTCCCACCCCACCTCTCTGGAACGGGCTTCCCGGAGAGGTGGTCCATGCCCCAAGCCTGCCAGTATTGAAGAAGCATTTGGGCAGTGCCCTGAATAACCTGCTTTAACTTCTGGCCAGCCCTGCACTGATTGGGCAGTTGGACTAGATCATCACTGTAGGTCCCTCCCAGAAGAAAATATTCTGCTCTGCTCTGCTGTATTCTGTGGTGGCTGGAGCATGACGTCTGCCCCAGGACCCAGCACACCCGGGGCCTGACCTCCTTGGGGGATGCCAGACCAAATAGTGGTCCAGCCTGAGAGACGAAAGCTTCTGCTTCTGCTGGTTAGCAGCTTTCTGAGTCTTTGGAAACACAAGCAGGCTGGCTGGATGAGAGGGTTTCCAGGGAGAACTGGAAAGGTTCTTGGGCAGCAGAGAGCCTCCAGCTCGCAGTGCATCACCCTCTTGGGGCATCCAGCTGACCCAGCGAGAGAGCTGGCAAATCCTCTGCCCACGCCTGGTCCGAGGAGGGCATCTCCTGCGCAGCACTGGAGCTAGGAAAGGAGGAGAGGGCTGGCCTTCAGCGTGAGCTCCTCTGTCACCTCTGGAAAGCGTAGCTGTCCCGGAGCTCGGGGTGCCTGTGGGGTGCAGGATACGGGGGCATCGCCTGGCTCCGGCTCAGCACAGCGCTGCAGCCTGCAGCTTTGACGGGGCCGGTCAGCACATGCTTCAAGCTGAGCCCGCGCCCCGAGGCGCTGCTTAGCCGAGGACTTGGACCTGGTTCAGGCAGAGGCAGCTTTGAAATACTGGGCAGTTTTCTTGGTTACATTTAGCTTTTGTCTGTACCTTTAAATTCTAAAAGCAATGTGACTTCTAAGGAAAAAAAACAAGCCTTTAAAGCAGTAAACAGCTGTTTTCCCTCTTTCTATATAAGAGCAATTTTAAAAAACACTAAAAAATTTAACAACCTTATTTTTTTTTTTTCAAATATTT
Source organism: Opisthocomus hoazin (assembly GCF_030867145.1). NCBI lineage: Eukaryota > Metazoa > Chordata > Aves > Opisthocomiformes > Opisthocomidae > Opisthocomus > Opisthocomus hoazin. The sequence continues at coordinate 864,147 of NC_134427.1, read as the reverse complement.
TTTGTGAAGCAGGACCATTTCAGGGGTCTGTCAAGCATACTCAGTAACAATGTGACATATCCAGTAACGGCATCACCAATAACCAGCTTGGCCTTCCTCCCTAGCTTGGCTTTATTACAGCCCTAAACTGGCCCGATAGGAATTTCTGCTCTGTATTTAAATGAACTTGCAGGCAGTAAAGGAGCGTGTATAGAGAAAGGGGTGAGCATTATGTCAGTTTGGTGTATTGTAACCCCTTTACTTACAGCCCCTATATCTTCTAAACTCTGGCAGGGGCAGAAACACTAACTTCTTCACTCCCACTGTCTCCAGCCCCAAAGTGTGCGGTTAATCCCCAATCCGAGCCTGCAATATCAGCTTTCTCTTCTAGCCAGGACAGAAAAAAAACAGAGCAGGACAGCCCAGCTGCATTTAGAGCCCCATCAGCTAAATTTCAATGAAATCATTTTGATGAATTGTTTAGGAAGGGGAAAAAAAGCCCCATTAACTGTACATTTGCTGTTAATTAATAGTCTGCTTCTTTCCTCCTCTTCGGCACAGCACTTCCGAGCTGTTTCCCGCTCCGCTGTGAGCGCGGCGTCTTGGGCAGGCACAGCAGCGGTGGGTGCCAGGGACGGGTGATCCGGACAGGCTGCATGGGCACGACCCCGGGGAGGAGGACTGCTCCGAGCTCCGTGTTCTGCTCCCAAGAGATGATGCTGAAGCCACGCCAATGCATGAGGAGTGGTAAAAGCTAACGGCTCCATTCTGCTCCCAAAACCTCTGCAGGGCTGCTCCTGCTCCATCCCAGCCTTGGTCCATGGGCAGCCCCGCAGTGTCAGCGGGGCAGGCAAGGCATTCCTCAGCTCCTCGGTTTTATTATCTTTAATAAAGTCTCTTTTCGCGTATTTATTTTCTGTACATGTCTTGTAAATATCTCTGGAATGTTATTCGAGCAGAAGGTTGGCCAATATCCCCCAGAACACGGATGCTGGAGCTGCTGTGGGAGACAGAGGCAGGGCAGTCCCGTGCCCCGTGGGGGTGGTGGGTGCCCGCGGGTCCTGGCCAGGGCTGAAAGCCAGTAGCAAACACACAGCAGGCAGCTGCAATGAAGGGAAAGTCTTGAGAAAACATTTTCATTCATAATTACGATGTCAGCGTGCCCACAGGATGTTCCAGGAGCCAAAGCACAGGCGAGAGCAGGGAGCAGTTGCCCAGCTCCCAGCCAGCCCCTCCGGGAGCAAGGCACGGGATCGGCTGCAGTGTCCCCGGCCTCGGCAGCGCAGGCAGCCCTCGAGCAAAGAGCTTCATCGTGTTTTACACCGGCTCACGTGCTGTGGGCTGTATTTCACAGCTCTTGTAGGAAGCCCTTGCGGTTTCGAAGCCCAGGGACTGAGGGCCCTCTCACAGAGCAGCGCTTGGGGTGAGAGTCCTTGGGCTGCCTAGCTTTAGTGGAGTTAAGATGTTCTTCCTCCATTGAGACCTTCCAGGGTAAGTCACCCTGGGAAGAAAATGCAAAACGCCCGGATGGTGCGGAGGTGGGCACCCCGTCCTGACCAGCCTTGGGGCTCAGTTCAAAGCTTCGCATGCCAGTGTCGGACTTTTCTGTACTTAATTTCCAGTATTTTTTTTCCCCTGTGATTAATCCAGAAACTTTCATTCAAATTCAGCTTGGATTTAGGAGAAACCAACGGCTGTAAACATGGTTTCTTCCAACCCACCTGCATCACCTGGGCTCAGCTCTCCTAGCGAAGGTGAGAAAACCTCCGGAATGGGAACTGTCGGAGAGTGCAAGCCCAGCTCCGGCACCCGGAGACAGAAAAGGGACAGGTACCTAGCGGTAGAAGTGTTTGTGAGCCTGCAGGTTTCTCCTCCTCTTGCCCAGCTGTGCTGACTCCCCCAACAAGCCAGACCAGGGTATGAGGGCGACCAGCGCTCCCCGGCTCCCACCCTCAAAGGCTTCAGCAAAACGGAGGGAGGGAGGGAGCAGTGTGCGGGCAGGGGCGGGTGGAAGGCAGATCCCTCACCTTCGGCGGTGACTTTCCATTCTTTCAAGTGTTTGGGCTTCCTGCAAATAAGCTCTAGATTTCCTGGGGCTTTTTTATTCTTCTCAAACTACCGTGGCCTCCAGCTTGTGCTGGCAGCTCCCCGCGCCTGCGCAGAACACCACTGCTGTCAGCCAGAGCTCCAGGTCTCTGCAGGAGCCATTACAGGTTTGGGTCTAAAAGCTTCCTTGGGGGATTTCTTGCCCTTGATTTTTGACAGGCACCCTCAGTATCGGCTTCACCTTCAGGAAGCGTTTTCTCTGGGTCCCCCGTAACAGCCGCGAGCCCTGGCCATGGCACGCAGGAGGGGGTGGGTGTACTGCATGTCTCTGGTCCACGAGGCATCAGTGCAATGAGCTGCTGCGAAACCTGGGCTCTGCATCCCTCTGAGCCACCGCCCCAGCCCAGAGGAAGAAGCTGATCTGAGATTTTGTACGAAGATGGAGTCATCCACCGCCCTGCCACATGCTTAATTATCCTGGCTAGAAAGAGCAGCCCTGGTAACATTTGGTCCAAATTAATGATGGTTTGTTTTGAAATGCAAATAGTTTTTAATCAGAGGGGGAAAGGTGGAAATAGACACTACTTAGTTTCTACTTTTTATTTTTTTTAACGAAGGCATGCATCTGTGTTTTTTTTTTTAAATATATATTTTAATATGGAGAATAACTTTTGTGTGGGCTGAATTAGCTCTAAATGAAAGCAAACAGGGCATAATTAGGAACCGGTTCACTTTTTCCCTCCATTTCTTTTCCTCTGTAACGGCAGCATCGTAATAAGGTGTGTGTCTGGGAGGGGGGGGGAGGCACCCCAGCAAGAGCGTGCCCGTCGGCGGGGGTCCCGCCTGCGAGGCTGGCACGGAGGAGGATGGAGAGGTGCGGCAAGGTACGGATGGAAGCGGGAGCTGGGCAAATGCCGGGACCTCTCCCAGCTGCCGAGCAGCAGGATACGGCCCCTCTCTCTGCTTCCAGCCCTGCCCCGGTTCCCCCACCCCGACACCCCTGACCGCTGGAAGCAGCTCTGCCGAGCGGCAGGCGAGGGGCCGGATTCCAGAGGCATCTCCACGTGCGAATCTGGGAAGATCCCATTTGGGAACGGCATGAGTTTCTCATTTAATATGGTGCCATGCTGCATTCTTTCTCTATAAAGAGCCCTCATTTAACTTTAGGCGTGTTTATACATCTAATTAAAAATTGGTCATGTTTAATTGATTGCATATATCATTACTGCCGCCTCATTGCATCCGCGGGCACGGTCCAGCAGCAGCCACAGAGCAGCGTCCCCGCGCTGCGGCGCAGGCACAGAAACGCTGCTGGGGCCGGCCGGTCTCTCGCTGCTTTGTCCTCGGTTTGTCAGCGACGGCCACAAACTGTCCGGTGTTGCAGCCGCTGTCTGGGGAGCATCTGGGCTTCGCCAGGCGCTCTGCGGCTTCGCTCCGGCACGGCAGTGCACACACAAAATACCACGCTGGGCTGGTGGTTTCCAGATCCCTTGGGGCTGGGAGGAGGAAGCTGTTTCCAAGGCAAGGCAGGAGCTGGAGAGCCCTCTCCCGTGTCCCTGCCCGCGCTGAGCAAGGTGCTGGGGTGGGTCAGGGCTGTGGCTCTCTGCCCGTGCTCCCCATCACCCACCCTGTGCTTGACACCCCGCATGGTCCCCTCCTCCTGCAAGCCCCACGGCGAGGGGCATGTGGGCTGTGTGGGGTGGGCGTCCGTCCCGCTGCAGGAACAAGGGCCAGCGCTGGTGGACAGAAGAGAGCGTCGCTGGGGGACAGCCACCGCCCCGGCCATCGGCACAGCCACCTCTGCCCGCCTCACCGTCCTCATACCCCCGGCACCGAGCACCATGGCTGTCCCGGCGTGCTGTCCCGGCGTGCTGTCCCGGCGGAGGGTGGCTGCTGCAGCAGTGATGACAGGGCACTGCTTGTCCTCCTCCTGTCACACCTCTCCTGGGTAATTGAATCAAATTGTCAGCAGAGAGGGGATGATGATTCAGCTCCCACCAAAGGCTAGACTATTACCTAGCAGCTTAATAATGAAAACTGTCATCATTCCTGCAATAAGGAAAGATAAATAAGTTATTAAATGCAAGAACCTGCCACCCTCGCCGGGCAGGGCACCACGCCAGAGGAATATTAACTTCTGGCCAGAGCCTATCTGTTAGGGAGCGGAGAGGCATACCCTCAGCACCCAGAGAAAGAGCTCTTTCTCCTCCAGCCGGCTTTGAAAGGGCTTCGGCTTGCTTTGTGCTGCTGCTGTGGGCTTGGCAAACTGAGAGCCACTGCTCCCTGCTCTTCCTCAAAGGCTGAAAGGTAAATACAGTCCCAGACAGGGAGAGAGTGGAGAAGACCAAGTCTGGGGAGGGGCTGGAGCGGGGTCTGAAGATGCCCATCACTCACGCAGGTCTGGTGAGCCCCAGTCTGAGCAAGGAGCGCGTTCTCCAGAGCTTTACTGAGCAGCTGAGGTGGGACCCTCGGCTGCAAGACAACCGAGGAGCGAGCGATGCGGCATCACCGTGGGCAGCAGCTGCGGGTGGTGCCGGGCAGCGAAGGGGACGGGGTCAGCATCCACGCCGGACCCGGCTCGGCCCAGCAGCCGACACGGCTTTCCTCTCCCCGACGGCCCCTGCCAAGCTCACCTGGTTGTGTCTCACCTTCGGCGCCTGTCGGTACGACACGAAACGAAAGGCACGTCTGATGTGGAGAGCAAAGGGTGAGAAACGGGAAAGAAAGGAGGGGAGAAGCAGTGACCCTTCTTGCCCAGCTGTGTTTTACTGGGAGAACACCCCTGAGCCGTTACACGGCCCGCCGGGCACCGGACGGAGCGAGCCCTGGCACCGCTCCGGCTGCAGCCCTGCACTGTGGGGACCCGCAGGGGCTGTTCTGCGGAGCGAACCGCAACAAATGACCTTCATAACGCCTTCCCTCCAACGCTCTCCAACTTTCCCACTAATAAACCCTGTGGTTGTCTAGGCAGTCCTATCGTTTTATCTAAAAATTGCTCCTTCCTTCCCTGCTGAACAGCCAAAGCATCCTCCACTGAGCCTGCAGCCATGCGTTCTCCTCTCCAGCCTGCTTGCGGGGGTCAGTCCTCCCCTGGCCTTCGTCCTCTCCCACCGCCTGAGCTCTGACCCCTTCCCCATTGCCCTTAACTCCTAGGGGATTAAAAAGAAAAATATTTGCTGATGTGGCACCTCCCTCTCTCTCCAGGCTACCTCGGTGCCATTTTTAGCCTCAGCACAGCCCCTGGAACCGTGTTTTTTAATCGCTGTGTTTACACGCACCTTCTGGAGGCTGCAGAAGTGTCCTGACAAGCCTGGGAAATCAAAGGCTGGGAGCTGCCCCGGGGGGCAGGGACCAAAGCGAAGCCATCCGCTGGGCTCCCGCCGGGATGGCCCGGGAAGGGCTGCCGGAACACGCCTGGCGCGGGCGGGCGGGCGCCCGTCCATGCCCCCGCGGCCTCCGCCGCCTTCCCGCCCGGCCACCCACCGCGGCACGGGTCCCGACACGCCGCCCGCCGCGCCGCCCCGGCAGCCCGAGCCCGCAGACGCCAGCGGAGACCACAGGTGAGTTTCCACGCTCGGCCAGAAAGGAATCCAGAAAGTTAGCGAGCATCTCAAAAACGGAGCATCTAATGAGCCCCCTCCTGAAGCCAGGGGCTTGGTTCCAGCTTGGCACCGGCTCCGCTCCGTGCCCTTCCCACAGCGGCAGACGGCTCTGCCTGGCTCCTCTGCCGCGTTCCGTGACCGGAGCCTTCCCTGGGGAGCGGGGCCGTGAACATGCAGCGGATCCCAGGCCGCTGCCACCGGTTAGATGGCAAACGAGGGCATGAGGACACCGGGGCGAAGCGGGGCGAGATGTGACCCAAGTCCTCCTGCTCTGCGTTATCTCGCAGAGTCACAGAATGTTCAGGGTTGGCAGGGACCCCTGGGGATCACAGAATCACAGAATCACAGAATAGTAGGGGTTGGAAGGGACCTCTGTGGGTCACCCAGTCCAACCCTCCTGCCCAAGCAGGGTCACCCAGAGCAGGCTGCACAGGACCTTGTCCAGGCGGGTCTGGAATATCTCCAGAGAAGGAGACTCCACAGCCTCCCTGGGCAGCCTGGGCCAGGGCTCTGTCACCCTCAGAGGGAAGAAGTTCTTCCTCATGTTCAGACGGAACTTCCTGTGCCTCAGTTTGTGCCCATTGCCCCTTGTCCTGTCACTGGGCACCACTGGAAAGAGCTTGGCCCCATCCTCCTGACACCCACCCTGCAGATATTTGTAAGGATCCCCCAGCCTAACCCCCTGCCCAAGCAGGGTCACCCAAAGCAGGCTGCATAGCCTCCCCTCCTTCCCCCCAGCCCTGGCTCAGCCCCCTCGCAGGCGCCTGTGCCCCTCACCCCACCGCTCGCCCACTCCCACCCCGCTCTGTGCTGGACCGGACCCCCGTCCCGGGGTACCTGCCCGCCTTGGGCTGCTCCTCGGGAGACTCCTTCCCTACAGCCTTTCTCCTGCTGGCCAGCCTTCTGCCGTTCCCTGCCCTCTACTGCTCTCCTGCCGGCCATAAAAGTATATAGAATATAGAACATTATTTTATGACGTACTATAAAAAAAAATAAAAAATCCTGGAACTACAAGACACGTGCCAAACCTCAGCAGCACATGCAGGAATGCCTTTGTTCCAGCTGTTGCTGGATTGCCCGAGCATTTCCCAGCGTAGTTTGAAGGCTTTTCAGGACAGGAACCCTGTTTGATTGATTTGTTTATTTATTCGGGCGTCGGGCAGCAGCAGCGGTTGGGGCTGTGCGCAGTCGGTGATGCCGCCTGTCCTTCCCGCACAGCCTGTGTCCCGTCCCCCACATTGCTGCCCCGGACTCCCCAGCCCAGCCGCACGTGCGGGGTTTGGAGCGTGGGCACAGACCGAGGTTGGAAGTGAGAGGGGGGGAGCGGGGCAGGGACCCCCGGTTCTCACCGAGGACGCTGTCTGCATTTATTGCTCCTTACATCTCGCCCCTTGCTCCCGTAAGAGCCCTCTCCCCCCCTCCCTGGGGCTGAGCCGGGGGAGCCCCTCGGTGCAACGCAGCCCCGGCTCCTTCCAGGGTTTCTCCGAGGCGCTGGCTCCGGCACGGCCGCTCTGGGGAACGGGCGAGCAGGGAACTGTCTGTGTTCCTCATCATAAATCACGGGGGATGCTGTCCCACACCGGCACCCCTGCCCCAGGGTGCCAGCCCCACGCCCCGAGGTGCCAGCCCTTGGTGCGCTTTCCCTTCCCTCCTGGGCTGGTGAAACCTTCCTGTAAAACCTGCAAACCAAGCTCCATAAAACTCCCGATTCATTCTGCAGACATTTCCTGCACCGGGGCTCTCCGCAGCATCTGCTGGTTTGAAGTACGCTTTTTATTCGTCCTGGGGGCACCATTACTTTCTGCTTTAGCAGTTTTGCCTGCTCTGTACTCTCTGCCAGGCTCCATCCACGGAAGAGAAAATTGGTGAAAGAATAATAATTATGATTGTTACAAATATATATTTCATTGCGGTGGCCCTCTGTGCATGTGTTCGGCGCTGATGAGGAGACCGGAGGGGAGGGGGGGGACGCTTGGCTCAGAGCAGCCTCCCCCAGCAGACGCTGTGTCCTCACCCAGCTGCCCTCCTCCTCCTCCTCCTCCTCCTCCTCCCGAGGGACCTGCTGGGACAGCCCCATCTCTTCTACCTGGATGGGCTCCGCGGGCCAGCGGGGCCAGAAGAGCCGGACATCTCCGAGGCGGGGGCCTGGGGACGTGCCCTGGGGCAGGCTGGAGCCGCTTCCAGGCTCGGCCATCCTTTGGGATGGATGGAGAGGGGGGCAAGGAGAGAGTAGCTGAGTCGGAAATATTGGGGAAAAGGACTTGTGGAGTGGGGCACGGGGAAGAAGTGCATAACCATGTCTTCTGGACGCTGCCTCAGTTTCTCCAGGGGTGCCTGCTCTCCGCCAGCGGAGTGGAAGCACGAAGGGCTGATCATTCTGCGCAAATGAGTCACAGCAGCAGCCAGCAGCGAAGCTCTCCTCTCCTCAGGGAGCGATCTGAACAGGGATTTCCTGAGTGAGTGCAGAGGATCTCTGCCCCTCTCTTAGAGGGAAATCTCCTTCCCTTCTTTCAGCAGCCGTGGATGATCTCCTTCTCTTCACGTCCTTCGTCCTTCGCCCCTGCCGACTGCGGATGCTCCCCGGGCGAGAGTCCCGGCCCCTCGCTGCCACCCACCCGCTACGCTCCCCTTTCCTGCTGAGAACGGCGCAGGTTCAGCCACGCTGAACTTCCCTGAGAGCGCCTGCATTTCACCCTCAGAGGGACGGCCTGAACGCAGGACAGCAGGAGCCCTGCCGAATGGGTTACACAGGAAGAATTTGTGCTCATCAGTGTTTCTTGGCTAATTTTTCCATCGGCCTCTCAACCCTTCCCTCCCTGTAGATCAGACTAGGTAATTATATGTGGTCCCTCCTGGTTTTGAAAATCGGTGAATGCAGTTCCACCTGTAAGCGAGTCTGATATCACCGCTGTCAGACCTTCCCCGCTCCCAGCCCACCGCCCCACCGAGACTGTCCGTACCGTGGCAGCTGCCGCTGGGGCTGCCTTGGAACACAGAGAATGAGCCCGTGGTGGGCACTCGTGGCTACAGATGGAGATTCATCTCTCAGGCGCTTGCTCTTCCGTAAACTCATTTGCCGTAACTCCTCCAGAGGACCTGGAGCAGGTCGCTGTGCTTTGCCTTCGCAGCAGAACAGAGAAGAGGTGGGAGAAAACACACACACATACGAACGCATTTTACCCCACAGGAGCACACAAACTGCTCTCTGCTCCCACGGGGCCCCGCGCCGGAGCCCAGCACCCCAACCCGGGCAGCAGCATCCACTGAGGGCCAGGCGGTGCCGGCTGGGCAGCCCCCATGCACCCCCTCTGCCAGGCGCTGGGAAAGGAAGGGAGGACGCCCGGGGTGAGGTGGGATGTCCGACAGATGCCAAAGCCAGGTTTGGAGACCGGGGCTGCCGCAGCTGGGAGACGAAGGCGGACGAGCCTGGGTCCACGTGGGATCTGCTGTAAAACACACGCCCTTCGACTGCAGCGCCTGGAGGAGCAGCCATGGACTTGGGTCCTCAGACAGCAGCAAAATTTTAAGATGCCTTTAAAGCCCTGTGTTGGGAGATCGTCCGGAGCTGGTGCCCGCCCGTCACACAACGCCCACCTCTCTTGCACAAGCCCCTCACCCAGCGCCTCGGGGAGATGCCCGCGAGCTGCTCCTCCGCCGGCACTGGAGCGGGACCCCCGGCGCTGCCGCTGCCCCGGGCCCAGCGAGCCCCTGACAGGCGCTTGCTAACCCAGGCTGTCTCCTCCAGACCTGGCTGCTGCTCTCTGCCATGCCCGGCCCCGGCCCCAGGGCTCGCGCTGGGGTTAGAGGCTCGCGCCCGGGCAGCTCACGCTGAGCAGGTCCGGCAGCTCCTCCGAGCCAGCTCCGCAGCCGGGCCAGGCGCTCCCGCACGCTGGGCAGGGACTCACTGAGCAGGAGCAGGACGGGGTCTCCTCCTGTCTCGCCAGCCCCGCGCACGGCAGCCCAGGAGGGTGGCAGAAAAAAATGAAAATGCATCAACAACCGGAGCTTGTAGAAACGTAGCACTAGCTGCAAAGTCTGGGGTTTTTGTCCTTTTTCTTCTGTAAGATCTGTCCTAACCTCTGCCAGTTGTCCTCCCAGTTCGGACAGACCGTTCATGTCCCACCATGGGGTCAGCAGCTCCCTCCCCGCCTCCTGAGCTGCTCTCCTGCGTCCATCCCGGAGAGGAGAGCCAGCTCTCCACAAAGCCGGAGCATCCTGCTGCGGCCTTCTCCGCACCGCGCTTGCCAGAGGAGCCTTCCCAAACACCCTGGTATCTGTCTCCAAATGTAAACGGACATTTCCGTGGCAAACCCGCAGCTCAGCTCGCGCGGCAGCGCAGGGGTGTTCGCTGCAGGCCCTGTTTCTGAGCCCGGAGAGAACCCAGGCACCCCAGAGGGTCTCAGTTTGCCTGGTTTGCACACAAGGAAGCTGTTTCTTATGGCAATTTGTGCTTCAATAAACGTGGAATAAAATTCATTCTGCCCTTTCCCAGCCAGCGTCGTCACCATTTCCTTCTGTTTATCCCATCATCACCATCGCCCCGGCAACCGCGGCGCGTCCCAGCCGGGGATGCTGGCTGCAGGCGGGGTGTGCCAGCCCCCTGCCACCCAAACCAAGCTCCCGCGCCCACACGAGCATCCTCGGTGGCACGGGCGGGAGGGAGGGAGCTGGGGACACCAGCACGGGCTGGGAGCGCAGCGGCTGCTGGGGACGATGCTCCCGGCACCGACCCCAGGCAGCCCCTCGGAGCCGAGCGCCGGAGGCCTCTGCCCCGCAGCCTGCGGACGCGGGCATCCCCGCGGCCTGCTCCAGCCCGCAGCGAGCAGACCAGCAAGCCCAGCGGGAAGGGGGCGGTGCGGGTGCGGCTTGGTGCCCCGGTCCTGATGCGGGTCGATCCCGCTCCCGCTCCCCCGCCGCGGTGGGACCTGTCCGGTCCCCGTGCCTCCCCCCTCGGCTCCGCAGCCAGAGCCCGTCCGGGCGGGGCTCTGCCCTCCTCGCCCCGCACCGGCTGAAGCTGCGGCCGCCGGGTAACGAGGCGGCCACTCCCCGGCGAGCCCCGCACCCCCGCCCCGCCCCGCGCTCCTCCGCCGAGCTGCGGGGCCCGGCCTGTGCGGGGAGCGGCTCCCGCGGGCTGCGCCTGCCCCCGCGCGGCGGCTGCCCGCACCCGCGCCCGCACCTGCGCACGGACCCGCGCATGGACCCGCGCACGGACCCGCACCCGTACCCGCGCCCGCACCCGCGCACGGACCCGCAGCCGGACCCACGCACGCCGGGACCCTCGCCCCAACCCACACCCGAACCCACACCTGGACCCACACGTACTGGGACCCACACCCAGACCTGCACCCAGCCCCGCACACACCAGGTCCCACACCCAGACCCACGCCAAGACCCACGCCAGGACCCGCGCCCACCCGGAGGGCAGCATCCCACACCGCTGCTGCAGCACCCCATGCAGTGCCGGGGCGCAACCCCCCATCCCCACGCTGCAGCAGCACCCGGGGGACCCTCACCGGGACCGGCGCAGGCGAGGAACGGGAGGGACCCATGGGCAGCTCCTCCACCGGCTTTGCGTCCGCGAGCTCCAAGGACACCGACCCTCCGGGGTGCAAGCGGTCCCGGGGCGCAGGCCCGCTGTCCTGGGGGCTCTCTGCAGATCCCCCCGCTGCACGGTGACGAAACGGGGTGCCCGTGGCAGCAAGGCGGGGGCGAGGAGCCGGGCGGGTGCTCACCCACCAGCTTACCTCCGTTACAGGGAACACACCGGGACGCGTTCTCCCAGCAGCTGGTGAGCGGCGCGAAGGTAAGCGGGCCAGGAAAGCAGTCAACACGGGTTTCTCAAGAAAAAGTCGTGTCAGACCAATCTCCTATTTCTTTTTTATGACAGAGCAATAGAGCGAGAAGCAAGGGTTGTCCTCTTTTTTGTCTTTAGTGCCTTTTGATGTTGTCTTTCACGGCACGCTCATTAGCAAGGGAGAGAAAAGCTGAAACGATTACGAACCGGGTGCTCCCGGCCCGAAACCTGCACCAACGCAGACGGCACCCGGCGCTGCCGTCGGGCTGCAGGCACGCACGGAGCGGGACTGGCTCTGGGCTCGCGCGTCCGCTGTCGGTTTGGCTGATACAACGAGAGGCTGCCTGTTTGTTTCGCGTATGTGGTGGAGCAGGAGGGACACAGGGGCAGGATCTGAGTTTGAAATGATCTTGAGAAACAGCAGAAATGGTCTTGGGGGAGAAGTGAAGCACAGCTCCACAGGAGTAGATGCGAAGTTCTGCCCTGAGGAATCATCAAGTGTACAAAACCGGGGGACACTGACTGGGCAGGCGGGCTCCGAGCGTTGCAGTGGACCTCAAGCTGAGCGTGAGTCCACCATGCCACCCCGACCGCCAGCCGCTGCCCGAGGTGCCTGGACAGCAGCAGCGTTTGTGGGACGCGTGGAGTACAGGCTCTCCTGGGCTTCGTCCGGGAGGTGTGTCAGGGAGAGCGGTCTGGGGCACAGCTTTGCGAGAAAGGTGGGGGACAACACAGAGAAGAAGAATGAGAAGGATCGGGAGGAAATGCTGAACCGTTGGGGGAGGTTTATTTGAGAGAAGACTGGAGAGGAGACGTAATTCTCTTCAAAGACAGAAGTTCTGGGGCTCGTACCAACCTGACATCAGTCCAGCTCCTTTAACTTCAGCCGTTCAGGGGTGAGGTGGGTCCTACCTGCACTGAGAACGGGACCTTCTGGAGGCCTCCAGAGCGGCCTCAGCCAAGCCTGGCCCTGCAGGCAGCTGTGCTCTCCCCCTGCCCCACACCCCGAGCAGCCTGTGGGCACCTGACCTCCACGGCCACGCGCCCAGGAAGGACACACAGCCTGGTCCAGCAGCCAAGGGAGGGGTTGGAATGCCGGGGTTCCCAGGGGACCCCTGTGCAAGGCTCTCAGCTGGCACAGTCAGCGGATGAAGATTAAACAGCCAAGCTGCTTTGCCTCTTATCAAAGGGCTGTTGCTCTCCCCTCCGCTGGCAGTGATTCATGCTCTGCTAGAGCACTTTCCCCAGCCTCATCTGGGACGTATTACAGCCTTGGACCTCACTGCGTTTCCTCACAGATGTGGATTCTCCTGGAATGCCTGCCTCCTCCTCCTCCTCCTCCTCCTCCTGCTCCTCCGGTGTCGCGCTGCCCAGCCAACACAGCAGTCCCCAGGCAGGGCTCCCCTTGCCTTGTGCCCAGCTCCGTGGGCATCGCGTCCCTTCCCTGGACCTTTCCTCGGGGAGAAGGGTGGGAGGGCGGGTGGGTCCTCCTGCGTGTTCCAGGGCCGTCTTCCTCCCCGGGGCCAGCTCAATGCCGACCTGCGGAGAGGAGGGAGGAAGATGTTCAGACTCGAGGTAGTGAGCACAGCTTCATCGCATCTTCGCTGCGAGCTGCCGGCTGACATTTCCGAGGGGGGGTCGCTTACCCCGCTGTTTAGCAAGGTTTCATTTAACCGTCTCCGAAGCGTGTTCATCTCTCAGTGCCTGGGACGGTGCTGACCCAAGGCGGCAGCGGAGCCGAATCAGATGCCAGATACCGATTCCTCTGCACATCCCCGGGGACAGACAGCGAGAGTTGCTGTCACCAGCTGTCCTCCCGCACGCTGCCCCTGGAGAAGCTGCACACACACTCCTCCAGCCAACGGTCACGACAGCAGAGGGACGAAGGCTCTCATTTCCAGGCGTGCGGATTTTCTGCCCGGGTGTTTTGGGAATGCGCTGCGCTGGGGGAACGTGTGCTGCTGGTCTCGGTAACGGGAGGTGGTGCAGCGTGCCCCCGCCTCGCTGCGTGTCACGGGCGGCTGGACCAACGCCTGCGCATCCCCGGCCCGCGGCGTCTCTCCGGGAGGTGCCTGCACTTTGAGATCCATGCAGGAAAAACGCGCAAAAGCTGGCATTTGTCATCCCTCTTTTTTTTGCACCCACACTGGGCAAGGCTGGGGACTGCATGGGTTGGCCAGAAACTTGGGACACGTGACAAAAGCGCTTTCTTTCTAGACAGGACACATCTTCCTGGGAACGGGTCCGGTATTAACAAGCCGTCAGCCAGCAGCCGTGCTTGTTGTGTTAACTCGAAGCAATGAGGTCGCTGCGAATCGCTGGGGGTCTGGGGCGCGGGGGCAGAAACCAGCTCGGAAGAACACCAGGTTAGGCCAGAACCTGGAACTGAACGCTTTTGCTTTCTTTATGGCTGAAACTATTTAGCAGTTCATATTCTTCGCATTAGTTTTCCACTCCAGGCTTCCAAGGGAACAGGAGGGGAAACCCCAGGTACCGCAGGAACCACCCCAGCCCAGGGGGAATGCAGGAGCCGGCAGAGGTGGGGGGGATCGGGCAGGTCTGGCCTCAGCCCCCTGGGCAAAGCCCCCCGGGGTGGCGGGGTCAGCGCCATGCCCCAGCTCTGCAGGGACCTGTCCCTGGGTGGCCGGCGGACGGGGCTGTCGGTGATGCTGCTGTGCCGGAGGACCAGAGCCGGGCAGGGAGCACGGGCTGCGAGCTCTGCCGTGTCCTGCCCGATCTCGGCCTCATCCCGGACATCAGCAGGAGGAGGAGGAGGATGGGGCTCAGTCAACATCCCCTTCTCCCCAGCCTCTCACCTCTGCAGCAGCGGCTCCCAAAGGCTTTTTGTTCCTCGAGGGGCACTCGGTGGGCAGAGCACTCACGAAATGTGGGGAAAACACCCATTTGCTAAAGCTTTTCCAGGCTGTAGGTGTCTGGGGACTTTGGGGAAATAGCCGGGTGGCGGGGTGATACTTGAGACCCCGCTCCAGCAGCACCTGGCACGAGCCCGGGCGCAGAGCAGTGCCGCTGCTCCCCTCTCCCCGACGTCCCCCTGCTCGCACGGAGCTGGGCCCATCGCAGCCGCACGCCCGCCCGGACCCCGGAGCCCCAGGGTCCGTGCCCACCGCAGCCCCTGCCAGGGCCCTCGGCTGTGCTGGCTGCCGCTGCTCCCCCCTCCCCGGGGTGTTGTCCACTGCAGGTACCCTTTTTATTCAATTATGCTAAATTAAACATATGATCCCAAATTATCTGACCCAGCTCTGAAGTCTCCCAGGCACAAGTAAGCTCTGCTGGCTCAGCTTTGCGTTTACACGTTTATTTACCGCCTTTCAGATCACCCGGTTTGCCCCACGCAGCCTCTGATGAATAAATAACCAGTGCCCTTGTAGGCCGGATTGATTAAACGTCGGTAATTAATGAGAGCAGCTCCCCTAGGGGACTCTCCCAACTCAGACACAGAAACCAGCCTGTGGTATATGGCACCGCCAGGACCCATGGATTTGCAGCCATACGAAAGAGGAATCACTCAGCCACTTCGCCGACGCCGTGACAAGGACATCCCCGCGGGCAGGGGAAGGCTGCCCAGCGGCTGGGTCACCGGCGGTCCCGCGGGCCTTGCTCCCCCTCGCCGCCTGCGAACGTCTGTCTTTCTGGTGGCGGTGGCTCTGTACTGCCCTTGCCGGCTGTACCGGTGTGGCCGGAGGGACCGGGTGCCGGGGAGCCAGCGCGGCCGGCTTGCTCCCAACGGGCGTCAGGTGGGTACTGGAAACAACAAGGAAAGAGCAGTTGTCCTCCAAGGGAAAAAATGGCCTGCTGCGGTTCCGAAGGGGCTTTCCCCCGCGCTGAGGTCAATAAGCAGCGGTTCGGGGCAGCGGGCAGGCAGGGACGCTGCGCGGAAGGAGTACGGAGCGGCTGCTGGCCCTGCGCTTTCTCCCTGACAGATGCCTGACCTGCAAAGGTGCACAAGCAGCCTTGCGGCATCTCTGCTGCGAGGAGAGGCTGAGGAGCTGGGCTGGTTCAGCCTGGAGAGGAGAAGGCTGAGAGGGGACCTTAGAAATGCTTCTAAATCTCTGCAGGGGGGGGGTCAGGAGGATGGGGCCAGACTCTTTCCAGTGGTGCCCAGCGACAGGACAAGGGGCAACGGGCACAAACTGGAGCAGAGGAAGCTCCAGCTGAACCCGAGGAAGATCTTCTTCCCTCTGAGGGTGACGGAGCCCTGGCCCAGGCTGCCCAGGGAGGCTGTGGAGTCTCCTTCTCTGGAGATATTCCAGCCCCGCCTGGCCGCGGTGCTGTGCAGCCTGCTCTGGGTGACCCTGCTTGGGCAGGGGGTTGGGCTGGGGGATCCCCAGGGGTCCCTTCCAAGCCCGACCATGCTGGGATTCTGTGAAATCCGCTCCTGAATGCTCTGCCCTAATCCTCCGTTAGCCAATGCGATGACAGGCAGATGCCAAGCGCTCCGCCGGGCCCCTCCTCACCAGGCAGGTTGCTGAGACGTCACCGTCCAGGGCTCAAACCCTGCTCTGAGCCGCTCTGCGCACAGCCCCGCGGTGGTTTGTACCCGGGACAGGAGCAGAGAGGCTGTGCCCAGCTGCTGGGGATGGCGGGGCTGCGGGGCGCTGGGGACCAGGGGACCGCAGGGGATGCTGCAGCCAGGGCGGGGGGGCTTTGCCAGGGCGTGTGTAACGTCACCCCGAGAGCAGGCAGCTGGGGTTGGTCCTCACCGAGGTCAAACCCAGAGGTCTGCAGGAGAGGGGAAGAGGGGCAGGACTGAGGAGCTGGCGCCGGGCTGGGGCAGGGAGAGCTGCCCAGCGCCAGCCCGAGCAGCCGTGTGCTGAGGACACGTAGCTGACGGGGACAGACCGGCTCCTGCTCGCAGACGTGCGGTCAGGGGCTTCAAGCTCGCTGCCTCCCCTCTCCCCGGCTTTCCCTGCTCGCGGGCAGACGGCAGTCCCTGCCAGCGCCTCGCCCTGCCGCAGACCCTGCCCTGCCAGGCTCAGCAGCATCCTAGCGAAGATGCCGCATGGGTGTATTAATTAGTCAAATAAATTAGTGCTGAAGCTAATTGAGACCCGCACATGCTCGCTGCAGCTCCCTCCCCACCGGCCGGCGGCTCGGGCGGGACGGCGCAGCGTTGCGAAGGATCAGCGGCGTGCAGCTAATTAGCTGCCGTTGGGAGCACCCGACGCCACGCGTGCCGCCTGTCCTCCGTGCCGCCTGACACAGGCGTCTGCCAGGCTCGTCTCGGTGACGATCGTCAGGTTTTAATTAGTCTCAAACACGATTCCTGTCACAAACACTCTGCTGGGGGTTGTTTGTTTTAATTTGATCAGGGACAGGCGAAGACAGAGGGAAGAAGGAAGGGTAATTAAATCTGACTAAAAATGTCGGAATGCCGTTAAAGCCCATGTCCTCATTTGCATAATCCACTACCCTCAGCGCCCAAACCTTCCCCCAGTTTGTTCTGTTTTCCCTCTGAGAGCCACCCTTGGGTGTCACTGCCCAGCTGCGGAGACCCCCGGGGACCCCCGGAGCCGGGGCAGTGTGCTGGGGAGGGGGGATGGCAAAAATGACCCTGGCTGGCTGTTAGCCAGCTGGGGGGCTGCAGGTGGGGTGGTTGAAGTGCCAGCAGCTGGGTCGGGTGGTTGAAGTGCCTACAGCTGGGCTGGGTGTTAAAATGCCGGGTGGTTCCACTGCTGGGATTTGCTGACGGTGTGTGGGTGCCTGGTGTGGGTGCCGGACCGAGGAGCAGACCAGACACTGGGAATGCCGAGGCAAACGCAGCCGGCTGCGGCTCCAGATCCCTGGGATTTTGGTCCCCAGCACGAGGACAACCAGAGGCAGGTGGTTATAAACTCAGACCGGGCATTTCTACCCTCAGCCCTCCCCTGGTGTGGCCTTAGGCAGCTCCTTTTGTCCCTCGGCACTTCTGTTTCCCTACTTTCATTTTCCTGTTTAACATCGAGAAAATACTATTCCTAATTTCCCTGCTTGGCTGTCCATAAAGCAATTATCTGATAATTATTTTTGCTCGTTGGCAAGTTAGTTCTAATGATGTTTGCTAAACATTTGATTATTATTGCAAGTACTGCTTCTGCATGTGGAGTCGGGGCTGTGATTGCTAGAGACGGTTTCTGGAAAAAGGAGGTTTTGTAGGGAGGTGCTGTGTTCTACAGAGATATCGCAGTCAGAGCTAGAGTTTGTGATGCTGCTAGGTTTTTCTGGTTGTATAGGTAAAATAATTAAGATGATAAGCTTATACTGGGTGATGAACAGGGGTTTGATAGAATTAGGCAGTGAAAATCCTGGCCAGTTTGGGAAGAGAGACTGAGAGGGAGAGGGACTGGGGTGCTGGGGGAGCGGAGTCCAGGAGGGACATCTCCTGTCCATGCCTGGGATGTGCATTTACAGCCAAGAAAAACCCTCTGGCTGTTTGTGGCAGGACCAGCTGCCCCCATCTCCCCGAGCCCATGGGCAGTGGGTGCCCCCACGAGCACCCGGTGCCGGCTGAGGGTGGCTGCTCCCCGGGAAGCTCTGCCAGCCCGGCCGGACCCCCGCACCACCCGGGAAGGGGAGACCCGCAGGGACCGCAGCAGCCGGGAGAGCTGGCCCAGAGGGACCCTGGCCTGCCCAGCCCCGGCACCAGGGTCTCGCCTGGAGCAGCTCAGGGCAGCCCTGATGCCGATGTCGGCAGTTTGGGAGGGTTCTCAGAACCGATTGATTCGCCTCCCGCCACAGCCAGCCTTCTTCAAGCCCTGGAGACCATTCTGCAGTGCTCGAGAAATGCTGTTAAAGGCCTTTCTGGATGATGTTCTGTAATCAGAGCCTTACACCGAGAGCCCCAGGGCACCAGAGGAGAGGGGTCACCCCCGTGCCATGCAGCGCTTTCCTGCAGAGCACTTGCCCTTAGCTGGCTGCAGGCACACAGGCTTTGCTCGCCTCGCTCCCTCTCGTCGCCGGAG
Source organism: Opisthocomus hoazin (assembly GCF_030867145.1). Lineage (NCBI taxonomy): Eukaryota > Metazoa > Chordata > Aves > Opisthocomiformes > Opisthocomidae > Opisthocomus > Opisthocomus hoazin. Next base: position 845,767 of record NC_134427.1, on the reverse strand, counting down.
CCGTGCTGGCAAGCAGAGCCCAGGAGAAACAGTGGTGTGAGTGAGGGTGCAAAATGCCCAGGCGTTTGCAGGGAATAGTGGGGAGAAAACTGGAGAGATGCTTCGCTTCAGCTTCCAGGTGGGCTCTAGGGGAAGGAGAAGATGTCGGTTAGAGGCACGTAGCTACCCGCGTGGCAGCGGCTCTTCTTTGCCTGGGAGACAGAGCCCACCCTCGCGTCATTTGGCGTTGCCCCTTCCCCCCACGCCTGCTGGGAATAAAACCTTCGAATGAAGGCGGGGGAGAAAGAGTGTGGAGTTGGAGCCCCTAAGTGCTGGGAAAGCCAAGGGCTATTGGTGCCAGTCCAGGTGCTGGCGGAGCAGAAGAAGCTCTTGCAATGCAAATACTTTACAAAAAATGCGACTGAAGAGCAACACAGAGCAGGATGAAGCGGTTGAGCCATCGCAGGAGCAGTGGAGGGGAAGCAAGTGAGCAAGGCGGGCACAATCCAGCAGGCTCCTAGCAGCTGGGGGGGTTGGAATGAGCCTGCGCTGGCTGCAGAGGCTGTGAAGGACGTGGCGGGGGCATGGTGAGCATGCTCTGCAGCGTGTGCAAGGACAGAAGGACGGTGGAATGTCCCCCCTCCCAGCTGGCCTCCGGAGGCAGGGGCACCCCAGGAGGCATCACCTGCTCCTCCAGCACAGCGGAGCTGCCAGGGCCAGGGGTCAGACCGGGCTCGCACCAGCAGCGCGTGAGGAGCTCGCTGTCTGGCAGCTGCTACAGCACTGCACGTGAAGTTTATGAGGTGATGTCATGGTGTTCCTTTCTTAGAAAAAAGGAAAGGATTGCATTTAATGCAGGACCTGGTGAAAGCAGGATGTCACAAAAATGAATTTTTTTGGAGGAAGATGTTCTGAAGTTCACCACTGGAGCTCCTCTTTGCTGTTAAATTAGCTGATAATGGGACTGAACTTTACCCAGATTGCTTTTTTACCTTTCAAAGTGTCAGTTAAATTTGTCTTTTCTCCAATTTGCCCTCTTCTCCATCCCCCTTCTACCTGGAGGGTTGCCTCTGAGGACAGCAGAGGAATGCAGAGACCAGCTGAGGAGCCTCCCCACTGGGATGGGTAACCGGTGGGTTTGGGTGGGCTGATCCCTCGGGATCCCTGCTGCTGGCCGGGACCGCGCGCTGTCCTGCGGGACGTGCAGCAAGCCCTCCTCCGAGCTGGGAGCAGGGACCCCTGCCCGGGGGGAGCCGTGCCAGTCAAGGCATCGATGTAGCGCTGGTGGGGCAGGGAGCACTGCCCAAGCTTTCAGCTTCTTCTCTTGTCCATAAATGAATGTGTTTGCCAAAAAAGCTCTGCCACCCCAGGGTCAGGCACTGAAGATGCCCGAGTTTCCTCCTGTCCTTCAGCCAGCTGACGTCTGTCCAGCAGGGGTGCTGAGGCCGTGGTGCCTGCTGATGTGCTGCCTGCCCAGTGCAGCAGCCACAGGCTTCACCCAGAGAACCGCAGAGCACTGAAACGCGCGCTTCCAGCCCCTGCCTGGCTGCAGGCGTTATCCCGCTCGGATGAACCCCGCGTGTCCCACCAGCACTGCCCCATTCCTGCAGGATTTTTGGTCTGCCTGAAGTCAGTTGTGCAGAAAGGCTGTTGGCACGGGATGCCACTGCGGAGGGTCCATCCTCTGCCTTCTCTGAAGACGGGAGCAGAGCCTGTGCCTGGCCGGGGAGGCCATGGAGGGAGGGGTGGGGACATTGGGCAGCACCAGACATTGCACCTGCAGACCAGGGATGTTGCAAAGGCTGCTCTGAGTTTGGCTCTGGGGACGCAGAGCTTTGCCTGGAACCACCCGCGGTCCGGGCACCCCGCTGCCGCTGGCTCCAGCCTGCTCAGGGTGGGATGGGAGGGGGGATCTGCCTGCCCCTTCGGCAGGGGGGTGAGGATGGGCAGACGGGTGGGAAGAGGCTGCTGACTCAGGGAAAGATGGATCAGCTCCACATCTGCCTCCACCACCTCAGCCCTGTTCTCCGGAGCCAATTTCTCCAGCTGAGGAGTGCAATTCTGTGTTGTTACACCGACCCACGGCTGTTCTGCTGAGCTCAGCATCCCTCGAGCACAGCAGCAGGCAGGGGCTGTTGTCAGATGGATGAACAAACCCAGTAACGGCCCCAGACTGACAATTACATCCGAGGGACCACGTCCCGCAGCAGCCGGATCAGCCGCCTTGACAGCGGAGAGCAGAGCTGGGCGTGCGAGGCGTCGCACACGCCGCTGCCGTCGACCCGCTCAGTGCCCACGGGAGAGCGGAGCCGCTCCGCGACGTGCAGCTCGTGGCCTCCGACGCAGGCAGGGGCTCGCCTCAAACGCAGGGGAAAAAAAGCCCCAGAGAAGTCGGGCCTGAGCGAGAGCCGAGGGATTTGGCACGAGGGATTATCCCAGTGGAAAACAGAGCAAAAGGGAAGCGCTGGCTCGATCTGCTCAGCAGTCTCGTTACCCGGGGAGACGGCAGGGAAGGTGCTTGCGTGGCTGTGCCAGAGCGAACGGCCCGGCAGAGGACTGCGGAGCGCTGCGAAGAGGTTACGCTTCTTTTAAACTATCCCGGGATATAAATCTACCCCACGCAATTGCACAAGCCCTCTCTGAGCCCCCTGGGGCTCTGTATCGTAACGTATCGCTGGGCTCCGCAGCCCGGAGATGCGATGCGTGCGGGGAGGTGTCCAAGGGCCATTCATCATCTGGGGAGCTGGTGGGAGGCGCGTCCCCAAGAGCTGGACGAAGACCGCTGCCAAAGGGCGGAAAGTATTTGGCCCGTTAACAAAGCTCACGTTAAGAAATACAGACTGGGTGTAAAGATGCTGACAGTCTGCAGGAACGCGGGGAGGAAGGCTGACGGGCTCTGCGAGCACAGGGCGTTGGTCAAGGGCCAGAGCAAAGAAGGGGCTGCGGAGGTGCCCCAGAGGAGTGCGGGAACAGCAAGTCAGATGAAGAGCAATGAAATGCGGGGTGTACCTAAGAGAAGCCGGGTGTCCCTTGGCTCTCGCTGGGCTGCCTGGGGGGACGAGGCTCTGCGCTGGGCTGGAAGCAGTGCGGGATGTGAAGAGGAACACCCTTCTGCTCCGGCTGGAGCCCTGCAAGCCGCTTCCTCGCCCCCGTTCCTGATGGAGCATCTCCAGCCACAGAGCAAAGTCCTGACCATGCACCTTCACAAAAGTTTACTACCCTGATCTCCCTGATTTGCCCACAAGCCACCCAAAACCCCCACCCAGGCCCCTGTGCGGTGAGGAGATGCCTGGAGGCAGGGTCCCCAGCTCAGGCCCACCGTTTGCTGCTGGGACTGTGGCTTTCGGCTCTGTGGTCACACAGCTTCGCGCGGAGACCCGGGCTGGGGCTCCTGAGCGGTCCGCAGGAGAAGCGGCCCCAGTCCGTGAAACACGCTGCACCTTTAGGGCGTTGACTTTGATTTTCCTTTTCCTGACTGCGGGTTCGAAGGCTTCGCAGCTCGCTGTCGCCTGGCCCCTCGGCATCCAGCGGCAGAAGCCCGAGCTCAAACATCGGGGCAGAGCAGTGGGTTTGTCTCCTGACACCGAGCCCCGGTCCAGCCCTCCAGAACAGAGTGAGTACTTTAACTGCAGCAGCAGCATCGCAGGTCCTCTGCAGGGGGTCTCGGATTTGGGTGCACAGAACTTTCTCCCAATGGCTTCTTTCCTTCTCTCAAAAAGTGAAAGATTTCACCTCTTCCACTTCCTCTTCCCCAACAGCCTCGCCCGATCTGGCTTTTAGCTTCAAAGCACTCCGAGATCTTAAATTTGATCTAGACCCACAGATACTTGAGGTCATGTTCTTCTGGGAGCAGTTCCCTGCTTCCTTGCGTCACTGGTGGGGGGGAGCGGGCGGCGGGGGGAGAGCTGCGTTGCTGGGACCCCACTTCCTTCAGCGCAGAGCAAAGGGGCACCAGTGCTGGTGACAACCGGGAGCAGAAAGAGTTGTTGTGTTGTTTTTGGAGCTTGAACAAGAATTTCAGCAAGTCTATTGACAAGCTTTAAATATATTAGGAGGAAGGATCCAATAAAAGGGGGGATATGCAAGTCAATCCCACGCATTTCTGTCTTCAGGTCGAGGAGAGGTGGGACGGGAGGTCCCGTGACCTGAGTAAATATTTGCTTTCCAGCAGCAGGGGAAGGGTTAAATTTTTGCAGGTTTTCTGGACCGGTAACAAAGCCTTTGGAAATGCTGGAGAAAGCCAGCTCCAAGGAGACCCCAACTCCCTGTGCAGGTGGGCTGGGAGCTGAGCACGAAGAGAGGAGCTGGGCAGAGGTTTGCTCCCTGCTGGGACCACTTCTCCTCCCTCCCCAGCTGCGAAACACCAATTCCTCTCCCCCCTCCTCAGGGCTCGGGTTAATTTGGTCCCAAGAAGCTGTTCCGTCCATGTCCCCACGTCCGGCAGCCTGCAGGAGGGCTGGCCGTGCCATCACTCCTCCCTGGCCACCCGGACTGGCCGGTGGCACGGCCAGGCTGCCCAGGGACAGCCTCTGCAGCGGGAGGACCTGTGCCCAGGGTGGGCTGCACAGCATCCCTCTCGTCCTCCTCTCTGCTCACCCCCCGGAGTGCTCCTGGGACAGGGGCAGGGTGTGTGGCGGGGGGCCTGGGAGGGGGTCCCAGACGGCGTGGGGATGGGGACGGGGGGACCACAGCATCCGTGGGGAGAGAGGGAGGCCCCTGCCCCTACCCGCAGCCCTCGGCAGCCCGCCTGGACCCCAGCCCACCAAACCCGAGTGCCCCGAGCCTGCTCGGATGAAGGCTCGGGGGCCACGTCCCCACACTTGGAGGGACGGCTGGTGGCTCGTGCAGCGCAGGGACAGGGTGGGGGTCCCCACAGGTGCCACCACGGGGTCATGTCCATGGGGTCGTGTCCATCGGGCCGCTGGACATGGGTGGGAGCAGGTACTGACTGCAAAGCCAGCAGAGGGCCCCCTCGGGGAGGAAGCATCCTTCCTCCTCCTCCTCCTCCTCCTGCTCCTCCTCCTGCTCCCCAGGCCGGCCCTGGGCTCCCCTGGGGCTCTCACCCCTGGGTAGGGGGGACAGCGGAGCCCCACGCTGTCCCCGGGTGGGGAGCACAGGCGAAGGACTGCATCCACCCCCTTCTCCTCTTCCTCCCTCGCTGCATGCACCTCCTCGCTGGATTCCACGCTCAGAGTCCCGTGCAGGCTGCGAGGTGCTGCGGCTGCACCGGGCTGCGGCTGCACTGGTGCCTTCCCCGGGACGGCGATGGCTTCTCCGGGACTGGTGACAACCTGTGGCATCCCTGGCGTGCGCGGTCCCGGGAGACATCGGCGCGTTCGTTAGCGGGAGAGGACCCGCAGCATCTCCGCGGTCCCTTCCCTCCTCTGTCCGCCGCCCAGCAGCCCCGGAGCCTTCCCAGTTGCCCTGCCAGCGGTGGGCGGCTGCTGCCATGAGGCTGCTTCTGCTCCTTCTGCCATCGCTCTGCTGCGCTGCGGTGGGTAAGTGGCTGTGCTTGCTGGTCCCGTCCTCCGAAGCGGGGAGGAAATCGAATGTTTGACTGCAGGGTTGTGGGGGAGGGACGTGTGGAGAATCTTGTGGTGGGATTTCGATACAGATGCTGGCACGTGGCACAGGGATGCTGGCTGCCTGGACGCAGCCGTGCCCCGCCGAGGACAGTGCTGTCCCGTGAGCAGAGCTGGTGTGCCGGGTGACGCTGCGCTGGGCACTGCTCCCCGGGCACCCATCTCACGGCGAACCCGGAGGCAGCTGCGCGTCGGGATTCCGCCTGTGATTCCCGAGCAGGGAGAGCCAGCACGGGAGCGGAGGCAGCCGCCGCGCCGATGTCGCGGTCTGCGAGGGATGGGGCGGCGGACAGAACCCGGATTGAGAAGCGACGCTTTCTGCTGGGAGTTAGGCAGGGGCATGGTGGAAAGGCAGGAGCTCTGTGCTATTTCCATTTTAGTCTGATTTGTTGCGCTTTACTCCTGCGGATGGCGATGCAGACTGTCCCCTCCCTGCCTGCCCTGTGGGACACAGCGGGGTTAAACCTTTCCCTCCAATCGAGCAGTGAATTGTTTGTATCACACTTAGCGCAGTTTGCTTTAGGTGCAGCTCAGCCCACCTCAGTACGGGAGACACGAGGGGTTCTGTGTGCAGCGAGGAGGGGGCTGCAGCCCTGGGCGGCGGGGAGGCACCGTGGTGCGGGTACCTGGGTGCTAGGAGCGAGCGGGATGGGCGATGCATCTCCCCCGGCCGTGTCCTGCAGCCCTGGGGCTTTGCTGGCAGAACCGGACGTTTCCTTCGCAGACGCGGACCCGAGGCATGGTCCGTGCAGCCTGTTCCTTGCCACAGAATTTGGTCACGGATGTTTTCTTGGCCACGCGTGGGCTTCGCTTGCAGCCCTGGGTGGCCTTTGTGGGCAGCTGAGGCAGATGCTGAGGTTGATTGCAGCCACGTTCGGCCCCCTCCCCAGCTGTGCCTCCTCCCATGGCCCCACAGAGCTGGGGCAGAAGGTCCTCGCCACAGCACCGTGCCCACCCCGACCCACCGCTGCCAGGGAAGGTCGCATTACCTAATGGGCTGCATTGTCCGAAAATCATCTGTTTTCTCAGTATTTTACCTTGCTTGAAATGCACGCTTTTTCTCTGTTCTTTTTTCCACCTCCTCTGCTGTCCCAGGCTGTTCTCCGATTTCTGGCCCGCACAATCCCTGGTTTCTCTAGCCCCAAGGGAGGGAATGCAGAACTGAGGTCCTGTGGGGTGGCTGGAGAGCATCGGTTTGCCTGGGAATCTGGGGCTTGAGCGTCATTCCTGAAAAAGTAGAAGCTATCTGTGTTTATATATGTAAATACATATGTATAAACTCTCCCTCTTAGTATTTACGTAGCTGCATATGTGGATACGCTCTCTGCAATAGGGACCTTGAGGCCCTGGAAAGGTTGAATTATGTGGGTCCTCCATAAATCCAGGCTAAGCAAACAGCCAGAAACCCGTGTGACGTGACAGTATGCAATGGAGAGTCTCCCCGGATAACTAGAACTGGAACTGAGATGGGGGGGGGGGGGGGGGGGGAAATCCCTCTGGGGGGGCTCCAGCCAGGTCTCAGGGCTGGGGTCAGATCCGTTTCCATTCGCAGGACTTGGAGAGAGCGAGGGACGTGCTTCCCCGTGTGGGGCTGCAAGAGAGCAGAAGCCATCCCACCCCAGCTGGGGTGTTCTTAGCGTTACCTGAAACGCTCTCTTAGCGAGACGCGTGTTGTCTTACCAGCCCAGCCCCTCGCCAGCTGCCTGCAAGGGCAGGACCTGATGGCACCCCAAAATCCCATTTTTCCTGCCACTTCTCTGGCCTCTTTTGGGAGGTTTCCCATTTGGACAATCTGCAGTGAGACGCTCTTAATCACCTTTACTCTTTGTCTGGATTTTAGCCCACGGGTTAGGTGTTTGTCCTGCGGGGCTGGGCCGGAGCTCAGCTCCCCAGGGACGGGACAGCGGGGACAGCACCCGAGGGAGCCGCAGGACCGACCGCTGCTGGCGTCTGTGAACAAACCCACGCAAAACTCCCGTTACGTAGCTCAGCAAACTCGCTCCTTGGCGGGTCGGCTCGACCCCGGTGCGTGATCCTCCGGCAGCCCCAAGGCTGTCTTGAGGGGTGCTTGGGCATCTCTGGGGTGGCTGCGGCGCGGCGGGAGCTGCCCCTGCCCCTGCTGCAATCCATCGCCAGCGCGTTTTGCGTGCGGGGTGCTGCGGGGCAGTCAGCTGGTCCCCACGCAGGCGCTCACGGGGGTCCTGAGCCAACAGCAGCTCTCCCGCAGCAGAGGAGCCCTCCCGGTGCCGCACCCGGGCTGGGGCAGGGTCCCCAGCAGTGCTCTGCGGCCCTCGCTGCCAGCGTGCCCGGGGAGCTCTTGGGCCAAGGAGCAGCTTCCAGCCGCACACACGTACGTCACGCTGAGACACAGCGCAGGCCGGAGCTGTTTTGACACCAGTGTCGTTTCACTTAGCTTTCCACACATGCTTTTATGATTGGGTGTGATCTGCCAGCATGAGGTATTTTTAATAAACATTATAAAACTCTTTTATTGGAGCATTATTAGAAGTAAACTTACACTTCAACTTGGCTCACACTTTTATTGTGTTTTCTGCCCGGGAGGAGCAGGTGCTTCGGAAAACCGAGAGGAGCGGTCACAGGGGCTGGTTTTGCATTTCTCCATCTTGCATTTCTCCATCTTGCAGCGTGTTCTTTTGTTGGAGCGATTGCTTGTGCCCTTTACGAGATATCCACGCACCAGAGCTTTCTGCTGGTTTTTAGTCCCTCCTGGGATGGGTGTCCTTGCTCAGCTGCTGCTTCCCACCCGCCCCAGTCCCTGGCGAGCGGTCCCGGGGTTGCAGACCACAACTCCGTGGGCACGAGCCCTGCTCCTGGCAAAGCCTTTTTTGTGCGCTGCCGCGGTGCTGGTCTTGGTGCGTAAACCCAAACCTTGCCAAGCCAATTCCCCTCCCAGCTCAGAACTAACAGGTAGAAGTGAAAGAAGGGTTTTTCCATTTTCCCTTTTCTCGTGTGGGTCGCGCCGCTGCTGGAGGAGATGCTGGTGAGCGAGGTGCCATTCCAGGCATCAGCTTCATCCCAGGCGAAGTGTTTCAGGCTGCTGGTGCCGCTCCTCTTCCTCCCCAGCAGGACAGCGGCTGGCAGCCAGGAAGCCCTGTTCCTTTTGGAGCAGTGCGAGCAGGGAAGGCCGTGCACGGGGTCACGCACGGCTGGTGAAGCCTGGCCCCACGCGGCGGCAGGAGCCCGCGCCAGGGAGCGGTGGCAGCTGGCTCCATCCAAGGGCAATGCCTGCCCTTTTCTCGCTCCTGCCGTTCTATTTCCAGAACACTCCCTGCTCCAAAGCTGATGTAACCTGGAGAGCCCCAGCCCTCCTCACTCCCCTCTGAGCTTTGGGTGGACCAAAATTTGCTCTTTACGAGTAAGAAACCGTGGTGCTGAGCACCTTGCCCATCATCACGCAGAGCTCTGCCTGCATCTGTCCTCTGGGAGAGGTTTTGGCTTTGTAAAGCGGAATCAGGCCCCAGATGTATTTGAAGTCACTGACGCCCTGCACTGCCCGGAGTTCCGGGACGAGGGTGTTCAGCAGCGAGCCGCCCCTGGGCAAGCTCCTTGGGGAGTGCCGCAGGAGCTGCCCGTGCTGCCTGCACCGCTCGCCGGAGAGAAGCGGCCACGTGCCGCCTCGTGTCACCTGTCCTGGAGCTGTAAGAGACTTTGCCATGGCGTCTGCGGGCCGGGAAGGGAAGGGACGGCCTCCGGCACACGCAGCAGCCCTGCCCGCATCCCCGGTGGCTGCTCTGTCACGGCCTCGACTCCTGTCTGTTGTGCTACCGGAAGAAAATAGATGCTCTTGCTCCAAGCTGAAGGAACAAAAGATCACGTGTCAATGAACTTTCAGTGATAGAATTTTGAAACATTTAATAACCGATATGCTTTGTAACTTCCCAGGCAGACATTAATTCATCTGGCAGTTGTTACGTATTTCAGTGTTCTGCAGTAGCATGTGTGCTACCCCTGTGGCTTTAGGTATGTCCAATACAAAAGCTTACCCACAAGCATTTATAAAAATCTAAAATTACCTCTCGGTTTGCAAAAAGGCTGTTCAAAGGCAGGCACTTCTGAAACGGAGCTCTCTGGAAGCCCAGTGCATCCCACGAGCTGCACCGGGGCTACAGCCCAGAGCTTTCCTTTGGGGTGAAGGGGACCCGGCGCGTTCCGACAGCGCAGGCACCCGGCACCGGAGCTGCCTGCGGGGTCGGCTCAGCCCAGGGGGTCTCCAGCCGGGGAGGGGGAGCTGCCCCCCGCCAGTCCCCACGCACGGGCAGGCGGCACAGCCTGCTCCCGGGCAGGGCAGCGGCTCAGCCTGCCCCACAGAAACCCGCAGGGAAAACCCATTTCGATGGGGTTTGTGGATGGGGGGTGCGGGGTCCCCGCCGACTCCAGGAGCGATAGCATGGGTCTGTTACAAATGTCATTTGGACCCGCTTTACGGCGTCAGGCGGACAGAGATCCCTTCCAGAGGTGCTTGGGATGGCTCCAGTTTTCAGGAAAGATTTATGGAGCCACAGTAGACTCTGATCCAAATCTTAAAACACGTTGAATCATGTTGATTAAATCCGTCAGGTTTTGCGTGGATTTGGAGAACAAACGCCCCAGATGCGTCAGTAGAGCCGGGGGCAGGCGCGTGGGACCCTCGGCCAGTCAGAGATGTCGGGCAGGGATTCAGGCAGCGCGCGCTGTTTATCTCCAGCTCAGCCAGTTGTTGCAGAAAGCGGGGATATTTCCAGTTTAATGAAAAACTTCCTCAGGTCTGGGCACGACGAGGACGGGGCAGCCCACCGGCGCGGTTCAGCCATGGGGCCGGCCGGAGGGGACCGTGTCCACGCAACGCTGCCCGCCGCGCACAGCGAGACCCGCCGGCCAGCCCCGCACCCTGCCCGCTCCCGCGTCACTCCGTGCTGCGGGATGGTGCACAAAGTGCGGCGTGAGCGGGGCAAAGTGCTTTCCGTTGCAGCCTGCACCGTTAGCCGCTCACAGCCCGGCATTCGGAGAAAATCCCCAGCGACACGTCGGGTCCCAGCCGGGACTGTGGAAATGTTTAGCTGGATCTGCAGCATGCCTCTGCGTGGCTAATTGCAGGATGTTAATGAACGGGGCCCCGCAGCTGGCTGGCTCTGATGGAAAGGGCTCAGCAAAAGGGGAGCCGGAGCTGCCCAGACATCTTCGCCCTAGGGCTGGGGTTCTGCCCTGGGGAGATGGGGGTCTGGGTGGGAGGGGGCCGGGGAGGAGGGATGGGGTGGCTGGCTTCTTGGGGCTCTCCATTTCCACGGACTCCTCAGCAGAGCTGCCTCTGCCCACGTCTCCTGGCCCCAGGGTGGAGTTTTGCCAGCCAGAAGTGCTCCAGAAGGAAGGTTTGGGGTCTTTCCCTTCCCCTGGGGCACGCTCATGCCTCCATGGTGGTCACCAACGTCCCTTCAGCTCACGCGTGCTCTGGACGGAGCGTGGTCTCACGCGGCACCAGTGTGGCGATGCTGGTCCTTGGCAGCAGCACGGGCACCCTCCAGCCCTGCTCTGCCCCAAAAGTCACCGGAGCTGGGCACAAAGCAGGATGCAGCCCAGGAGCTCGGTGCCCCGAGGGAGACAGGGCAGCGTCTGCGAGGGGTCCAGGGGTGGGAGATGCTGCCCCAGCACTGAACATCTCCTCTCCCTTGGGCAGAGCCTCCGCCGCTCCTTTCGCGCTGGGACGGGCACGCGTGTCCCTTGGGGCAGTTTCCCTGCGGCAACCTCTCTGTCTGCCTGCCCCAGGCCCTGCACTGCAACGGCGAGGATGACTGCGGCAACGGGGCTGACGAGGAGAACTGCGGTAAGCAGCAAGCCCCTCGCAAAGCGGGATGCTCTCCAAGTGAGTAACCCTCGGACCCGGGAACATCGGGATCCGGGACCAGGGGGGCATTATTGCTGAGCTTGCTTTTCCCTGGGAGCAACGACAGCGTGAGGAATCCCGGATCTGCTCCGCTGTCCAGCCACTTCCCCAGCTCTTGCAGGCCGCCCTGGCACAGTGACCGTGTGTGCCCCAGCGAGGAGCTCATCGTCAGGGATTGTCCCGGGCTGGGGTCAGGAAACCCCTCGTTGCTACAGGGCTGGGGCAGTTGTTTCTGGAAAGGCCGAGGAGCAGAGGGGCTCTGCGCCATCGGCCAGGAGACGCGGGTTCAGCAGATCTAAAGACACCAAATGAGTTCCTTTTCTTGCACAGCCCGCAGTGCCAGTGTGGAGCTCTGTGCTCGGGGGTGCTGAGTCCAGGGGTGTCAACAAGCTGGAGGCTGGACAGCTTCTCACCCTCTGGGAGCTGGGTCACTGGGTGGCTTGGATGCAGCGTCTGGCTCGGGACACCCTCAAAGCGTGCTGGGTGGGATGCTAGAAACAGAGGAAAGAAAATGCATTGTGGCTGAGCTTGGAGACACGCCATGGGGCTGGATGGATCCCTGTCCTGCCCCGGCAGAGCTGTGGGGCTGGAGCTGGGTCCCAGGCTCCTTGCGAGGCAGTGCCCTGTCCCGAGGCAGCCGGGGCTTTGCCCTGTGCGCCGCAGCCGGTGCCTCTGACAGCGGCCCCCGCGCTCTGCCCGCAGTGGACGACAGCGGCTGGCTGCAGGTCCTGGGCGAGATGCTGGCTGTGCGGAGCGGCACGACGGCGGTGGAGGACGAGGCCGATGCCTGCTGTAAGCCGTCCTCCCCTGGGCCGAGCATCCTTCCCCGTCCCAGGGGTCTGCACTGCCCCGCACGGCCCCCCCGAGCCCTGCCCTCAGCGCATCCCCTCTGCTTGCCCGCAGGGCTGGAGCTCTTCCCCGAGCGGTGCCGGTGCTGGGCAAGGGCTGTGGACTGCACCCAGCAGGACCTCGCCACCGTCCCCTGGGTCTCCTCCAACGTGACCAGGATGTGAGTAGCAGTGGGTGCCTGCACCCCTCTCTCCCGGGAGAGCCGCGAGCTGGGCAGGAAAACAGGCTTGGAGGGAAGGAGATGAAATCCCTGGCTTTTACTTGTCCCTGGATCCCAAGAACCCTTTCCGTGCCGACAGACCCCTCTCTGCTGAGCATCACCTGCTCGCCTCAGCCCGGAGCGGGGAGCGGCCGGACCCTGCCCGCGGTGAGGACAGGGGAGCCGGCCATCGGTGCTGAGCCCCCGGCCGAGACGCGCGGGGTCAGAGCCTGTGGAAAAGGCGAGGGCCAGGAGGGGAGGAGAGGGGGGAGAAACCCCTCTGCAGCGAATGAGGCTTGCAGATCGGGAGGGCAATTAGCAATGCAGCACTAATGAAGAGCAGCTGTCTTGCATTTTGTTTGTGTTGCACAAGAAGGGGAGGGTCTGGTCTTCACCCTTCTCCTCTGATAAAGGCTTCTGCTCTGCCCCTGTCTGCTGGCCCTGGGTTGGATTTCTTTACCTTCTCTTTTCCTGGTAGGGACCTGAAGAAAAACAAGATCTGCTCTTTGCTGGACCATCAGTTTGCCAGGTACAAGAGCCTGACGAAGCTGTGAGTATCGTTTTCTTCACCCTGCTCCCTGGCTGCCCCGTAGCCCAGGGGAGCGCAGCAGGCGCGCAGGTCAGCGGCGGCGGGGCCGTGTGTGGAGGAACCAGCGTCTGCGCTTGCCGGGGCGGCTTTGCCTGGATAAGACCACGCGCTGGGGCACCGCGTTTGTCCTGACAGCAGCTTTTCTTGGCTGCCGGAGCCCGTGGTGCCCGCTGGAGTCAGCAGACGTGTGCTGTGGTGTTGTCGGCTCCTGGCACGCTGTCCATGCCGTGCCCGTCCCGATGGGCATGGGCCGGTAACACCACTGTGATGTGCGGTGCCAGGCGAGCTGTCCCCCTCCGCAGAGCTCAGCCCCCTCGGGTGCTCAGCCCATCGCCTCCAGGCTGCTGCACCGGGGAGCTCGGGGGGACCCTGCGGAGCAGGGTGAGGGGCGTCTGCTCCGGGGGTGGGACAGCGTGTTCCTGCGGCCCCAACCACGCAAAGCAGCTCCCAGCAGCCGCCCGTGACCGTCAGGCATCCGTATTCTCAACTCCCTTCCCTTCGTGTGGAGTAAAGGAGGCGGGGAGGGAAAGCTGCCTCTCCGGGGTTACTGGAGGTGGGGAGCCGGCGGCAGAGCGGGGGCTGCACCCTGACCATGGCCACCCACGCTGCCGGGACAGTCGGCCGTGGTGCTGGGCAGGCAGGAGCCAGCCCCACGCGCCGTGCAGCTGGGGGCCGGCAGACGCAGGCACTTCCCGCAGACCCGGGGAATCCCTTAGAAAGCGTACTGCTGCTTCTTCAGTCTCCTCTCTGTTCTGGTTTTGTGGTTTTTTATTTTAAACAGCTTTTTGCAGAACAACAAGATCCGGCTGATCTCACCCAAAGCCTTTGCTGGACTTTCTCAGCTGAAAATGCTGTGAGTGTGGGTTTCTGCGTCAGTGGGGGACCCTGGGACGGGCACAACCCTCGGCTCCTCTCGGCAGGCAGGCTGGCAGCGCAGCCGGCGCGAGGACGGGTTCCGAGCCCTTTTCCTCACTCCTGCACGTCGTATCGAGCGTGCTCGAAGCCGGAGCCACAGGCGTTGCAGGGGATCGTGGGGCAGAGCAGAGGCATTTCCCCTCCTGCAGACACGGCTGCTCCCCACGTTTTCCAGCCTGAGCTGGTCGTGCGTCTGAGCTGTCGAGGGAGATGGTGCCACGGGCACCCGAAGCCAGGGGCCGTGGGCAGCTCGGGGGGAACAGCCTTAGCAAAACCAGGCTGAACTGGCAGCGGTGTCTGAGGATTGTTCTCCTCCTCTGCACTGGTTCCAGGTTCCTCAGCCACAACCGGATCGCGCAGCTGAAGCCCCAGGTTTTTGGGGACCTGCATCGCCTCGAGTGGCTGTGAGTCCTTCTGCCGGTCCTGGAAAAGATGTGGCTGATCCTGACTCTTCCTCGCATTTACCATAATTTCATTTGCTTGGGGGGAAGGGGGAAAAAGCGGTCGTGACGGGTTTGGGGTGTCTGCGGTAGCGTGCCCGTGTGGGGGGCCGCGGTGGCAATGGGCGCGATGCCTGGCTGGGTCTCCACCTCTCTGCCCTCCCCACCAGCCCAGGGACCAGGGCACACGGCCTCTGCTGCAGCTCTTCTACGAAACTCCTGGTTGAGTTTCCCTCCCCTGTTACTGAGGCCAGACCTGCACGGACTGGACGTGCTCTGGTCCAAAACGGCTGGGCCCCGCCGGGCTTGCCGTGCCGGGCTCGCCGTGCCGGTCCGGAGCAGCCGCGCGGGGAGCGGCGATGGGCTTCGTGCAGAGACAGCCTCAGCTCCCGGGCTGGAGCACCGGAGGTGTGTGTATAAAAGATTTCAAGTGTGCTGTTAAACACAGAGACCTGCAGCTCCATCACCTTGAAAAATGCACGTCTAAATTGAAAGTACAGCTAATATCCCTCCCCTCTGTTTATTCTCCAGGCTCCCTTTGATCTGGGCCCGTGCAGTGTGTGGTTTTACACACAGCGCCTAGAAAGGTCTCGCTACAGAAGAGAAACCATCTTACAAGCTGGCTTGTTCCCGCTCTGCGTTTGCAGGAGCAGCTCGGGCAGGTCCCCCAGGCTTCCCCCCTCTCCCTTGCGACAGGACCAGCTCAGTCATTCCTTAAATCAAAGAGGGAAAACAGGGGATGAGCTGCTCACAGAGGGTGGTCTGTGGTGCAAACAAGTCTGAGAACTTTTGAGAAGCCAAGCACGGCTCTGGATTCCCCGAATGGTTTCTAATTTATCTTTATTTCACAGCAGAAGAGAGGAAAAATCCAAGAGACCCTGGGTGTGAAGGAATCCAGACTCTGCAGCTGGATCCAACACTTCAGCCAGGGCTGCCTGGCCAGGGTTCAAAGGGGGGGGCCAGGCTTCAGAGAGGGGCAGCCCCCCGCCCGGGGATGGGCGTCCACGGAAGCTTGTGGGGCACAAGGGCTGGAGCCCCCTCCCACCAGGCAGCACGAGTGCCGAATGTGGGGGCTTCCCCTGCCAGGAGCGTCCCGCTGCGTGCCCACCCTCTCCGGGACCCCTTGTCTCACTCCTCCCCTTCTCCCTCCAGGATGCTGGACAACAACCGCCTTGCCAGGCTGGTCCCCGCGACGTTCGCCGGGCTGACGTCTCTCTATTTCCTGTGAGTAGGGGCAGGGGCTGCGCTCCTGCGGGGTCGGGGGGCCCTGCTGCCCGGGGGGTCCGTCTGGCACCCCCGACCCCCTCTCCAGTCACCTCCCGGCCTCCGTCAGGGCAAGCCAGGGATGCTGCGGCGTCCTCGCCTTCCCCGGGGCGCGAGCGGCGATGGGACAAGGGACACCTCTGTCTCGCTCCGATTCCCAGGAGTTGCAGGGGGACCCGCAGGCTTCGCTGGCGCTGCGGCCGCTCTGCGCTGTGCCCTGCCCTCGGCACGCTCTGCTCGGGACCGGGGTTGCTGCTTCTCCCTGGGACGGGCGGGTCGCTGGCAGAGCCCCGGCACGCACCGAGGAGCGGGGCGGGCAGCCATGCCCACAGTTCAGGTTGCTGGCTGTCTCCCTCGAGCCGGCGACAGCAAAGGGGGTCCGATGCTCCCCCAGACCACTGCCCCTCTGCCAGGCGTCTTCATGCTATGTTGGCTCAAGCCAAGGGGTTTTTAAGGCCCAGCCGTTTCCAGGATGGGCATATGGGAGAACTAATTTGCTTTAACCGCTGCAAAACCAGTTCTGCAGTTGCTGTAAGATGACTTTAACACCTTCTCCGTAGCCCAGAATGCGGATCGGAAACCTTGGCAGCAGCCGGGAATCGGCGTTAGGGGAGAAGTTTTGGCTGTTGCAGTGGAAAAAACGTGTGTGTGTGTGTGTGTGTGTGCATGTGTGTGTGTGTGTGTGTGTGAGCACAAACTGGGCACAAACTGAGGCACAGGAAGTTCCGTCTGAACATGAGGAGGAACTTCTCTCTGAGGGTGATGGAGCCCTGGCCCAGGCTGCCCAGGGAGGTTGTGGAGTCTCCTTCTCTGCAGATATTCAAGACCCGCCTGGACAAGATCCTGTGCAGCCTGCTGTAGGTGACCCTGCTTCGGCAGGGGGGTTGGACTAGATGACCCACAGAGGTCCCTTCCAACCCCTACTATTCTGTGATTCTGTGATTCTGAGCGCACGGGCACCCATCTGGACTCGCCCACGTCTGACCGCGTTTCCAGCTGTATTCCCTGCGCGTGCACCTGCCCGGGGAGCGCGGGCTCGGGGAACCGCTGCGCCTCGGGACGGGGAGCCATCGGCACGGGGGGACAGGGCCAGCCGGGGCTGTGTCCCTGGGACTCTGCTTCTCTGCAAACCCTGGGTAGCTCTCAGTGTCCGCAGACCTGTCCCTGCTCTGTCCCCTGCGGCGGCCGGCCCTGGGGGGATGAATGTCCCCTTGACCGCGTGTGCTCACCTTGCTCAGCCACGTGCTCTGTTTATCCTTCTGCATTTTTGTTAGCAAACCAAACAAACTCAAACCACTGTCGCAAAACGCGCGGTAAGGAACACTGCGCACGCAGGCATGCGCAGAAGCGCTGGGAGAAACTCCAGCGGAGCTCGGGCTGTCAATCCACCTCCACCGGCGGTCGCTCCGGGGCCACTCGCTGCTGCTTCCAGGCACCGCTCTCCAGCGACGTGCCTGCCGCCGCTCGCGGGCGAGCATCTCCTGCTGCCGCTACGTGTGCCCGGTGCCGTCACCTGGGCTTCCTTCCCAAAGCAGGAGAATGCAGCTCGGCACTACTGCGCCTGCCGGGCCTTGGCTTGGGATGGTGGCAGCCGAACTCGCGCTGTGGTTTTGCGCAGCTGTGGCTGCTCTGCCGGGGGGGTGCCGGGGCAGTGGGTGCCGGGCAGCGCAGGAGTCCCCCGAGGTGAGGACCAGCCAAACACCCTCGGTGCTGCATCAAGAAGAGTGTGGCCAGGAGGTCGAGGGAGGTTCTCCTCCCCCTCTATACTGCCCTAGTGAGGCCTCATCTGGAGTACTGTGTCCAGTTCTGGGCTCCCCAGTTCAAGAAAGATGAGGAGCTACTGGAGAGAGTCCAGCGGAGGGCTACGAGGATGATGAGGGGACTGGAACATCTCTCCCACGAGGAGAGGCTGGGGGAACTGGGCTTGTTCAGCCTGGAGAAGAGAAGGCTGCGAGGGGACCTTATAAATGCCTACAAATATCTGCAGGGTGGGGGTCAGGAGGACGGGGCCAAGCTCTTTCCAGTGGTGCCCAGCGACAGGACAAGGGGCAATGGGCACAAACTGAGGCACAGGAAGTTCCGTCTGAACACGAGGAAGAACTTCTTCCCTCTGAGGGTGACGGAGCCCTGGCCCAGGCTGCCCAGGGAGGTTGTGGAGTCTCCTTCTCTGGAGATATTCAAGACCCGCCTGGACAGGGTCCTGTGCAGCCTGCTCTGGGTGACCCTGCTTGGGCAGGAGGGTTGGACTAGATGACCCACAGAGGTCCCTTCCAACCCCTACCATTCTGTGATTCTGTGCGATGCTGCGTGGTCCAGGAGCAGCAGCAGGACCGCTTCCGTGCACCGGGCTGTGCCATGACCTCGTCTGTCCGTGTCCCCTCCGCCCAGGTACCTGCTGAACAACTCCTTGACTCAAATGCCCAACGCGTCGCTCTGCGTGGAGATGCCGAGGCTGAGCTGGCTGTGAGTACCCAGCCTGCGGGGTTGGCAGCGGCTGCTGCGGGCGGGGAGCGTCCCGGTGGGGATGGGGCAGGGGGTGAGGGACCAAGCCCAGCGGCCCCCAGGGATGGTGGGGATGGGCAGACCCAGGGGAGGTGGCAGTCATGGTTGCCTTTCTGCAGGGAGCTGGAAGGGAACAGGATCCGGGCGGTGCGGAGGGCTGTCTTCCAGGAGTGCCGCGACGTCACGGTGCTGTGAGTGCTCCGGGGCCCGGCCGTGGCCCCCCCCCGCCGGTGCAGACCCCGTCCCACTGCGGACATGCTTGGGGACGAGGGGGGATAGCCAGCGCTCGGCTGGGCCCCCCGTTTCCCACCCCTCTGGGCTGGACACGGGGCTGCCGTCTCGCGTTTAATGGTTTCCGCCCGTGTTTGTGCGGAGCACGGACAGCGCGGTCAGCGTCAGGATTTCTGTCTGTGTTTTGTAGGGACTTGATCAGGGGCCTCAGCACCTTTTGAAGGGGCTCTGTGCCGGAGGGTGGCTGACCCTGGGTTGGGGGGCTCATCCCAGCACCCTGTCACCAGCCCGTGGGGGCTGTCCAAGTCGCATGGGGACCTTCTCGGGGTGGGAGACAGCAGCAGGACACGGCATGGATGAAGCTTCTTGTGGTGTGCAAACACCAGAGCTCGCAGCCAGCCCAGACCCTTCCACTGCCATCCAAATCCCCTAAAAACATCCCTGGGGAAGGCCGTAAAGCTTGTGAGCCGGCTCTCCGCACGTCAGACAGGGTCTGCTTCCTCCCCTCCCTCCTGGAGCCTGCTCCTGCCCCGATCCCTCCTGGCCCAGGAGCCCTCCCGGAGCTGACAAAGGCACAGGGTTCACACCAAGGATGCACAGCCCTCTCCCAGACCCCAGTTTTCCAGCACATGACAGTCAGATATATCTCCCAGAGAGACACAGACGGCCCCTGGAGCCCCAGGAGATGAGGGCAGGAGAGCTGTGCACGGCGCGGACGTCGCCCACCAGCACAGGGCTACCAGTGGCCACGGGCTGGTGGCAGGAGAGCACAACTGGGACGGGGATGCAGGGCTCCCTCCCAGGGGCTCGGCCGTCGGGGCTGCCCGGAGCCCTGGGAACGCATCGCATGGCCCTGTGCCACTGCGGCCGCGTCAGAGGCAGCCAGAAAATTCGGGGCTTCTCTGGACCGCAGCTGGGACGGGGCTGGGACGGGATCGTCTCTGGTGGGAGCCAGCATTCAATCCCCAGAGTCTGCACCCCTGCATTTTTTCTCTCCAGCGAGCGCGGTGCGCAGCCCCTCGTGCGGGTGGGGGGGCTGCCGCCCCGCGCCGTCCTTCCTCCCGCAGCCCAGCCGCTGGCTTGGATCAGCAGCGTTTCCCGGGGCTGTTGTGGCAGTGCCATGGAAACGTCCGTACGGGCGAGACGGACGGCGTAAACAGGCGGTGACGGTGACACCGGCGCAGGAGACAGCTTTACGAGGAGAGGCAGCAGCTGAGACTGGGGCTCTGTGGGATGAGCCGTCCTGGCCAGACCCCCCATCTCCCCCCACCCTGCCCAGCCGTGAGCCATGTCAGAGCCCGGCTGCTCGGTGTCAGCCTCCACCACGGAGCACCATCCCCAGGTCACGGCACCCACGGGGTCTCCCAGCACCTTCAGGCGTTTGCCACCCCGCGGGGCTCTGCTCCCGCTGCTCTGAAACCGTTTGCACCTCTGGGTGCCCCACTCGGGGTGTTTCTTTCTGAGCACTTTTAACCAGCTCTGCCCATCTTCCACACCTCTGACGGGCGCTCTCCCGAGCCGTGGGCTTGCGTGAGATGGAGCCCGGCTTAGCCCTCCCACCACCCAGGGCCACCAAGTGACGGTTGTGGCTCGGTGCCTTTGGGAGGGACGCGGCAGGGCTGGGTACGCCCGCGGGTCGGACGATGCTTGCGCAGGGCTGCGCTGTGCCAGCGCGCTCTCTCCTCTTCCTCCCCCTCCAGCATCCTGCGCAGAAACAAGCTCAGGTGGATCCAGGACGGGACGTTTTCCCAGCTGAGCAGACTGGTGGAGCTGTAAGTTTCCAGCCTGCCCTGGCTCCCTGTCTCCTGCGGGCAGGGCACCTCGCTGCTCAGCACCCTTGGGTGCTGAAGCCTGCAAGCCTTGCACCCAAGGGTGCTGAGCAGCGAGGTGCCCTCAAAACGCTCCTCAAATGCTGCTCTCCTCCGCACAGCGACCTGTCATCCAACAGACTGGGCCAGCTCCCCCCTGTCCTGTTCCAGGGCCTGGCTCAGCTCCAGCAGCTGTGAGTACGGGGGGGTCTGATCCTGCCCAACTCCCCAAGTGACGGTGTCCTGCGGGACCTCTGTGTCGTGGTGGGTGGGGGGTCCCCACTGCGCAGTTCTCCCACCAGAGCTGTGATAGCCCCGTCAGGATGGGGTCCCTCCTGGCGGGTCTGCCTGCGGCACGGGGCTGGTGCCAACCCTCTGCTTTAGGGCTGTGGAATGGGGGGGGGGACTGGGAGCGGTGGGAAAAGCCATAGAAGATCCCCCCCCTTTGTCCTCGCTTGCAGCTACTCTGGTAGCTTCCAGGCAGAAAAACCACCAAAGGCTTGTCTCTTCGCAGGAATATTTCTTACAACCCCTTGAGAGAGCTCTTCCCCGGCCAGTTTGAGAGCCTGCCCCAGCTTCGGTCCCTGTGAGTCCCACAACGTCCCCGGCCCTACAGCTCTGCCCGTGGCAGCCCCAAACCCAGCCCGTGGCCGCCCACAGCCTCCCCCGTGCTGGTTTCCTCTTGCAGGAGCTTGGAAGGGCTGGAGATCCCCAACATCCACAACCTGACCTTCCAGAAGCTGACCAACCTCTCCCACATGTGAGTGGGGGGAGTGGGCGGTGGCTGCTGCCCCGGCACCCGCGTCCGGGGGTGCTGGGTGCCAGCAGGGACACCGGGTCACTCCCCACACACGAGAGCAAGTTATCCCAGCCCCCTGGAAGCCCCTGAGCACGATGACGCTGCTCAGGTCCCCCCAGGACAGGAGGGTCTCTCCTAGCTGGGCTTACTGGGGGCGAGGGGAGCGTTGCAGCCGCGTGCAGAGCCCCGCGTGCCCGAGGCAAAGCGTGGGCTGCGTCTCCCACGGCGCGCGTTGCGCGGGCGAGGCGGGCAGGGAGACTCCGGCAGCCGAGGCACGCGCGGGCGCCGAGCTGTGCGCTGACAGCCGCCCTCCGGGGATCCCATTAGAGGTCTGAGCTAAGGGCCCAGGAACCCCAGAGATGTGCACAGCCCGGCGTCGCGCGCGGGGTGGAACCGGGACCGCGCAGCCAGCTGCGAGTGCCGCAGCTTCTCCGCGGAAGGAGAAAAGCGGTCATTAATTTCTTCCAGATGCACTTTTTAAAGTACCTGTAATGAAAGACAACTGTACATCTTCCTTCCTGTAATGGGCCTGTTTGCGCTATAAATGCGGTACATTTTCTACCTGACCCGTGAAGAAGCAATCATTTTCTCTCCTTTTATCTATAATTAAGCAGAAACGAGCCTCGCGTTGCAGTTTTGTTGTCATTTTCTAATGTAGAGTTTTGCTAAGCTTATGGGATGGCTTTCATAAGGCTTGAAATGATTAATCTGAAATAATACACAGGCGAGAAAATGTGAATCCCTGCTAATGGAGCTTGAAGGCTTTGAATAAGGGATTGATTTTCAGATGTCAGTTTGTGAGAATCACGGGTTGGAGGAAAGCACTCTTGCATTTATCGGCTGACGGCGCTGAACAGCGGCAGCTGTCGGAGCGGGGCCGTGTGGTACCCGGGCCCAGCAGCACCGGGTGCCTCCAGCCGGCTCCGCGCAGGCCGCGGGCCGTCGCCTCTTCAGTGCCCGAAACCGGCTGCAGCCCTGGGGACCCCCTCGCTCCGCTCCGTCCCGGCAGCCCCCGGCCCTGGGTGCTGCTGCGGGGAGGGTTGGGTGCTGGCATCGCCCCGTCCCTGCTCCCACCCTGCGCTGCCGCTGCCTCCCTCCCTTTGCCCCAACCTCCCCATCGCCCTTCCCCGGCTCCGCGTAAGCCCCCCAGCTCTTGGCTAGTGAGGCGGGGGGGGCTCTTCCCCATCCAGAGAGTGAAAAACGTGGCTGAGGGGCTGGAGGGAGCTGAAGGGAGCAGGCAGAGGGGCTGGGCACCCTGGACCGTGCTCGCTCCTGGTCCTGGTCCCAGCCAAGGAACCTTCCTCCCCCCCACCCGACAGCTACTTCAAGAAGTTCCAGTACTGCAGCTACGCGCCCCACGTGCGCAGCTGCAAGCCCAACACAGACGGCATCTCCTCCTTCGAGAACCTCCTCGCCAACATCATCCTGCGCGTCTTCGTCTGGGTCATCGCCTGCCTCACCTGCTTCGGCAACCTCTTCGTCATCTGCCTGCGGTCCTGCGTCGGCACGGAGAACAGCCAGCACGCCATGGCCATCAAGTCCCTGTGCTGTGAGTGGGGCGGCGGAGGGGCAGGGGCCGGCGGGGGTGCAGAGGGAACTGGGGTGGATGTGCTGCCCACCAGCATCTGCCCCTGGGAGGAGGTGACGCCAGTGTCCCCCCCCCAGCACAGCCAGGGCCCCTGTGCTGCCCATTTTTCCCTTTGTGCTGATGGGTTTCTGGGCTCCCCGCCGTGCCTGGGGCACCTCGGGCCCTGCCTGCAGGGCTGTGCTCGCGGGCTCGTTCGACATCTGTATTTGTACGTGCACAAAGCCAAAGGCTGCCCAGCTCGACGACGGCTCCCTGGCCGCGGCGTGACCGCCAAGGGCTGCGATTCCCCGCCGGCGCTTTCTTCTCAGCGTACCTTGCCTCCCCGCAGGCGCAGACGGCCTCATGGGCATCTACCTCTTCGTCATCGGAGCCTTCGACCTGAAGTTCTCGGGCGAGTACAACAAGCACGCGCAGGGCTGGATGGGCAGCGTCCCGTGCCAGCTGGTGGGCAGCCTGGCCACGCTGTCCTCCGAGGTGTCACTCCTGCTGCTGACCTACGTGACCCTGGAGAAATACTGCTCCATCGTTTTCCCGTTCAGCCACCGCAGAGCCGGCAAGAAGCAGACCATCTCGGTGCTGGCGGCCATCTGGCTGCTGGGCTTCTCCCTCAGCGTCATCCCCCTGTGCTGTAAGGAGTCCTTCGGGAACTACTACGGGAGGAACGGGGTGTGCTTCCCGCTCCAGTCCGACCCGGGCGAGCGGCCCAGCGCCCGGGGCTACTCTGCCACCATCTACCTGGGTAAGGCCACCTCGGGACTGGGGACCGGGGCAGGGGGATGATGTGGGGCAGGACGAGCTTCTCAGGTGGGAGCGGGGCTGCTCAGCCTGGCCGTCCCCTCCGCGGTGCCACGAGAGCCTGCACGGCCTCCGTTACCGGGATGCCTGACTGTACGGGGCACTGCCATCCCGCCGGGACCCTGTCAGACCCTGCAAGCCCTCCATCCCGGGCTGGGGAAGGCCCTCGCTCCAGCCTGGTGCTGAGCCCAGCTTCACCCCGGAGCCGGCCACGGCCGCGGGCATCGCCGGGCTGCGGCTGGACCCCGGACTCAGCGCGCTGCCGAGACGTCTCTGCCCCCTCCAGGGACACAGGCAGGAGCCGTCCTGCTGCCGCTGGCCACGCCGCCCACCCCAGCTCATCAGATTTGCACTTCGGCTACGCTCAGAGTGAGGTTTCTTCCTCTCCAGGTTTGAATCTCGCCGCCTTCATCACCATCGTCTTTGCTTACTCCAGCATGTTCTACTCCATCCACGTCACCGCGGCCAAAACAGCGGAGAGGGGCGTCTGCTCCCGGGAAGTCGCCATCGCAAAGCGGTTCTTCTTCATCGTCCTCACCGATGCTCTCTGCTGGATACCCATCTTCCTCCTCAAGCTGCTCTCCCTGCTGCAGGTGGAAATACCAGGTGAAGCCCCGCTCCCTGCCGAGCCCTGGAGCAGAGCCCACTGCAGCCCTGGGCTCGGGGACCCCTCGACGTGGGTGCTGTGGAGTCCGGATGGGTGCTGTGGAGCCCGGAGCTCTCCTCACTCACGCACGGGCTCCAAGGGGAGAAGGACAGCGTTACTGGTTTCCATGGCCCCTGCCTCTCCCCAGGGAGCAGTGGTCACGACCCCCCCGTGAGGGGCTGCCCTTGCAGCTGTGACCCCCCCTTTGCTGTGTGGGCTGGGGCAGGGGGTTACCCTGGGCAGGGGCACCCCCCCTGGGCTGCCTAACGCCGGGTCCTCCTTGGTGCAGGCACCGTCACCTCTTGGGTGGTCATCTTCATCCTGCCCATCAACAGCGCCCTGAACCCCGTCCTCTACACGGCCACTGCGGCCCCGTTCCAGGAGAAGGCGAAGGGCTGCCTGCAGGCCCCGCCGCCGCGCGCGTCCCGCCGCAGCTTCGCCCCGCTGACGCCGCAGGCCTGACCCTTCCCCGCGGCGCGGGGACGCCCGCACCGACGCTGCCGCCTCGGAGCAGCGCGAAGCGGGAAGGGTTCCGCACCAGCCAGCAGACACCGTTAGTACTTTATTAATTACAGGGACGGGAAGAGCAGCCCCGACCCGAGTCAAACGCTCTGTTGCAGGTGCACACGCTACACAACAAGAGTCCCTTAAATACAAACTGCACGTCTCTCAAGTGAGCATCACCTGGCGCTGAGCTCTGCCACCAGTTATATATTAATATTCCAACTGTACAAGTATTTATAGATAGAAAAAAAAGAAACATTTAAAAAAATATTAGGAGAAAAATCACTCCCCCAAATGTTAGTTATATTTTTATATATATATAAATATATATATATATATAAAAACACAGAATACAGGCTGAGTTGCTTTTTTTCTTTTTCACCACAAGAGACAGATCGGGTTTGTTACAGCAAAGCTGACGCCGGGAATGGCTCCCGCGCGTGGGTCGCGTCGCCTTCCCGTGGGAACGCTGTCTGGTGACCTGGGTCCCTGCCGGGGCGGAGAAACCAGGCCGGCTGCCGGGTGCTGCTGGCGGTGGTTTCTCCGTGGAGGCGAGGGAGGGACGGGGAGGGGAACGGCCGTCTCTGCAGGCAGCAGCCCTGCGCCCAGGAGGGCAGGGGCCCCCGAAGAGGGGCGAACCCAGGACACCTCCACCTCCCTGCAGAGGCCAGGACGGGACTGAGCCTGGCCCGAGCCACTGGCACGTCTCTGCCCAGCTTGGGCCACCACGCTTCGCTTGTGCAAAGGAAGCAGCTGCTGCGCCGTGCGCTGGCACGGGCACAGCCCTGCCTCGGCCAAAGCTGTCAGCCCAGCTCCCCGATCCCGGGCACTGCCACGTGAACCCCAACAGCAGCAGGGAACGGGAGCTGCCGCGCTGGCTGCGTCCCTCCCTCCCTCTGTGCCTCCTCGTAGCGGCGCCGGGGCCATTGCCCCTTCCCGGCGTGCAGCCAGCTACAGGGGCAGCTGCCCCGGGGCTCTGCACGTGTCCTGCCCTCTCCAAACGACGGGTGGGCTGGTTTCGAGGGACGGGCTTGGCTTGGAGCATCGTCCATCCAGCCCCCACCCAGTGCACAAGAGAGGGCTTTTAGCCGAGCAAGGCACGGGACTAGAGGGCTGCTTCTTCTTCTTCTCCTACGAAATTGAGCACCAAAGGTGCCACAGGTTCCTTCTGCCACTCGAGGCATACCCAGACACCGAGACGTGGCCCCCCTCCTCCCAGCACAGCAGCCTCCTCCACGACCAAGCAGGGTCTCACGGTGACTCCCTGGCTGTGCCTGCCAGGCGACACCGCACACGACCCACCCCTCGCTGCCCACCCTCCGCTTCCCGGCACAGCGCTGCGCCCCAGGGACGCGGCACCGGCCTCCTCGCTCCCTTCTCCTCCTGCTTCGCTCCACGCACCTTCGGCCCCACGGCTGCTCGCACAGGGGGACCCAGCGCAGGCTGGGCCGGCTGCCTTCCCAGGGGGGGGTCACCCCACAGCCCCTCTCTTTCCCTCTGCTCCCCAACCCCACTACGGGGACTGTGGGCTGCTCGGCTTCGCCCCTGCGGACAGCCTGCTGCACAGCACGCTTGAGCAAGGGGCAGCTGGAGCAGCAGCAGGGACACGGGATGGGGAATGCCCAGCCTGGGGTGAAAGGATGCTTAAAAACATCAGCCCCTGCCTCCCCCTCCACGGCCAGCTGCCTGCGCCGTGCTCCCCCCCGAGAGCCCCCGCCCGGATCCACCGGCAAGTCCACGTCAGATGACACAGCATCTTCCCGGCGCCTCAGAGCTTCGTCTCCGGGCTGCTGGGGCTCAGGGCTGGGAAGGAGTCTCGGATCCTCGCCAGCTCCATGGCGCAGAGGTGGCCGAAGACCTTGTTGTACCACTCGGGAGACCGGCCCCTGGAGAAGGAACAGGCGGAGGGGGTGAGCGGCAGCAGAGACCCTGGCAGGCACCAAGGAGCAGCCGGCCGCTTCTTTAGGATGAGGGGAAACGGCCTCAAGCTGCGTCAGGGGAGGTTTGGGTTGGATATTAGGAAAAATGTCTTTACTGAAAGAGTTGTGAAGTGCTGGACCAGGCTGCCCAGGGCAGTGGGGGAGTCCCCATCCCTGGAGGGGTTCAAAAAACGTGTCGACTTGGCATGTCAGGGCATGGTTTAGTAAGCATGGTGGTGTTGGGCTGATGGTTGGATGTGATGATCTTAGAGGTCTTTTCCAACCTTAATGACTCTGTGATTCTACGATCCCAGCTCGGGGACAGGCACTCGGCGCAGCTCCAGCTGCGACAGACGATGAGACGCTGACCGAGCACCACGTGACAGCAGAGGGAACCCGCCTGCCCGACTCCTCACCGCAGACACGTGGCAAGGCACGAGGTGTCTGTGACCCAGCCGGGCTCGCGCCAGCCCGGAGCGATGACCAGACGGCCCCTCGCCCACCCCTGTCCGTGCACCCCTGCAGCCCAGCACGGCTCACCACCGAGCGACGCGCCCATGCCGTGCTCCGGACCCACGGGGGACCCTGCGTGTTCTGCAGGAGGAACCACCAGCACTGCGAGACCGAGCCGGTGGCTCCTGTCCCAGGAACCTTCTGGCAGCTCAAACCCGGCCCCAGACCCCCTCCCCTCGGGGCGGGCAGGCACCGCGCCGCAGCCCTGCCCGCGCTGCCAGGCCATGCACGCAGAGCTGCTCCTGTCCCCCCCAGCCCGCGGCTCCGCCAGCCTCCCCGGGGCTGACGGCACGGCACCAAGGGTCCCCGTACCTGAGGTCAGCCCTGCAGATGTGGGTCACCCTGGAGCGGCCCGCGGCGCTGGGCTCGATGAGGTACTGGGACGTCAGCACGACGGCTTTGACGCCTGCCTCCGCCGGCAGCTTGTCGTGCTCCACCGAGATGGAGATGAGCAGGCAGGCTCCCCGCGGCAGGTCCGTGCGCCAGCGCCTGCGGGCAGAGCGGCCCCGCTCAGCTCCCGACCCCGCGAGCCCACCCCTGCCGCGACCTCGGGGGTCCGCATCGGGAGCTGCACAGCCCCGGGAGCAGCGGCCAGGGCTGGGGCCAGACGGGATCCACCAAACCAGGAGCAGCCCCCGCCGCCGGGGCCCTGCCCTGCGCTCACCGGAGCACCACGCAGTCCCGGCGCGGGTGGGGGGCCATGCTGTCCGTCACGTAGTGGTAGACCTCCATGTTCTTGTCCAGAGCCTCCACCACGTTGCTCTGCAGCAGGTCCTCGTCCCAGAGGTGACGCTCCCGAAGCACCCGGTGCAGCACCGTGGCGGGAGGGGCCTCGACGTCCGTGGAGACCTTCCACAAGCGCAGAGGGTGCCCGTCCCCAACCTGGCGGGCCGAGGGCAGGGTCAGGTAGGCTGTCCCGTGGGACCCCCACAGCGCAACCCCCCCGAGCGGCTCTACCAACGGCTCCCACTGCCATGGAGCAACACCAGCACATCTGCTTGCTAGTGAGGGGATGGGATGGGATGGGATGGGATGGGATGGGATGGGATGGGATGGGATGGGATGGGATGGGATGGGATGGGATGGGATGGGATGGGATGGGATGGGATGGGATGGGATGGGATGGGATGGGATGGGAGGTGCTCTGGCTGTTGGAGAATGGCTGGACACAGCGAACCAGCTCCCCTGCTAACGTCCTCCTCCCCAGAGCCGTCCATCTCCCCGCCACCTCTCTGGCCAGGGAAGGGGTTGCTGATCCCTCCTCGCCGAAGGGAACAAGCTCCCAGGCCGCTAGCAGGTTGGCAGGTGCCCGTGGCACCCAGTGGTCACCCCACACATGTTTCTCTGCATGTCCCCAAGCCCCCCTCCATACAATGGCATTTACCTTTTTGCAGGAGAGCTCTGTGTTCAGGGGCCCCGGGGTGCTCAGCCACCCCTTGAACTTCTCCGACGACTCTTTGAGCAGGTTCTGGACACTCTGCTCGAAGTAGGAGTGCAAATCCTTGCTCTCCCCCTGACACACAAAGTCAGCCAGGGGATGGGGGTAAGCATCTGCTGCCATATAGGAGCTGCTCAGCTGGAGCAAGATGTCATGGGAGACCTACAAGCCAAGAGCATATCGACCTTCAGAAAGCCAGAGGGATCCCACGTGGACTTTGTGAGCAGCCCTGGGCAGCCAAAACCCCACAACTCTTCATCCCACCAAGGAGCGGGGCGGATGGACACAGCCTCCCTGGACACACGTCCTGCAGCTCATGACCTGCACCACCACGAGATGCAGCTGGGCTTTGCTCCGGGGGCTGACCGGCCGGCGGCAGCCGCCCCACCAGAGCACGGGCACCCTGATCTCACCCCACACCGACTCCACAGCATCAGCACCCGCCGGTGAGGTCGCATCTCCCGCTGGCAGTGCCCGGGGGGGGCAAAGCCGGGCTGGACACGCCGCAGCCACCCACCTGGAAGAGCTTCTTGCAGTCGGTGATCATGTGGGAGAGCCCCTGTGTCGCAGCCATGTTCTCATTGAGGTCCTTCTGGTCAGGCTTCCCCATGGTGCCCCTCTTATGGATCGCCCTGCGGGGCAGCAGGCATCGCTGGGACCGGGCGGGCATCCCGCCCACCTCTGGCCCCCCATCGCTCTGCTTTGCAGCGCAGAGCAGGGGACCCCCACATTGCAAAGCAGAGCGATGGGGGCTGTGTGAGCACACACGCGTCCCACCATGTCTTACCCAGCCCAGTGGCCTCCTCCCGGGATGGATGGGGAAGGGGCGATGGGGAGATGGTTTGCAGGAAGACTGGGGAGGCCAGAGCTAGGCCAGCCCTTACCTCGGCGAGGTGCTTTCCTTCTTGGACACGTTGAGGTGGAAGATGGAGGGGGCCAGGCACACGGCCAGGTTGCCGGCGGTCATCTGGTTCTCCTCGGCGGAGGCGATGTCGCTCAGGAAGTAGAGCAGGGTCTGCAGCACCTCCCGGTTCTCGTCCGGCATGAGGATAACGGCCGCCTGCACCGCCTGCAGCCGCTGCTCCTTCGACACGACTGCGAGCACGGCGTAAAGCGCATGGTCAGCAGGTCCATCCCTGTGGACCACCGCCCCCCTCCACTGCCTCCATCCGAACGAACAGAGAGAGGCCTCCCCCCCGGGAGACCCCGAGCTCCATCCCCAGCCCGGGGCGACCGGCCCCAGCCCAGCACTCACACTGGTAGATCTGCAGGAAGGTGTCCGTCAGCTTGCTGGTGAAGATGGGCTCCGGCAGGTCGCGGAAATACTGCTTCAGCAGGTCAGCCACGTCGTACGCCGACTGCCCGTCGTAGCTGACGTTGTCGGGGCTGGTTTCGTTCATGTGCCGGAGCGCCTGAATCCGGGATTTCACCCCCGACTTCCGGAAAATGCCGACCTGCCGGGGAAGAGCGGGTTGCTGCTCAGCGCCGAGCGGGCACCGACCCGGCAGGCGTCCGGGCGGAATCCCACGGGACAGGCAAGGAAGCCCCTTCCCCAAAGGCCTCACTCCCCAGCACCCCCACGGCAGGGATGGCCGAGGAGGCACCGGTGGGCGCGGAGCTCCCACAGACCTCGCCCTCCCGCCTCACCGCAGCCAAGCGCTGCGAGGGGCGAGCAGGCAGCACGCCCGGCAGCCAGCGCGTCCCCCCAAAGGGCAGTGCGGCCGCAGGCTCGCGGCGTCACCGCGGCATCACCTGGTCCAGGCACTGGCTGCGGATGTAGCGCATCGCCTGCTGGATGCTCTGCGGCAGGGGCTGCCCCGTCCGCTGCACGTTGACGGTGGGCGGCACCCCGAAGACCGTCTTGTCCCTGTAGTCGGGGACCTTACTCCGCTTCATGAACTTGGGCACGGTCCTGCGGGGTGGGACAGACAGACGTCAGCGCCACGGACGGGTGCCTGGGCACTGCCTGGCAGAGGGGAGCCGGACCCCGGGTGACAGACACACAGACACGCGCGTTTCTGCCATGTTTTAAATACAAGCAAGGCAGCTATGGAGCAGGAACGGCAGCACCTCTTATTGAGCCCAAATGCTTTAATGCTTGGCTACAACAGGAAACTTCTGCCCGACTCTTACGCTGCTGCAGCATTTCTAACGTCCCGCAGACGCCCGCAGCCCTCCTGGGTGCAGACGGCGCTGGGAGCCCAGGCGTCAGCCCGCAGCTCAGGCACGCGAGGATGCCCAGCGCAGAGCAAAGCCAGCTTTTGTTCCAGGTTTTTCCCCTCCTTCTCCTCCATCCTGGCACACCAAAGCTGCCCCAGGCTGCGGGACCCGGGCTGGGAGGCCGCGTCCGGCACAGCGCAGAGCTGCAGCCCGTGCCCACCACGGGGACACCATCCCAGTGCCCCTCCCCACCAGCTCACCACGTCCAGGCTTGCTTGTGGGGCACGGAGTACTTCTCCATGATGGCCGTGAGACGGAGCAGGGAGCACTTCTGGAGCAGGTTGAGCTGGGCAGAGGACTGGCGGTTGATCTCCAGCGAGGCAGAGTTCAGGCTGGGCCGGTGCGAGTTCTGGAAACTGTGCCAGCGCAGCTTTCTGCGGGGAAGGCTGGCAGTGAGAGCTGGCGAGCCCGGCGAAGGGCCCTTCCCTGCCCCACGGCACCCGCTGCTCCGGGGGAAGGTGCGGGCACCACGGGATCCCAGCGCCAGCCCCGGTGCTGCGAGCGCTGCTGCCTCCCGTGTGTGCTCACAAACCAGTGTGGGAGGCTGCCAGGGAGAGCATGAGGCGTTTTCCCGGCCTCAGAGGACGGCTCCCTGCCCCAGGCTCCCCTGCATCCTCTCCCTCGCGCTCCAGGCTCCCTGCGCCTGCCCAGCGCCCAAGCGCTCTGCTGGGCTGCAGCCCTGCCCGGAGACCTGGCGAGAGCTCGGAAGCTCGAGGTGACACACGCCTGCAGGACCACCACGCAGCGGTGCCACGTCAAAGGGGACGTCTCCAGCGCCCGCTCTCTCACACAGAAAATACACCCCAACAAGGCAGAGCTCTCGTGGGGGCCTGCCAAAACCCTTCCCAACCCCGTGCTGCTCCGGTGCGGCTCCCGCCCAGCTGCCCCAGTGCATCCCGCAGCCCAGAAGGGCACAAGGGACCTTCCCAGCTGACAAAAAGCCCCACTCCTCTAGAACCCCTCCATGCCCGCCGGCCTGCACATCACCCTCCAGCATCAGCCTAGCGGGGGTAGAAAAGTCACAGAGTTCAGCAATAGCTGGAGTTTGGGGCCCCTCACACCCAGCAGGACACTGAGGGGCTGGAGCGTGGCCAGAGCAGGGCAGCCAGGCTGGGGAGGGGGCTGGAGAACAAGAACTGTGGGGAGCGGCTGAGGGAGCTGGGGCTGCTCAGGCTGGAGAAGAGAAGGCTGAGGGGAGACCTTCTCGCTCTCTGCAGCTCCCTCACAGGAGGGGGCAGGGAGGGGGGGTTGGGCTCTGCTCCCCAGGAACCAGCGACAGGACGAGAGGCGATGGCCTCAAGCTGCATCAGGGGAGGTTCAGATCAGATATTGGGAGAAATTTCTTTACTGAAAGAGGGGTCAGGCATCGGATCAGGCTGGCCAGGGCAGTGGGGGAGTCACCGTCCCTGGAGGTGCTCAAAAAAACGTGTAGATGTGGCACTTGGGGACGTGGTTTAGCAGGCGTGGTGGGGTTGGGGTGAGGGTTGGGCTTTACGATCTTAGAGGTCTTCTCCAACCTTAACGATTCTACGATTCCTCGGGAAAGCACAAGGGAGCAGCAGCAGGCTGGGAGCAAGCGCCTCCCTCATTTAGCCCCGCGATTAGTGACTGCAGAGCCGTCTAATTACGGGTCTGTGCAGGCACAGAGGCCGCAGGCTGCCCAGAACGGGCAGCGGCAGCAGGGCCGGCACCGCCAGCGCGCACCCGCAACCCGCGCTGCCCGCACGGCACGCAGGGCCGCTGCCCGCATGGCACCCAGGGCCGCTGCCCACATGGCACCCAGGGCCGCTGCCCGCCCCGCACCCAGGGCCGCCGCACCAGCACCGCGCCCGCTCCTGCTGCCAGGGAAAGGGCCACCACCCTCCCGGGACGCAGGGACCCCAGCACCCACCGCCCGCGGCTGCCGCTCCCCAGGCCGCGCAGCCCCGCTGCAGGAGCACCCGCGGGACGGGGCTGCGGTGGTCCTCTGGCCGGCGGCTCGGCGGCAGCTCCGGCAGCAGCGGAGGGAGGAGGACACAGCCCCAGCCCCAGCCCCAGCCCGCGCTTACCTGCAGGGCCTGGTGAGCGACGCTCCCACCCCCGAGTCCCGGCGCTCCCGCATCTCCATGTCTTCAGCCTCGTTGAGGGAGTTGCCCGTGCTGTCAAAGTCGCTGGCAGAGGTGCCGACGTCCGACATGGACCGCTCTTCGAAGTGCAGGTTGGAGGGCTCCCCTCCCGAGTCCGACTCCTCCTCCTCCTCGCCGCCCCCCTCCCCAGCCAGGTCGGGGGAGATGGCTTTATACCAGAGCTCCACCTTCTGCTGCAGCCCCCACATGTGCTGCAGGATGTCGTCGAGGTTCTCGTAGGTCACCTCCTCGTCCTCCTTGCAGAAATCCTCGCTGCTGCCGAACTCCGGCACGTTGTCGTAGACGCTGACCCGGCTGCCCAGGGAGCTGCAGGAGCCGCGGCGGCAGGCGAAGCCCCGCGGGGAGGACGAGCCCTCCACGCTGCTGCTGCTGCCGCCGCCTCCCGCCAGCCCGACGGGCGCGTTCCCCGATTTCCAGTGGGCCAGGGCGCTGCCGCCCAAGGGACACAAACTCTCGATGGAGAGGGATTTGGGGAAGGTGCCCGGCTTGTGGTCCCGGGGGATGTAGACCAAGCAGTCCCCGCGGCGCACCCGCCGGTGCTGGCAGTCTCCAGCAGCCCAGTCGCCGCCGGCTGTCACGGCCGTGTCGCAGTCCTCCAGGTAGACTCCGCTGCACTTTGGGTCAGAGCTCACCTTGCCCCCGCCTGAGCCCAGCAAGCGGTTAGTCCTGTACGACACCGAGAAGAAGTGCTTTTTGCCATGGAAAGAGGCAGATGTCCCTCTTTTAGAGGAGTTGGCCTTGGTGGCTGCAAGGCCCCTGCTGCTCTTCAAGGAGCCCCATCCCGGTGCGGCCGTGACGCCGCCCTGCGGGGCCACCTGCTCGTCCGGGCCGGCTTTCTCTTTGTCCTTCCTCCGGAGGGACTCGATCCTCTTCAGGAAGCTGCGAGACCGTCGCTTCTTCAGCTTCTCCTTGGAGCCCTCGCCGTGGCTCGAGGGCTGCCCCGGCAAGGAGCGCTCGCTCGGGCTGCGGCTGGAGGCGGCGATGGCGGCGGCGGGGCGGCTGGGGGACGGGGCGGCGGGCGGCGGGGCCCCGACGCCCAGCGTGCTGCCGCTGCTGCGCAGGGACGCGGCCTCCGGGTTGGTGCTGAGGTCTGTGAGGACGCTCTCGCAGCTGGACGCCAACGGCATGGTGGAGCTCAGCACCTCAGAGCCCCGGGAGAGGACGTCGACGGAGCCCACCCGCGACCACCTCTTGCTGTCCCTCTGAAAAGCCCACCGGTCGCTGATGGCGCACAGGTCTTCCTCCTCGGAGTCTTCATTCTGCGGGCGGTCGACAACAGGGGACAGGCAACCAGTCAGAGTCACAGCGGGTCAGCGCGTCCCCCAGCCCTGCTCTCCTGGGAGAAGCACCCCAGCAACGGGCACAGCCCCCAGCAACGGGCACAGCCCCCAGCACGGCCCCTTAAGCCCCCCCCCGGTCCCCTTTGGCATCGGAGGGCTCCAGGAGCCAGCAGGCATCGCTCTGCCATGCCCGAGGGCCAGGCTGCGCCGGGAAGGGAAGGTGCTGCTCCCAGGCTACCCCCTGTGGCAGCCGGGACGTCCCCGCGGAGCTCCCGGCGGACCCCCGGCCACGCAGGGCAGCGCAGCGAGGGCCGCAGGGCAGCGCCCCGTCCCGAGCCAGAACAAGGGCAGCCAGAAGAAGCAGGGGTACTCCCCAGTAATGATTTCCATACACTAAACACCAAGCTGGCGTGCATCTTACATGTATTATTCATTAAGGGAAATAGAAAAGGCTTCGTTATTAACACGCCAATATTAATTGTTGTGAGTGGAGCTGCCGGGGGTCTCGGCCGCCCGGCTCGGCAGGGCCCCGGAGGGGGATGCTGCGGGCACAGCCCTGCACAGCCCACCACGGCTGTCCCCCCATGGCCGTAACAGCTCCTGCCAGCCCCTCGGCGAGGTGCGGGGGCACAGGGCAGGCACAGGCGCCCGAGCATTCAGCCAGGCACCTCCGGGCCGTGCCTGTGACACAAGCAAACAGCAGCGCCAGGCACCGCTCTGCGCACCGGTGTCCTTACTGAACGCGGGACGGCTGCCCCACCGGCGCACACCCATTCCCCCACGGCCCTCGGCCCCTCACCGGCCCTTGAACACCCAGGAATTACCTGTTTACGCTGAAAGTGGACTTCCAGCTTCATGGAGGCGCATGTGTTCAGGGTCATCAGCCTCCTGCGAGAAACCAAGCTAAGCTTTACCCCAGCCTGGCCCCTGCTGCGGCCGCAGCGCTCGCTTTCTCTTTTTTTCCTGTTCCTGTCTCAGCGCCCTCGCTGTGCGCTGTCACCCGTCACCCAGCAGCCGCGGCCCCGGGGACCCGAGGGACACGCGGAGCCCGGCGCAGCTCTCAGCCTGCTCCCAGGGGAGCAGCACCCCCAGCCGCAGCCCTGCCCGCAGAGCCCTGCAGCACCCCGCACCTCGCCCCCCGCCCCGGCACCCTGTCACGTGCGCCGCAGGCACCGCAGCCAAGGGGCGAAACCGCGCCAGCGGCACCAGCCCTTGGTCGTGTGCCAGCGGGGATTCTGCAAGCGCAGCCCATCGGAGCGGCACTCCGCTCCCCCGCGCAGGCACCGGGACGGCCCGGCCGTGCCTGAACGCCTACAGCCGCCCCAGCGCTCCGGGTGGGCTCTCCCACCGCCGCGGCACCACGGGACGCCCATCTCCCACCACCACAGCACCAAAGATTGCACGTCTCCCACCACCACGGCATCACAGGACAGCCGTCTCCCACCGCCCACGGCATCACGGGACACCCATGTCCCGCCACTGCGGCATCACAGGACACCCATCTCCCATGGCCACGGCACCAGGGGACCACGGGACACCCATCTCCCACTACTGCAGCACCACAGGACGCCCATCTCCCACCACCACAGCACCACAGGACACCCTTCTCCCACCACCACGGCATCACGGGACACCCTTCTCCCACCACCACGGCATCACGGGACACCCTTCTCCCACTACTGCAGCACCACAGGACGCCCATCTCCCACCACCACAGCACCACGGGACACACTTCTCCCATGGCCACAGCACCAGGGGAACACGGGACGCCCATCTCCCACCACCACCTCACCACGGGACACCCATCTCCCACCACCGCAGCACCACGGGACGCCCATCTCCCACCACCGCAGCACCATGGGACTCCCATCTCCCACCACCACAGCACCACGGGACGCCCATCTCCCACCACCGCAGCACCACGGGACACCCATCTCCCATGGCCACAGCACCTCCCGAGCCGTGCTTGCCGGGCACCCCCGCTCCCTGCCCCCGCGGGGGGTTTCTCCTGGCTGGCGAGCCGGCCCCACCGAGGGCTGTGGGGCAGCCGTGACCCCCACCCCCTGCCCCAGGGCTGCCGGGGCCGTTTCTGCTGTGCAAACCCCCGGTGAGCCTGGGGCACCCGCGCCCTCGGGGCAGGGCTGGCCCCCAGCCCGGCCTCCACCCTTCCCTCGCCCACAGCTTCAAGTCCTGGGGATTTTTCGTTACAGAAGTGGAGGAATCTCCAGTTAATTCACTTTAATTAGCGCCTTCATGAACGCTGCTGCAAGCACTTCTGTTCCAGTGTGCAAGCACCTCGTCCGCGCAGCCAGAACACAAACCTCAGGGACACTTCACCGAAAACTTGAGTAACGCCCCTGTGCAACCCCCTGCCCGAGAGCGCGGCCCCGCAGTGCGTCCTGCGCAGGAGGAAACCACAGATCACGGATCACACACTGGCTGAGGTCGAAGGGACCTCTGGAGATCACCCAGTCCAACCCCTTCCTCAGGCAGGGTCACCTCTCTTTTCTGAAGTCTGGCAGAGGGAGCGAGAAGGGGGCACACACGTGTTAGGGGGGGAGAGAACAGGTCCAGGGGACTCACTTCATTGCATTTTCCAGGGTCCTTCTAGACCTTTTTGTTAGCCAAGTGCTGCAAGGGGCCACCTCAGGGACCCGCAGCACGGGGGGCCAGGGACATTCCCGCCCCGCACGGCCCACCCGGCAGCACCGGTCCAGCGACTGGGCAGGGGTGACCTGCCCCGGGTT
This sequence comes from Opisthocomus hoazin, assembly GCF_030867145.1. Taxonomy (NCBI): domain Eukaryota; kingdom Metazoa; phylum Chordata; class Aves; order Opisthocomiformes; family Opisthocomidae; genus Opisthocomus; species Opisthocomus hoazin. The sequence continues at coordinate 808,957 of NC_134427.1, read as the reverse complement.
ACCAGAGCAAAACCATCTCAGCAGCTCCTGCAGCCAGCCAGGCGAGGACAAGAGGACCTGAAAACTCAGACAGGGCGGGACGGTCAGAGACCTGTCATCACCCCACACCCCGCTGCCACAGAATCACAGAATCACAGAATAGTAGGGGTTGGAAGGGACCTCTGTGGGTCATCTAGTCCAACCCTCCTGCTGAAGCAGGGTCACCTACAGCAGGCTGCACAGCACCGCGTCCAGGTGGGTCTTGAATATCTCCACAGAAGGAGACTCCACAACCTCCCTGGGCAGCCTGGGCCAGGGCTCCGTCACCCTCAGAGGGAAGAAGTTCTTCCTCATGTTCAGACGGAACTTCCTGTGCCTCAGTTTGTGCCCGTTGCCCCTTGTCCTGTCACTGGGCACCACTGAAAAGAGCTTGGCCCCATCCTCCTGACACCCACCCTGCAGATATTTATCAGCATTTATTAGGTCCCCTCGCAGCCTTCTCTTCTCCAGGCTGAACAAGCCCAGCTCCCTCAGCCTCTCCTCGTAAGGGAGATGCTCCAGTCCCCTCCTCATCCTCGTAGCCCTCCGCTGGACTCTCTCCATTAGCTCCTCATCTTTCTTGAACTGGGGAGCCCAGAACTGGACAAGCCACCACCAGGAGGGACAACCAGGAGCTCGCCCGGCACCCGGGAAGCGGCGCCGGGGATCCCCTCCCGCCCAGCACAGCGGCCTCCCTCTTGGGAAAACCAGTACCAGACCGTTCTCCCAGCCCTGCTCCGCTCCGCCCGCAGCGGCGGTGCGGGAGGCACGGCGAGCGGCAGCGCCCGTTTCTCGGCGTGGAGTCAGCGCAGGGGCGCGGGCACCATGATGGGGCCCAAAAGCCAAACCGGGGCTGAGTCACCGCGTGGCAGTGCGACACACGGCCGGTCCGGACAGACAGACTGCCTGGACCGACGGACGCTGCGGTGGGCGGGGGTCCCTCCTGTCAGGTGCCTGCTCACGCTGGCAGCACTGGGAGCGTTCCCCGCCCCAAAACGCGCTGCCTCCCCGCAGCAGCACAGCCGGCGGCTTCTCCCCGAGCTATTTCCAGCTCTGCTGCCGCACGGCGCAGCGTGTCCCGGTGGGAAACGCGCGGCACGGCCGCGCTGCCAGGCACCGGACGACGACCGTCACACGCAGCCAGCGAGCGCTCGCGGACGCGGCAACCCTCGGCGGAGCGGCCGTTCCAGGGCAGAGGAGGGACCGCCCGGCACAGATTCCACCCGCGCAAAGCACGCCACGGCGCCCACCGACAGCTCCGAACCGCCGCCGCCAGCACCCACGGCCCCTGACGCCCGCACGAAGCGCGAGCTGGCAGCGTGCGACTGCCACGGAGCGCCTCGCGCCGCGGCACGGCAGCCGGCACGCGCCTGGTGACCGCGTGGAACTCCGTCCACGGACACGACTTCACCCACAGGCGCTGCGACCTGAACGCGCCTGACGCCAACGAGACCCCTCCGCTCTGACGCAGAGACGTGGCTCCCGAACTCTGTTCTGCTCTCAGAGACATTGTGAAGCACCCCCGCAAAATAAAGCAACGCGAAACGCGCCCGGGGAGACACGGCTGCCCCCCGGGGACCGCAGCCCGCGGCAGCCACCCAGGGCGGCCGGCGCGGGAGGGGAGAGCCTGGGCTGCGGGAGCAGAGCCGCCTCTCTCTTGGCACCTCTGCTCATCAGCAGTTCAGCCCTGACCGATCCATTTCTAATCGAGCTCTCCAGGCCAGAGTTTCCCAAGCACGAAATTAAAACACAGCCCGAAAGCCACAGGAAGGGAAGAATTATTCCTGGGAAACGTTTCCCTTCTCCAGGAGCTCTGTATGTTCAAAACAAAAACCGCTGCCGTTTCCCTGGCACCACCAACAGCCAGCAACGCCTTCTGATCCGAACGCCGAACGCCTCCAGCGACGCCTCCCGCTTCGAACGACCGAGGCAGCCAAAGCCCTGGTCGCGGAGGGACCGGCAGCGCCCGAGCGGGCTGCGAGGCGGGCACCCCACAGCGCCCGGGCAGCCGCCCTGAGCCCTCGCCCGGGGCACGGCCTCGCGCGTGGGGAAGGGGGGTGCGGGAGCGTTACCTGCACAGGGATTTGAGGGAGTCCTGGTCCAGGAAGCTGTGGTCCCTCTTCACAGCGCCGATGTCGAGAGGGAACAAGGAGTCTGGGGAGGCAAGCCAGAGGAGAATCAGCGGCCGCTGCCGAGCCAGTGGCTCCACCAAGCACAAGGGCCAGCGGCGAGCGTGGGAGGAGGGAGATGCTGCGAGCAGCAGGAGGAGGAGAGACGCCGAGGATGGGGAGCTGGGGAAGCGGGAGAGCAGCGGAGGGGAAAGGCGTGGGAGGCTTCTGGGCCATGAGTACGAGTCGGAAGCAGCCGGGAAGGCCGGGGCACCGCATTGTCACCGGGAGCTGCCACCCATGACGGCTGCGGGAGGGGAGCCTACCGGGAGGGACGGCAGCTCTCCGCAGGCACGACTTGACCCGGCCTCCTGGCAGCGGATGCTCCCGAGGGACCACTTTTTGCCCACAGGTCCAGGAGGCAGCCAGCAAGGAGCCAGACACAGAGGGGGCTGGCATGGAGGGGCCGGGGATGCCCTGGTGCTGAGCGCAAGCCAAGTACAGAGCTGGGAGCGATGAACCAGGCAGAGGAGAGGGGGGAAATCAGCCCCAGCAGCCCGGGAGCAGGGGGGCTTGCGGCAGCCCAGGTGCTGGGAGGGGATCAGCGCCATGCAGCAGATACCCCTGGCATCGCCTCCTCGGCAGAGCGCTTCCCCCTCGCAGGACAGACAACCCGGTCACTGCGCCGGGGACCCTGGCATGCCCAGGACAGTCAAAGCCCACGGGAAAGGCTCCTGCTGGGCTGGGGTGCTGGGCTGGCTTCAGCACCCGACGAGGTGAGCTGACTCTGAAGCAAAGAGCAGCCCTTCGCAGCACCCACGAGGGCAGCCCCGCACAGCTCTGCTCCCAGCTGAGCACATCTGGAGCCCACGCGCGGCAGGGACCCCCTCGGCACCTCGTGGTGGTTTCTGGGGAGCGGCCCCCTCCCCCTCCAGGAGACATCCTGCTGCCCCAGAAGGCAACACCTTACACATGCACCGACTGCTCATCAGTGAGTCCCCGCTCCCACCCATCCCCAGCACCAAGCCAGCCTCTCGCTCCCCTGGGGAGGGCTGGGAGCGGCTGAGAGGCCTCCCAAGGGCAAGACCGCCGCACCAGTATGGCCGTGCAGTAGGCGCAGCATCCCATTCGGTCCCCCCCAACGCCTCACAGGCCGTGGGCCGGGTCTCCACGGGCAGACACGCTCGCTGGCCTCAGGGCAGGAGCTGGAGCGGCACCCGGGGGGGTCCACGCCTGGGGGCTTTGGGCAGGGCTCTTCCCAGGAAAGCGAGGGGAGGGTGGCGAGGTGCCCAAGGGCCTCCATCCAGCTCCCCGCTCATCGCCGCGCACCCAGAGACAGCTCTGCTGGGCCCAGCTACGCAGGACCCGGACCATTAACCACAACTGTCTAAGCCCAGCTGTTCATGAAGCCATCGAGCGCAATTACCAAGGGGACACCGAGCCCTGCCAGCTGGGGAGAAAAACAGAGTGAAACACTCGGAGGATGTGGAAAGTTTTGCTCAGCGAGGCTGGAAAAAGGGCTGGTTTATTCATAGACTGCAGCACCCAGCGCTTCGCCGCCCCGGGCTGCAAGCGCTGCCGGGGGCCGACACCTGGGCCTGGGTCTCCCCGCAGGAACCCGCCGGCCCGTGCACGTGGCTCTGCGAGGAGCTGCCCCCTAAAATAGAAACCAGAGGCGAACAGGCAGCCTGGAAAGCCATCAGCCGGGGGGCTGGAGCGTGGCTCCGGCGCACGTGTTGCGGGGGGCAGTGGAAGTGCCCGGCCGAACAATAGCCATGGCGGCAGCCCGCCGGAGAGCCGGCTTCCCGCGATTGTCCCGGCCAGCCGGGGCCGGCTGCAGCACCGCTCCCCGGCACCGTCCCCCCGGCAGGGACCAGCCACGGGTCTGCAGCAAGCACAGCCGAGCCGGAGGCGAGACGCAGCAGCAGAGCCGCCCCGCCAGCCGCCCGCGGGTGCGTGGCAGCGGAGCTGGGACAGGGTCCATCGCGGGGGTCTGCCCACCCCCGCGCCCTGTGAGCCGTGTGGCTTGGGGACCCAGCCTGCTCCGGGCTCGGCTTGCTGTGCGCTGGGGAAGCGCAGAGCTTGCTGCCGGACAGCGTGTCGGGGCAGGGCAGGAGCCGGCGGGACGTGTCGGGGAGGAGGAACCGCTCGCTCTCCACGTTACCTGCGCCGGCTGCCGCTGCGCTCCCACCCACCGCAAACACTCACGGAGCGACCTGGAGCCCACGGCTCTCCAAAGCCCGCCTGCCCTCGGCCTCAGCAGCCGCCCCGGGGACTCGTCGCAGCCCTGCCCGAAGGGGGAAAGTTCAGGAGTGCAGAGAAGTTAGCAGCACGGCTGGCTCTCCAGGCCGTGGCCAGGTCCGAGGGCTTGACGTTTTAACACATGACCGTGTAATTAGTAAACAACCCTCTCCATCCTCTCCTCTCCGCAGCGCGTTGGGAGCTCTCCCCGCAGCCACTCGTGGTGTTCGGTCGAGACACAGGGCGTGAGCCCCGGCTCAGGGCAGGGGCCGGGACCCGCAGGCTCTCACCTTCGTACAGCTGGGCATACTGAGGGAACCCCGCCGCCCGCAGCCAGTCGCAGGCTTTCTTGGCTTCAGTTTCTGCAAGAAAGCAAAGAACCAGCCTGAGCATCCCTCCGTGGAGCTGCAGCCCGCTCCCCCCGCGCCAGCAGCCCCCGAGCCCGCGTTTCACGTGCCCAGAGCAAGGAAAGGGCCGGCGGCAGAACGGGGCGCGGGGAGCCGGGGCCGTGCCGGCGGGCAGCGATGCCCGTGCGCAGAGGGGTCTCTGCCCCAGGGAGCAGCAACTGCTCGGCTTTAGCCTCCCCGCTAGCACAAGGCCAGGAGGAGGAGGTAACACGAGAGTGACAGGGCCACGAGACACAATCTGAACCTCCCAGCGAAACATTTCATCCCCGAACCCACCAAACCAAACACAGCGCTTTGCCAGGCAAGAGAGGAAGACATTTGTTTTTAATAATTAGTTCAGAGCTCATCAAAGCTTAGGGCTGGTCATTTTTGCAAGCGTCCTCCAGCAAAGCCTGCCAAAGCAACCTTTCCTTCTCCTCCCTCCTTCCCACCGCCCCGGACCACCCCCCACCTCCTCTTTCAAGCTGACGTCCGCGCTGGCCGGCACCAAAACCCGGACGGTTTTCCACCGCCCTGCCTGGCCGTTCCCATCCCTCGCGTGCGGTTCAGCTATCGCCTGGATGAGCCCGTCCAGCCGCCAGCACTATTTTCTGGGAAATTTCTCAAATTTGCACAACTTGGGAGAAAACAGCCCAAAGCTGACGCAGCCAAGGCAAGCTGCTGCCTGGTGTCGGCGGCCCGTCGGTCTGCGGAGATTTATCCTTCTGAGGGTGACAAACATTTGACCTCAAGCGCAGAAAACGCGACGGCAGTTCCAGGGTCTCGCCCGCCCCTCTCGCAGGCACCACCCAGCACAGACTGGGCTGAGGCCGGGTCCACCCAGCGCGGACCGCAGCGAAACCCCCCGGTTTCATCACCACCCACCAGCAGCCGCAGCTGAGAGCTCCAGCCCAGGAGTTCAGTGAAGGACAGGACCCAGCCAAAACCCTGGACCCAAATACTTCAGAAGTTTTGGGAAGAAGTTTTGGAATAAGCATCTGCATTTGGGTCCAAACCGTGCAGCTGTCCTTAACCGTGCCACGAGCCCGGCCAAAACCCCGGGGCTGACCCCTCCTGCCCTCAGCCGGGCTCAAACCCAGTAACCCCAGCGGGGACCTCAACCCCGGCGCTCGACCGGGTGAGCCCAGTCCCCGGGAGCACCGCATCCCCCCCACGCAGCCCGGCACCCCGCCGGGACCGGAGCCCTGCGGCTGCGCTGCCCAGCCAGGAGGGCACCAGGACCCCCAGAAGGGTCTTCAGCCACGGCAGCTCCGGAGAGCAGACCCCTCCTCTCACATCCGCAGGGCGGGCAGGGTCCAAGGACGGACACTTCCCACAGCCCCCCCGGCCAGCAGACCTGCCAGACCCCCTCCTGCTCTGCTCCTCTTCGCTCACAACGGAGTCACCAGCCACGGGGCTGTGGTGGCCAGGGGCTGCGGCCCAGGGTGCACCCAGCCAAGGACAGGAACACCAGCCCCCAGCCCGCTCCTGCCCCGGGACGTCCCGACCCCCCGTAGCCCACTGCCCCCAGGGAGGGACGGGGCTGGGGTCCCCCCGGAGAGGACAGCGGAGGGAAGGGCAGCCCGAAGCAGAGCTGCGTGCCGAACTTACCCCCGACGGCGGACGGGCTGAACCGGCAGAAGAGCACGGCCGGGGCAGGAGGGCACGGCCGGGGCAGGAGGGCACGGCCGGGGCCCGGGGACGCACGGCAGCCGCGGCCGAGCCGGCGTGGCCGGGGGCCAGGGCTGCAGCCGCAGCAGAGGGTCCCGCGCAGGGCTCTGAGCAGGAACGCGGGCTCTGAGCGCATTTCCTTCCCCTTCCTCCCCGCCGCCCCTTCCCAGCGCGGGGGCTGCGCGGGGGGCGAGGGGCCCCGCACCTCTGCTCGCCCCGCTCGGGAGCCGGGTCCCAGGCCTCGCCGGCGGCAGCGAGTCCCGCGTCCCCGCACGGCGGGGACCAAACCCTGCAGGGGCAGCGCGGGGGGCTCGGCCCCTGGCAGCCGGGAGCCCTCCCCACCTCGACGCGCTGGCACAGAAGAGGTTCCCAAGCGTCCCTGTCCCGGAGGGAGCTGGCGGCCAGCTTCCTCCTCCCGCCGCCCTTCCCACGGACGTGCGTTCCCAGGGAAGCGCAGGAAAGCCGGCGGCAAGCGCTGCCGCCCAGCACCGCTGCCTCAAGCCGGGCAGAGCCGTGCTGAGCTGGGAAGCTGCCATGGAGAGGGGTTTCCAACAGCGCTGCGTCTCCAGACGGGTGGATTCTCTGATGTCTCCTTGCACTCTACACCCACCCCTCACAGGGCTGGGAACAGGGTCTCCTTGCCTCCCCTGGTCAGCAAACGATTTTCCCCAGCTTGTAGCAACTCGGTATCTCTGCGACCTGCAGTGTAAATGGCGGAAATGATCCCATTCGAGTGGTACTGCGGGAGGAGCAGGCACGCAGGCACCGGCAGACAGGCACACAAACACGCACGGAGCCCGCGCTTCCCTGCGAAACGAGAGGACAGACCCCACGAAGCCGCCTTCCCACCCCCCAGGACCCAGCCTCGTGGAGCCCCAGCACGGCCGGTGCTCGGGCTCCCGCTGCCGCAGAGCCGGTCTGCAGCCGCGCTGTGCCAGCCACGCTCCCCCCGGCACCTCACGGCTCCTCGCCCCATGCCAAGGAGCTGACGACGGTGGGACACAACCAGACGGCAGCGCTTGCACCCCGGCCGTCACAGAGGTCTGCGGCAGGAGGACAGGGGCTGGCCGGTATTTTCGGCTGGGTTTCCTAAGCAGACGTGTGCAAGCCTGCTCTGCCTGCACCTCGGCATCACCCAGCTGTCAGTACCACCACCAACCCGCCAGCCACCCTCACCCCCACCTGGGAGCAGCGCAGACACACGCACACAAACCTGCCAACCGGTGTCACGAATGCGGACGGGGAAGGCAGGTGAGCGGCCCCGCTACGTCTCCCACTGCAGAGGAAGCTCTCTGTGGGAGACGAGCCCTCGGTAAGCACCTGGACCTCCCCATGGGGGGGAACCAGCACCCACGCACTCACTGCAAAAACCTCCTGACGGCGCACAGCCCTTACGAGCCACCAGAGAATCCCCTACAGGCAAAGCCTCTGCCCTTGTGCGGCAGCTGCTGAGGCTGGACGGCGTTTCCCAAGGAAAGGCACCCACAGCCGCTCTCCCCATCTGATCCTGACCAGGGGCTCAGGCTGTGCCACCGTGGTCCCTCGGGGACGCCCCGAGCGGGCCCGGCGCGGGCAGCTCCACCAGCCTGGCAAAGTGGCGTGGGGTCGGAGGGCACGGCGGGCGGGCGTCCCCCCCCAGACTGCGAACCCAGACCCCCCAGCACCTCCCAGCACGCCGGGGCGAGGGCAGAAAGCAAAACCGAAGGCAGAGAAGAGGCCCTCGTTTTGCTACTGAAAGTGGAAGAAAAGGATGAAAACCAACACAAAAGAGCGAAAAAAGGACAAGCTTCCCCCGGCCGTGCTCGCACAGTCACCGCACCGCGGCATCTCCCCGCACGTGACCCGCCGGCGGGGCAGCACCGCGGTCCGCGCCGGGTCCGACGGGAGCAGCTCCCGGCTGTGGGGTGCTGGGAGCCCTGCACCTCTCCCTCGAGCGCTTCTGGGGCCACAGCCACCCCGGCCCCGGCGCGGACGGGGAGCAGCCCGGGAGACGCAATAAAAGCCCCCACACGGGTGAGCTGGAATGAGCTGGAACACCGGAGGCAAACGCAGTCACAGGCAGGAAAGCCACTTCCCAGAAGCCCGGCTCCGCACTTTCGCTTTAGAAATCAGAAATAAAAAACGAGAAGTCACACCACAAGCTCCCGGCTCCTCGCAGCGAGTTTCCAAATTCCCCATAAAAAGCCCCACACGGCCAACTAGCGTGTGAAAAGAAAACCGCGTCGTGAAATCGCCCCTGCGTTACCTAACGGAAAGCCGTGACAGCAGCTGCCCGGCCGCCGCGGCGGGAGCTCCTTTTCCTCTTCTCCTCGCTGTGCTTTCTTTCCACCCCGCCTTAAAATAAACCGTTGCCTACAACAGTGACGATGCAGCAGCGGAGCTCAGCTTCCCTTCCCACTCTGTAAACAGAAGCACTCGCCTGCTTTTTACAGGAACGACAGAAGATGTTCTAACCCAGGGGTAGGGGTCTTTACTGCTTAAAAAAGTGAGGATCCGAAACAACGGTTCCGCAGGGGAAACGCGTACCCTCCTGCCGCTGGGGCATGGCCGGCGCGCGTGAAGTCCAAGGGGAATTAACTCGGTCTGCGGCGCCCAGCGCAGCGCTCACGGAAATCCGCGTCGCCCTCTGAGCGGGGCATCACCCCCACACCCCGGGGGGCAACGCCGGCGCCCTCCGAGCTGACCGAGGGCACCCCAGCGTGCTCGGGAGAGGGGCCAGAGCCTCGCGGCGCCGGGCTCGCTGCCCACACCGACCCGGGCTTTCGGGGCAGCAGAGGCACGCCGAGTTTCACACGGCCACGGGCATCCCCTGTCCGCGCGCGGCACCGATAAACGCCAGTTCTCTGCTCCCAGCCCGGCCAGCTCCCAGCCCGGCCAGCAAACCGCAGAGATTTCAAAGCCGCCAGCGCGGACAGGGCAGGCAGATAGGAACGAGACGCGTGGCTGGACGCTCTCCCAGATGCAGCGGGTTTCCATAATTAACCTCCACGCAGTAAACAGGTCTCACAAGTTTTGGGAAGCGCTCCTTGCTGCGTCGCCAACAAGGAACTGTTCAGATGCCTCTGCCACCTCCAGCCCCAGCATGTCCCATCTGCTCCCGGAGCCCACCGCCGCCCCGTCCATGTCCCAGACAGCCGCTGCGTCGGGCACACGGACACGAGGGACATCCGGGGTAAAAGCGACCTTGGAGGGAGCACGGAAGTCGCTGGGCAGTGTCTGCGTGGGTGTCGGGACCTGAAACCGGCTGGCACAACCTGGGCAAGAAGCCCCCGGCCGCCCACGGGGCAGGGAGACCAGAGCCGCTGGGTTTCTGGACCACCCCAAGCTCCCCCGTGCCCAGCTGCCCTCCAGCCCTCCCTCCCCTCCCCACCGCCCCGGGCAGTACCCGGCTTGGGCAGACGCTCGCAGCCATCCCGCCCCGTGCCCCGGACGGCGGCGGGGCCGGAGACCCCAGCCGGGCAGCAGCTCCTGGCCAGGACAGCGGAGAGGAAGGCAGGGCCCTGGCACACCGGGCAGACGGCTGCTCGACTGCCAAAGCCAAGCAACGAAAGAGGCCCCACTCGCGGGTGCCCCCCAGCCCGGGGCAGCACCGCAGCAGCCCCCCGGCGAGCGCTCCCCCCGCCTTATCTCTGCCCCGCTCGCGTCTCGGCGCGGCTCCAGGGTTGCACGTAACCACGGTTATCAACTGGACGCAACAGCTTTGGCTTCCTCTCCGGCCAACGAGCCTAACCGTGTCTCCAGCCTGTTTTCTTCTGCTCTAAAGGAAGTCCAGCCACGGCCCCCTGCACCCGAAGCAAGCACAGCCTCGTGCTTCGCGCTGCAGAAACGCGACTGCAGGAGCACGGCCTCGAGGAAGCCCCGGCAACGCCGGAGCTCGGCTCTGCACCACACCCGGCCAAAAGGCAGCTTCTCCCCTTCCCGGCTGGCACCCGCGACGGGAGCGGCACCCGACCCGCGCGGGGAACACCACCACGTCCACAGACAGCCCACCACATCAGCCCCAAACGAATGAGGCTTCATCATCCCTTGGCGAAACGCAAACGCATTTCTCACCTTCTCCACTTCAGACAGGGGAGGAAACTTCTCCTCTCCTGTCAGAATTCACCCCTCTGGGACAACACGGCCCAAGTCACCTCCAGAGCAGCAGCGAAGGGTCCCTTCCTCTCCTGGGGTCTTGTTTTCGACCCAGCAAGGCAGGGCTGGACAACCAGCACCCAGGCTCCAGCGGCACGGGGTGGGCAGAACCCAGCTGGGCTGGTGGCCATGCCGTCCGCTGGACGTGGCCGCAGGACACGGTGGGGTGGCAGAGACGGCCGAGCCGGGGTCCCCCGCAGGCAGGAGCAGGAGGTGAGCCTGTGGCCCGTGCCCTGGAGCTGGTGGCTGCTCCTCTCTGCAGTCCAGGTCGCAGGCAGCGCGGCAGGCTGGAGAAAGGCAGCTCTGGGTGTTCGCTACGGGGGTGTCCCACAGGACGTTACAGATGCCTGCTCCCCACAGGCACCTCCACTCCTCCGAGCCTCACAGCACCCTTGGCCACCGCAGGACGTGTCCTCCTGGCCCTCAGCTGCGGACTGCCCCAGCGGCACGAGGGCTGCGGCAGCTCAGGGGTTAAACGCCCCGCGCTGGAGTGCTGCAGCTGCAGAGCAGATGGCTGGTGGAACATGGGGATGGAAAGGGCACCCACAGGAACAGAAACAAAGGGCCAGGAAGGTGCAGACCCTGATCCGTCCTCCTTGCCTGCCCCACCTGCATTTCTGCAGCTGCTCTGGCCCCCGAGGAACAACTGACAGGGCTGGGGCCCGTCCCCTCCTGCGCCCGGGACCGCAGCAGCAAGTCCCCCTCGCACGGGAGGAGGGAGCCCAGCACAACCCTTGGTTTCATAGAACAGAATCATGGAAGCATTAAGGTTGGAAAAGACCTCCAAGATCATCAAATCCAGCCATGATTCCAACACCACCATGCCTGCTAAACCATGTCCCCAAGTGCCACATCTACACATTTTTGAACCCCTCCAGGGATGGGGACCCACCACCTCCCTGGGCAGCCTGGTCCAACGCCTGACCGCTCTGTTCCACCTCTGGAGAAGGCAGCAGCAAAGCAAGCTCAGGGGGGAGAGGGCCTCCAGCTCCAGCCCACCCCGCGCACCACCCCGAGAAGGTCCATCAGCTCGCCACTGCCTGGATCTGGACTGGGGGGGAAAACTTGCTGCCTTCTCTTTGGCACCAGTTACATTATTCCCTTCCCGGGTTTCAGGCTGGTGTTCACTCTGCCAGGCTGCCCGTACCTCTACAAACGCACATTTGACAGGGAGAAGCTCCCCGGTGAAGATGAACGTTAGGAAGAAGGTGCTTGGATGGCTGAAGCACCCAGCAGGAATGAGCGATGCCGGTAAGAGCGACCGCCCTGCAGCAGGGTCTGTCTGCGGGCCACGACGCTTTGCTGAGCGAAGAGACACCCCGGCACAGCCCTGACCGGCGGGAAGACAAAGATGGCTCTCCGTGGGGGATGGAAAGGTGGGGCTTTGCGGGTCCACCTGCGTTCCTCCATCCACACATTCATGCTCCAACAGCCCCGCGCCTGCAGCCAGCGAGCCACCGCTCACGGGGAGAAGGTCATCCTGCCCCTTCCAAACGCAACCACCGCGTGCACAGGGAGCGCTCCACCTGTGCTGGCACCCGCACGTGCACGTCTGCCGTGCCGGGGGCGGGGGGGTCTCTTTTCTGCCGCTGGAAACCCAGAAGAGAAGCGAGATAAAAAAAAACAGCTACTCAGATGCTGAAGAAAACTAATCCCCCTTGCCCATCCTGTGTCCCACCCTTTCCAAAACTGCGCTGCCGTTTTCCTGTTGCCCATCCCACGGGTCTCGCTTTGTTTGGACTAACGGACGCCGTCGCTCCGAGCGCAGCCAGCCGTGCCGGAGCTCCCCACCCGACGCCTCGGCAGCACCGGGACACGGCACCGCCGGCCGCTGCGGGTCCTGGCCCCGACGAGGGGGGCTGGCATCCTGCGCTGCTTCACGCGGCCAGCGGCAAGGGTCCGTTTCTCCGCTGCTCGGAAGAGCGCTGGGCCCGGCACCGACACAGCGACGCACCCGCAGCCTCCAGCAGCTCCGAGGTCCAAGTCCCGCCAGCCGCATCCCCGTGCTGCCGACACCGCACGCAGTGCCAGACCCGACGCAAGCCATCGCCGCAGGCCAAGCACAGGAACGACAAGAGTTCTGCTAAAAATCCACAACTGGCGGCAGCTCTCGCCTGTGCAGCGAGCCCTCAGCTCCGCGACGCAGCGTCTGCGGCGATGCACGCTCCCGTCTCCGGTCGATGCGACCTGCTGCCGTTTCTCTCCCGCACCACCTGCTTAGGAGCCATCCGCAGCTCCCACTCCAAAATCCAGGCATTAAGCAATAATTACTTGCTTAATGCACGAGGGAATTTCCTCCTACTTTTATGCATTTATTTAGAATAAACACTGGTGTGTGTTACCAGAGGAACCCCACGGAGCAGCACTCCCTCGTGGTCTTTCTGAGCTTTTCCCACGTGGTACAGAATTATAAAACCCACCCAGCTCCCAGCTGAGGAACGCACAGGCTGCTCCGGCCTTCGGCCAGAGTGCTGCGGGCCCCTGGGGACGGCCAGCCCAGCGCTGTCGCGCCCGGTCCGGCGGCTGCCCAAGCTGATGGCCAGGCACTGCCGCAGCCCCCGGGCAGAAACGTGTCCTTGCAGCAACAAACGGGCACTCAACTCCCAGCAGAAGCACAGAAGGTTGTTTTACAGCTCTTTTCTTCCCTTTCTAAAGGCTGAGATACAAAAATAAGCCAGAATCACGTATTTCTCCAGCTCGGTGCAACAATCCCCCTCCTCTTGCTGCCTCGCCAAGCCCCTGCTGCAGGCTCCGAGGCGTGACTCCGCAGCCACGTCCCGTCCCGCCGCAGCGCGCCCTCGACCCGCAGCCCGATGGCGTTTGCCGTGTGCGGGCTCTGAGGTGTGACTCCGCAGCCACCTCCCATCCCACCGCAGGTTCGTCTCTAGGGTGGCTCACTGGGTCCGCACGGCATCCCCCTCCGTGACAGGGACACCTCCCCACCATCTTCCTGAGAACGCTACAAACCAAGGTGTAAAACCAAAAAAAACCCAAACCCGACGCTTCTAAAAGCAGCCCAGCAACATTTCTCGTGAGAACGCCGGTCTGCGTTCGCTGGGGCAGGACTGTCCCCTGCCCGGGGATCTCTCCCACCGGAGACGCTCCGCAAGCAGCCACAGCCCCTCCTGCTGCGCCCAGCGCCCGGCAGCACAGCTCACCGCGCAGCTCTGGGGGTCACCCCGCTCCCCGCCCGCAGCCCCAAAACCCTCTGCCCCCCTCCCCGTGCCCTCCTCTCCTCTCACTTAGAACTGCTTTTACGTAAATCGGCATCGGCAGGCGATGCCACGTCCCGCGGCATGGCTGGCACCGGCACCGCCGCGCTCCCGGGGCTCCCGGCCAACGCCGGCTGCCCCCCGGCCGCTCTGCCTGCCGGGCAGGAGGTGGGGGTCAGGCTCAGGGAAAGGCATTTTGGCGCGGGCTCAGGAAAAAAACGAGGGTTAGGAGGAGCTGGCATGCCGCGCGGCCACCATGCTGTCACCAGCTTGGCTGACTCTGAGAGAAATAAGCCTAAATATTAAAAAAGCTGCGGATCTTTACGCCTTCTGCTTCTTAAGCAGGGAGCGGAGGGCTTGAAGGCCAAGCCACACACGGTGCGACCGAAAGCAGCCGCCCTCCGTGGCACCCATTTCCCCCTCCTTCCCACCACGCACGGCCGTGCCCTGTCTCACCGGGGCTGGGGCTCACAACGCACCGCAGCCCCCTCCGCGCTGGCACGCTCCTGGCAGGGCAGAGGCCACAGATCATCTCAAGGAAAAAAAAAGGTGAAGGAAAATCTGGTCTGTTTTTCAAGAAAAGAGAAAGAACGACAACAATAAAAAAGCTTACCACCAAACAAATTACACCTCCTACCCCTGCCCTCGCCCTGCGGTGTGAAAGCCGAAGCGCACGCCCCGCTGCAGAGGAAGCACTGCTCCCAGGAGGTCTCCGAGAAGAAGAAAGGTCACTTGGCCGAGTCCCCCGGCTCCCCCGAAAGCGTGCTCGCGGGCTGCAGCCGTCCACAGGACGAAACCCCCAGCTGGGACACGAGCAGACTCACCATGGCAGAAGCTGTTAATCCTGGCCTTGTTCATTGGAAACCGTGGATTAAATGCAGAAAAAAATATCAGCATGACCACTGGCCTCCAGGATCCCCCAGCCCGGCACCCGAGGACCACCCGCTGGAGGCGAGAGCCCTCCCGCCCAGAGACCTTCCCGCAGGCAGCCAGCCGCAGAGCTCCGGCGTTCCCGCGCAGGCCGCCCGCACCGAGCCAAAGACGCGCGCCCGCGTTGACCCCGCCACCCGACTTCTCGTCAGCAGCAAACCGGACATCCCCGGGCGCGCGGAGGGCTGGGCTGCTGCAGCAGCGGGGGTGGGAGCGGGCGGGCAGCGCGCCAGGACGCCGCGGCGGGCGCGCACACGCTCACAGGCACGCTGCCAACCGCCCCGCTCCCGCGCCCCGCCAGCGCTGCCCGAGCGGCCGGACGCCTCGCTGCCCCGGCCACCGACCCTGCCGCCACCGGCCGGGACCCTCAGCTGGGCGCTGCCCCGGCCACTGTCCCTGCTGCCACCGGCCGGGACCCTCAGCTGGGCGCTGTCCCGGCCACCGACCCTGCTGCCACCGGCCGGGACCCTCAGCTGGGCGCTGCCCCGGCCACCGACCCTGCTGCCACCGGCTGGGACCCTCGGGTGGGGGCTGTCCCGGCCACCAACCCTGCTGCCACCGGCTGGGACCCTCAGCTGGGCGCTGCCCCGGCCACCGACCCTGCCGCTACCGGCTGGGACCCTCAGCTGGGCGCTGCCCTGGCCACCGACCCTGCCGCCACCGGCTGGGACCCTCAGCTGGGCACTGCCCCGGCCACTGTCCCTGCTGCCACTGGCTGGGACCCTTGGCTGGACGCTGCTCTGGCCACTGTCCCTGCCACCACCGGCCAGGACCCTCGGGTGGGGGCTGCCCTGGCCACCGACCCTGCCACCACTGGCTGGGACCCTCAGCTGGGCGCTGCTCCTCGGGCGATGCCATCCCTGCTGCCACCAACCGGGACCCTCAGCTGGGCACTGTCCCGGCCACCGACCCTGCCGCCACCAGCCGGGACCCTCAGCTGGGCACTGTCCCGGCCACCGACCCTGCCGCCACCAGCCGGGACCCTCAGCTGGGCACTGCCCCAGCCACCGACCCTGCCGCCACCAGCCAGGACCCTCAGCTGGGGGCTGCTCTGGCCACTGTCCCTGCCACCACCGGCTGGGACCCTCGGCTGGGCGCTGCTCTGGCCACTGTCCCTGCCACCACTGGCCAGGACCCTCGGGTGGGGGCTGCCCTGGCCACCGACCCTGCTGCCACCATCCGGGAGCTTTGGCTGGGGGCTGCCCTGGCCACCATCCCTGCTGCCACCAGCCGGGACCCTCGGCTGGGCGCTGCTCTTGGCCAATGTCATCCCTGCCACCGGCCAGGACCCTTGGCTGGGGGCTGCCCCTCAGGCGATGCCGTCCCTGCCGCCACCGGCCGGGACCCTCGGCTGGGCGCTGCTCCGGTCCGACACCAGCACGCCGCGGGGGCTGCCGGCCGCTGGCAGCCGGGCAGGGCAGCGCGCGTGGACGCGGCCTTTCCTGCGCGCAGGAGACGGGAGGGCTGGGACAACGGGAAGCGCAGAGGACCCGTCAGAAGTGTCCCAGCCCCCCAAGTCACTGCAGAGGACTAAAAGCTTCGGAAAAAGATGGCTCAGGGACCAGATCCAGAGCACCTGCTACTCAAGATACACAGACTTAATTGCCTGATTTTCTACAGACTCTGCGCTCCCCCG
The DNA here is from genome assembly GCF_030867145.1 of Opisthocomus hoazin. NCBI lineage: Eukaryota > Metazoa > Chordata > Aves > Opisthocomiformes > Opisthocomidae > Opisthocomus > Opisthocomus hoazin. The sequence continues at coordinate 792,621 of NC_134427.1, read as the reverse complement.
TCAGCGCGTCGCCCTGCCCCGGGCACGCTCCTGCCCTCCACGCAGGAGGACCCGTCTAACCGCGTCAGGAGGCGGCACGGTCCCAGCCAGCAGCGCTGGCTCACGCGGGATTCGTCTCCGTACCCAAAAGCACGTTCTGTGCAACCCCCCCTCCCCGGGTCAGGTCCCGAACGCGCCGCGAGACCCCCTCGGCTGAGCGGGACCTGGCGGGGAGACCCCCAGCCCAAAGCGCGGAGGGGGCCGTGGAGGGGAGCGGGCTGGCGAGTCCGTCTGCGAGCAAACCGGGGAGAGGAGCGGGCGGAGGGCACGGCACGCCGGGCACCCAGCAGCTGCAGCGAGCGCTGGCGCGTGGGCAGGCGTCTCCGCGGCCAGCCGAGCTCCCGGCGACCACGTCGCAGATTCCCACCAACACGGGAGGAGTCGGCAGCCGCTTCCAAACGTGATCTCACGTCCCAGCGATGCGGGGAAGCACCGGGCCTCCGAGGCAGCCGTGCTGCTGCCGCTCCGCGCGCTTTGCCGGAGGGTGCCTCGGCCGCTGCCCGCTCCAGCACACCACGCGCGCCCACCAGAGCTGTCTCCACGCAGCAGGTTAACGGGACCCCAGGACCGAGAGGCCCCGGTCCTCCCGGGGCTGAAAGCAAGCACTGCCTCGGCAAGGAGTATTGCCAAAAACAAGCCAGCAGCGCATCTAGCCAACAGGTAACAAGCAATGACCATGTTTTAGAGCGAAAAAGGCCTTTCTGCGCACGCTGACACCCGGCTGACACCGCGGGTGCACGCTGGAGGTGTGGGATGGTGGTGGCCAAGGCTCTGCAGGGACACACACCACTGACACCGGCACTGGGACCAGTGCCCAGCTGGGACGAGGTGTGCAGGGAGGTGCGGGGCAGTGGGGGCACGCAACGACCTCCCCCTCAACAAGGGGATTTTTAGTCCGGTTCTGCCCAGGAAAAGCCTCTTCCACCCGTACCCCGGGCGGCCCTTCCTGCCATTAACACCACCGCGGAGGAACCCCGAGCGCCATTCCCAGCTGCAGCAGCAGAGCAGCAGCTGCCTCCCGGCTCTCCGGCCAGCATGCGCAGGTGAGAAGGGAGCAGAGAGCCTCTGCTGGCTCCAGAGCGACGGGAGAGGCACCCAGGCGTCCGCTTCTCCGGAGCAAACTGAAACACGGCCCCAGAGAGGAGGCTGAGAGGGCCCCCGAGCCAACAGCTCCTTCTGGGGCACAGAGAAGGTCCCAGTGGCACCGTCTCCCTCACCCGCGGGAGGCAGCGGGAGCTGGCACAGCCCGGCCAAGGGGATCCCTGCCTGTGCTGGTGACCGAAGGAGGGACATCGTGTTTACCAGACCTACCCCGATGCAGCTGATAACAGGCCATAGTGATTCAAGCCAAACTCAAGAGCGGGGCTTCAACACCAGGTCACACCAAGCTGAGCGATGCAGTCAACGCGCCGGAGGCACGGGATGCCATCCAGAGGGACCCAGACAAGCTCAGGAAGTGGGCCCACGTGAACCTGATGAGGCTCAACACAGCCAAGCGCAAGGTCCTGTGCACGGCTCGGGGCAACCCCCGGTATCGGTACAGGCTGGAGATGCGGGGATGGAGAGCAGCCCTGCCGAGAAGGACTTGGGGGTGCTGCGGGATGAGAAGCTGGACATGAGCCACCAATGTGCGCTCGCAGCCCAGAAGGCCACCCGTGCCCTGGGCTGTATCCCCAGCAGCGTGGGCACAGGGCGAGGGAGGGGATTCTGCCCCTCTGCCCCGCTCTGCTGAGACCCCCAGGAGTCCTGCGTCCAGCTCTGGAGCCCTCAGCACAGGACAGAGCTGGAGCTGTGGGAGCGGGGCCAGAGGAGGCCCCAGCCATGATGTGAGGGCTGGAACCCCTCTGCTGGGAGGAGAGGCTGGGAGAGCTGGGGCTGGGCAGCCTGGGGAAGGGAAGGCTGCGAGGAGACCTTACTGCAGCCTGCCAGCGCCTGGAGGGGGCTCCTAAGAAGACCTTTTAGCAGGGCCTGTTGCAATAGGACAAGGGATAACGGTTTTGGACTAAAAGAGGGTAGGTTTAGACTGGATATAAGGAAGAAATTTTTTATGACGAGGGTGGTGAAACCCTGGCACAGGTTGCCCAGAGAGATGGTCAATGCCCCATCCCCGGAAACATTCAATGTCAGGTTGGACGGGGCTCTGAGCAGCCTGGTCTGGCTGAAGATGTCCCTGCTCATTGCATGGGGGGTTGGACTAGGTGACTTCTAAAGGTCCCTTCCAACCCAAACCATCCTATGACTCCATGATTTCTTTCTCGCCTAGTTTCTGATTCCTGGAGGGAAACACGGCATGTCTCTCACCCCCTGTCAAGGGGCACTGCAAAACGTCCCACCCGCCCCTCAGCTCGCCTCCTTGCACCCTGGTAGGTAAGACAGAAGAGGCCAGCGCTAGAGGCAGGACACCAGCCCGAGGACCACTGCGGTGGCTTCTGCCTGTTACAAAGTTCTCCTCCAAACCCAGGACCCTCCAGACCGCACTGTCCCGACGGGCTGTGGTGGCAACGAAAGCACAGTTAAAGAGCCATAATCATCACAGAAACATGGAGGTCAGTGTGAAACTTGAGAACAAGGATGGAAACCAGACAGCAGGGACCTGAGGGTTATGGAGGCCACCTGAGCCAAATAGGAGTCCATAACCCTTCCTCTCTCTTTTTCCCCCCTTTCTTCCCCCTGGAAGGAGACAGTGTTGGGGTTGGAGTCCAAGCTCAAGGCTGCCTCTTCTTTCTGAAGCCAATAGGAGCTGCTGGAGAGAGCAGGCCAAGGGGCTTTTTGAGAAGTAGTTTTAAAGGATGTCACAGTTTTGCAAAGAGACAAAGGAACATTCTAACAAAATACAGAAGTCTCCTTGCCAGGAATGCAGGGAATGTCAGAGAATATTACAAAACAGGATGCAAAAGCTGGCCTCGAGCAATGTCATAGACTCATATGTTGGCCTGACAGTCAAGATGCTGGAAGACGAACCACGGGAATGGCAGACTCCGCTCACCAGGCTTGGTCCCATCTGTCTGTCCCCCACCAGCGAAGCCAGCACAGCCATCTCTGCCAGCCAGTCCCGCACCCCTCTCCACAGACACGCCGACACGCAACCCAGACACAGCCCACAGCGTGGCCTTTATGGAGAACACGGCGTTTTCCGAGGAGCTGAAGCAAGCACAGCCTCGTGGGACACGGCCACGGAGCCTGCTCACACCACGGCAGAGGGAGGATCCGAGGACGCACGGAGGGAACTGGGCTGGTCCGTAGCCGAAGGATAGTCCTGAATCCCAGACCTTTGCTGTAAGCAATACGAAATGCTTCCCAGAGACGGTTAAAATGACTCTCTCCTTCAGTTTTGTTAATTAACCAAGAACTTCCCGGCCTTCCGAGGGATTGCAGGCGCATGAGCTCACAGCCCCCTGCACAGCTGTTCCGCTCGAGGGAGGTTATGACGCCCAACGCACCGGAGCCGGTGCCGCGGCTGCAGACAGCCAGGTCGGCAGCAGAGGAAGCCCTCCCCAGGGTCAGGGCGAGGAGAAGCCCATGGGTTAGAAGACAGCAGGAAGCCTTGATTCAACACCTCACCCGTCCGCAGCAGCGGCATTAGCAAACAGAGGCCGGTTACTGGCAAAGCAGCGCCTTTTGGCAGGAACGGGCATGTTTTTTCCCAGCTTCCCTTCCATGTGAAAGCCCCTGTGTAAGTAGAGGAGGATTTGTCACAGCGAGACCTACTCGGGGTTTTCTCGCCCAGCTGAGTGTTGCCCCGACAGCACAGTGATCTCGCTTGTGCTCGCAGCCGGACACGGCGAGGAGGAGCCTGCTGCTAACGGGAGACAAACTCCCCTTGCGACGATGGGCTTATGCACAGGGTGATGAAGGCTCCAGCCCGCGTCTGGTGCTTTCTAGGGGTTATACTGGGGACACTTTGCCCTAGAGACAGTCACACTGGAATATCCACCTGCGATCACGCGCGGAGGAAGCTCTCCAAGAAAACCTCTGCTGCAGCGGCCACGCACGCTGTGCGCGGCAGGGAAGCCCCGCTCTCCCCATCGTTCCAGGGCGGGAGGACCAGGGCGAAGGCTGTCACGGTGCTCACTCGGTCTCCTCGGCTTGCGGGACACCAGCCCAGAGCCCTCCCCAGGGCTGGCAGCCCGTACGGCGTGCTGCAGGGTGAGGGGCCTCAGCAGCATCGTCCCCCCCTGCACTCCAGAGGGGCTGCCCACCCTCGCAGCCCCCCAGCACCCCTCGCATCATGTCTCCCCACACAGCCCAGAGGGGCTGCCCACCCTCAGAGACTCCCAGCACGCCTCGCATTGTCACCCCCACACAGCCCAGAGGGGCTGCCCACCCTCGCAGCCCCCCAGCACCGCCCCAGACCCGTACGTAGGTGCTTTGCACAGCAGTATTTTACACACCCTCCCCGTTGTAGACCTCCCCGGCAGTCATCTCTGCATCTGTCAGACCAACTCTTCGAACTGTTCACACCTTCCCAAGCAAGCGCTGCTCTTCAGTCTCGCTAGCGTGCGGCCGTTCTCCCGCTGACATCTCTGCGGAAACCTCTGCCTCAGAAAACTCCTACCTGAGAGCCGCAGGCCAGCGTCATTTGTGGCAAACCCATCAGCTCACATCTGTGGCTATTTTTACGAGTCGCTAATTTTTCTGCAGGGACTGAAAGCCCTTAATTAACACTCGGCTCTCACAAGTGGTTAAAAACTACAGCGCTGAGCTGCTTCGAAACATCCGGCTGTGCGAAGCTCTATTCCTGTCCCCGTGCAACGGGCTGGCGCGGCACGCCAGCGGTCCTGCTCACCCTCAGCATCTTCCTGGGGCGCGCAGCACCGGCCCGCCAGCCACCGCGGCCACTCGCCATCCAACCCATCCAAGATGGTCTCCACCCTGCTTCTGTCTAAACACCTGCAGGGTCGGGGGCTTGGAGGCACGGCTGCCGGGCTGGGCGAGCCCCAGGGCGCGCACGCCGACGGGCGGGCTCGCCGCGCTGCCCAGCACGCCACGGAGGCACACATGGACGCGGTGACACCGACACGGTGACACCGACGGACCCGCTGCCCACCGAGCGCTGCGCTCCCACCCGCCAACGGCCCGCCCGCAGAACTGCGCGGGGTCACGAGGCGACGAGCACCGAGCTGGGCCGGACGAGCTGATCTGCGCTCCCCCCGGCCGTCCCGAGCGTCCCCGGAGAGAGGCGCGGGATGCAGCATCCCCTCCCGCTGCCACTGCCAAGCTCGCCCGCGCCCGTCCCCAGCCCAGCACGTGCGGGCTGGCGCTGGAGAGGGACGCGCAGGACGGCGCGGCGCGGGTGGACGGCTTTCGTCTCCAGCCCCAGCCGCGCTCCCGGGAAGCGACACGCGCCATTCCTCCTCCCGCGCCTGCCGAGCCGCAGGGGACCGGAGCGGAGCAGAACCCCTTTCTGTCCTCTCATTTCCCCCCACGCAGCCTACGACTTTTCCGCTCTGGCTTTTTTTGCCCCGAGGAAGGTCTGACGCACGCCAGACACCGGTTCGGGCTGTCCACCCAAGCAGCCCTGCTGGAAGGTGGGGCTGCTCCAGCTCCCGGCGCAGCCACCGGCCCACCCGGCCAGAGGACGCCGGCCCAGAGCACGAGGGTAGGGGCCGCGCGGGGTCTGCCGCCCTCGGACACAGCTTGAGTTACTCCACCAGCAGCACCAGACAGGTCGAGCTGAAATTACCCGCGCTCACTTTCCCTTACTTGCTGTCCTTCTTTGCAGGCCCTGCCTGCCGTTGCCGTTTTCCCCTCCGGACAAGGAGCCATCACCAGACAAACTGCACGTGCCAGCCGGCTGGGCCAGAGCGCCAACGGGGCAGAGAGCGGCAGGCACCGGCAGCGGCCCCGCAGCAGGCATGGCAGACCCCGCCGCGGCAGCTCCACGGCACCGACCCACCGCCCCGGGCAGCCCGCGGCTCCCCCTGCCCGCGGCCGGCACAGCCCTGGCGTCAGAAAAGAGGGACAGAGCTGTCAAAGGCCCCAGCGCATTGTTCGAAACGCTGACGGGCTCAGGAGCCTGGCCAAGAAACAAGAGTGCCTCGATAACCCGCAACACAGAGCCTTGCGCAAGGGCGAGTTATATTTACCCGAGCCACCTCCCGCTGCCAGGAGCCGCCTGCGAGCACAGCTCCTGCCCACGGAGCGGCACGTACCGCCAGCCAGCGGGCAGCTTCCCCCGTGAGGCGCCTGGGCTGGCCCCGGCCCTGCCAGCACGGCCAGCGAGAAGCCCGAGGACACCCGAGACCTCTGCGCTCACTCGCAGCAGGGCGACGGGGATCTCGGAGGCTTCAGGTCGCATGAGACAGGACCTGACCCCGCGCCGGGCAGCCAGGGAGGGCTGGCCCTGCCGAGGCAGATGCTCATAATTCACCATGTTTTCCTCCTCTCTATGGAGACAAGAGATAAACGTCAGGGAGCCTTATCAAACACTAATCACTGAGACTTCCGACCTCGTTATCCTCTGCCTTCTCTGCTGGCTGCGGGCAAAGAAACAGCGAAGCGAGACACGGACTCCTTTCGCAGGACCCTGCCTGGGGACCTCAGCCCACCACCCCAAAACGAGAGGTGCCACCCAACGCGCAGCCCGGACAGAGGCGGGGAGGAGGGGCAGGGGTAGGGGCTGCCGTCGCAGGGCGAAGGGCGAGCCGAGGGCTCGCATCGCCGAGAAGGGGGCAGGAAGGAAAAACGTCAAACCTCAGAGCCCTGCCAAGCGCTTGGCGCTGCTTCCGGCAGCAGTTTTGCAGAACTTAATTAATGAGCAAACATCTGCGGCTTCACATCCCCTAAAGAACATTCACAAAAACACGCTCCCATTCATGCAAAAAAAAAAAAAAACCAACAAAAAAAAATTAATTAAAAAAATCACCGCTTCTCAGGCAGGTGGGAAAGCTGCGGGGGACAGGAGCGGGAGCGGCAGGCACGGCCGGCGCGGGCTGCAGTGGGACGGCTGTGCCCGAGCCGCGGGGCAGCGTGACCCCCGCCGCGGCTTCCTGCGCCGGAGGAAGAGCTCTGGGGCACACCCAGCTCCTCTCGGAGCCGGCTCTGCGGGCAGAGCAGGGCAGCCCACCGAAAACTCACCTCCAGCCAAGCCCAGCCTGCCTCCACCCCCCTGCTGCCCCCAGCCCTCGGCCCCTCGCAGACCACCTACCACTCTCCTGCAAGCCCAAGGTCACGGCGAACGGCATCCGTGGGCCCAGGGAACGGAGCGCCAGGCGCAGCAGCCATGGCGTACCAGCCAGCCCCGACTTCCCTCTTTCTTGACCCCTTCTGCAGTCCCACGCTACTCGTCCTGCCACCACCACAGGGATCGCGCCCAGTGCCTGGGGACCGACCAGGGAATGACGTGGGCACTCACCCACCTCCGCGGCCCGCGCGCCAGAGACGGAGCGTGCCTCTCACCGGCCGTGAACACAGCCTCACCCAAGCCCTTCGGCTGCGAGAGGACCCCCAGTAAGCACCCGGCTTCGTCCCCACGTCCCTCATGGGTGCGGCACCCAGCGCGGAGCAGCCGGAGAGCAGAGGCCGTGCAGACCACGACTCGCTCCCACCTGCGGCCAGGAGCGGACAGCCAGGGAGCAGCACCAGACCAGGACCCGCAGCTCTTCCCAGAAACCCTCCCAGGACTCGGCGCCTCACGTCCTCTCTAAACAGCAGAACTAAAAGCGTAGTTCAGAGAGCTGATAAACTCCACAGTGCAGGTTTGATTTCACGATGGGGGCCTTGGAGGACGCCAGACGTCGTGGCTCATACCAGCAGGGAGTAGGGGACAAGGCTGCACCTCCCCCTGCACCCACATTTGGGCTGCAAAGTGAATTTTCCACCTTTTCCAGAGGTGGAAAATTTCACAGATTCCAGCCACCACCCAACTTCGCGGGCAGTAACGAGCAGAGTGAGAGCAGCCTCCTGTTTCACCAGCACACACGTTTCTCGTATCTGCAGCAGCTATGCCAGCAGCAGCTCTGTTTCCTCCAGGCACACGTCCTATTTAACCACCCTATGAGAAAATCGATGTGTACTTTTTTGCTTTCCGGATCAAACGTTTAAAACCAGAGCCAAGAGTCAGCTGGCATTTTCCCCGTTACCGAAGACAGTTTGGGTGTCTCTTTGCAGCTTGCACGGCTACAAAGCCAACCGAGAGCCGCCTGCAGGTTTTTAGCCAGAGAAACCGAAGAGATGCAAAGCCCAAGGGGAAAGGAGGCCAGGGCACAAACCCGGCCACAGCCAGCTCCTTCTGCTCTGACACAGGGACGGTGGTGGCCGTGCTCGTGCCGCCCCCGACGAAGCCGTTCTGCTGGATGGCCGGGACACGCTGAGCAAACACGGTGCGGCCTTTCTGCCTCCCGCTCCCTCGCGGCAGGGAACCCGCGCGGAGGGCTTGGTGGCTTTCCAGCAAACACCACCTCAGGTCTCCAATCCCCAGTGATGACAAAACTTCTCCAGGCAAAATCAGTTCAGCTCTTTCCAACGCCTTCCATGTCACGTTTGGCAGAAGCTTCCTGCACCAGCGCAAGGAACGCCCATGGCTGCCGACACGAGCCCTGGCCTGGCTCCGCACCCAACACGCAGCAGCCCCAGCCGCAGGGCTGTCCCCCCCCAGCACCCACCGACAGCAGGGCTGTCCCCCCCCGGCACCCACCAGCAGCAGGGCTGTCCCCCTCGGCACCCACCGACAGCAGGGCTGTCCCCCTCGGCATCCACCAGCAGCAGGGCTGTCCCCCCCCCCAGCAGCCGCTGACAGCAGGGCTGTCCCCCCCCGGCACCCACTGACAGCAGGGCTGTCCCCCCCCGGCACCCACTGACAGCAGGGCTGTCCGTCCCCCCCAGCAGCCCCTGACAGCAGGGCTGTGTCCCCCCCCGAACAGGCACCTGAACACGGGCCCCAGGGTCTGGGTCCCCTTCAAACACACGGGACCCCACGAGCAAGCACCAGCAAGGGGACGTTTGGAGCAGACACCTGGGGTGTGCTCGAGCAGAAGCGGCACCCACCGGCCCCCCCCGAGGGAGTCTCACTGGCAGAGTGGGCACACACCGGGCAGCCCGAGCACCCCTCGCAGGAGCCGCCGCCGAGCGAGCCAGCCCCCCGCAGCAGCCCCCCGCAGCAGCCCCCCGCAGCAGCCCCCCGCAGCACCCACGCTGCCTTGCTAACCCCTGCCAGGCGGCAGCCTCCGGTGAACCTCCCCGGTGTTTTCGGAGGACGCCTGTGGAATACACCAGTGTTCCCAGCTCAGCCTGTCCGTGCCACCGCACGGCCAGCAGCGTTTTGTGGCTGGGCCCACCGCTCCTGGGGCTGCCGGCGCTGAGCGGCGGGGCCAGGAGCCAGGGCGAAACAATGCAAACCATTTACAGAGCAGGAAGCCGCATCTGCTGGATGAAACGCTATCTTCAAACAAGACGTGTTTGGATAACTCCAGTTTCATAACTCGCCTCTTCCGATGTTAGGAAATCACAGTAATAAAAAGAAAACAAAATGGGGGAGAACAAACTTGGCGTGGGGAACAACGGGAGAGCTGCGTGACGCCCGGCGCTGGCGCAGAGGTGAGCCCGGCCGCAGGCTCCCAGGACCTGCACGAGCACCAGGGGCCGACCAGACATCAACGGGAAAAGGGTTCGCTCCGCACTACAGACACCAGCAGCACAGTAAATTTTGATGATCTCTTACATTGCTGTGCTTGCCTGCTTGATTTTCTTGTTTTTAACAGAAATCAAAGTCATCTTGGGGGAGGGAACTGAATTAGAGGTGATCAGCTATGACCCTTAGAATCTGGGATCCGGCAGGACTTCTCCTCATCATCTTATAGGTGGTGGAAGGGATGGTCTCAAAGGGTGGAAGGGGATGACAGCTCACCTTTACTTGGCACTAACCACTTAGCTTTTTTCTGGTGTTAGCAGTGGTGAATTCTGGTGAAGATCAACCTGCCTGCTCCGCAAGTTCCTAACGCTGACTCAAAAACCCTGCAGATACTGGAGGAGGACTTAACGGTGCCTCAGCAGGTCACGGCTTATCAGGGAGGAGCAACGGGAGGGAAGACAAAGACCGCAGCTCCTCAGCTCCAGCCCAGGGCAGCTGCTCTGGCCCAGCACGAGGTGAATCCCCACCAGAGCTACTGCCCGAGCAGGGGGGCCGGCTCGAATCCTCCCCCCAGACCACGCTCCCGGCCTAGGCACAGCTCCGTTCGCCAGGGCACGCGGCTCCTCTCTGATGGCTTTTGCAGAAGAAGGAACACAGAGCCGTCCCTTTCCTTCACCCCACAAGCGCTGTTTTGGTCACCCCAGGGACCCCGCTCCGACCGCCGCCAGTCCCACCACCGCTGCTGCCGCCTCGAACAATTTAGGACAAGGAGCCAAACGCTGAGGTCACTCGGCTCGGGCCGCCGGACCCCTCCCCAGCACCCACCTCCTCTCCCCACCCTCCCCAATCCAAATATAAACTTGCTTACAGGAAATGCCTTAAAGAAAAGGCACCTCCCTGAGTCCCGAAGAATGCCCAGAAAATAAACTGTCTCTGCACATGAAGGAAATGGCTTTTTTTTTAAAAAAAAAAAAAAAAAAAATCACACTGCAAAGCGGCTTTAACCCTTTCAGTCCCTTAACCTCAGCCACTGCAAGCCTCGGGCCCCCGGGGTGTTTCGAGGTGTCTGTGCTCCGGACTGGCGATGCCACACGAGCCTCCCGCCAGCGGCCCCTGCGTCCTTGCATGATCACCGGGTCCTGAGCAAAAATGGCCCAAAATCCACCGTCCAGGTGCAAACTCTCTTTCCAACAAGGAAAGCACCAGACCCTCAGAACAGGCTCCCGGCCTGGGAGCCGCTCTTCGTTTCGGACAAGCGCAGGCTGCGCTCCCAAAGCCGCCGCGCAGAGCAGGACCTCGCAGTTGTTCGCATTGCTGGAGGTCCTGCGTCGCCCCGCGCAGCTGGGGGTCCGGGGGCTGCGCCTCCCCCTCCCACCCCGACCCCTTCCCAAAGAGCCCTCCCGCGGGGCGAGCACCCACGGGGTCCCCGAGGCGCGCTGTGCCCACCTGCAGCGGGAAACGCCGTGCCCGCAGAGGGCAGGGACGCGGCTCCCGCCTGGAAACGGCCAGTGGAAAGCAGCCATGAGAAAGGCAGAGCCGCGTGCCCCGGGCCAGCCCCAGACCCCCAGCAACGCCAGGTCACAGACCCCCGGCAATGCCAGCCCCCAGAACCGCAGCAATGCCAGCCCCCCCAGACCCCCGGCAATGCCAGCCCCCCAGCCCCCCGGCAATGCCAGCCCCAGCACCACAGCAACGCCAGGCCACAGACCCCTGCCAACGCCAGCCCCCAAAACCACAGCAATGCCAGCCCCCCAGCCCCCCGGCAATGCCAGCTCCCCCAGACCCCCCGCCAGCGCCAGCCCCCAAAACTGCAGCAACACCAGGCCACAGACCCCTGCCAGTGCCAGCCCCCAAAACCGCAGCAACGCCAGCCCCCCCAGCCCCCCAGCAATGCCAGGCCCCCAGACCCCCAGGCAGTGCTATCCCCCTGGACCCCAGCAACGCCAGGCCCCCCAGCCCCCCCAGCCCCCCAGCAATGCCAGCCCCCCAGCCCCCCGGCAATGCCATCCCCCCAGACCCCAGCAACGCCAGGCCCCCCAGCCCCCCCAGCCCCCCGGCAGCTCCCAGCCCCTGCAGGCAGCGCAGCACCGCGTCTGCTCCCGCCGGGCTGCGGAGCAAGGCGACAGGTGGAGGCTCAGGAGCCACAAACGCTGTTTTCACACCAACGTCCCCCACCAAACGCAAGCAGGAAAAACGCGCAGCAGGAGCAGCCCACGAGAGGCCGGGCGCAGAGGCAGCTGTGTCACAGCAGCGGGACACGGAGGCTCCCAGGCACGCAGCCCCGCGCGGGGACAGGAGAGCTGACCCTCCCCGGCCCCTCCCGGGGACCCGGGGCAGCGGGGCGGCAGGCGGAGCGCGTGGCGTCCCGGGAGAGCCCTCCGGCCAGCGCGCTGGCACGGGCACCGCGAGGGCACCGGGCGCTGCCCGGCCGCCGCAGAGGAACGCTGATGGGGCAGGACCGATAAACGGGAGGTGGTGGCAGGATTCGGTTGGGTCCCCACGCGCTCAGAGGTCCCAAACTGTTTACAGGAAGGGAATTCTCCGTTATCCCTCTTCTACAGCCTCTCCCGAAGCAGAGCCAGGAGCACAGCCAAGAGCACAGCCCGGCTCCCTGCATCCACAAAATCACCTCCCTCGTCACCGGACCACAACGCCTCCCGAAACGTGCCCCTTCAAAAATGTATACTCAGGGCTTTAAGTCTCAGATGCACAAAGTAGTTTGATACAATTCAGCTGCTGCTGCAAAATGCCTAAAATACTTGTTGCTTTTTTTTTTTTTTTCCCTGAACAGCAGCAGCACTGGAAAAATCGTGCTGCAGAGGTGTGTGCGGGCCCTGGGCGTGGGAAAGGAAAGCAGCGGGGTCAGCTCCCACTTGGCTGGAAAGCAAGCGTCCGTCCGGAGCGCGAGTCAAGGGTTCAGCGGAGACCACGCCTGCCTCCCGAGAAGAGAGGCCATCGCTGCCCAGCCCGCGCCTTGCTGCCCCGTCCGTCGAGGCACAGCGTGAGCAGCCCGGATCCCCGCAGGAGGAGAGCCTGGCACTTGCCCCGGAGAGAGGCGGCGATGCTTCGGAGAGCTCGGTGGGAGCAGGAAGCTTCAGCAACAGCTCAGCAGGGTCCAGGAGAGCAGGGCTGCTCCTCTGGCTCTGCCGAGACAAGCTGTGCGAGGACACCCAGTGCTCAAGCAAGCATTTTGGTATCCACAGCCTCTGGAGATGCCCTGACGGAAGGCGTTAAGGAAGAGCAAACCAGGCAGCAGACGCAGCAGACGTCCCGGCCGGCTGGCGTGGGCGGTGTTGAGGATGGACATCGCCAGCGCAATGTGAAGCACCCAGAGGCAGGTCCTGGGAGCACAGCCCCGGTCAGACGAACCGGGGCAGCCCGAGCACTGCCGCCGCTGCACCGCGCCTGGCGCACATCGTACTGGGACAATAAAAGCACCTCTGAACCTCAACTGCCTTGGCCGCAGCACCGCTGCCTTCACACCGGCACGGCAGCTGGGGTTCCACCTCCCGCAGCCTTTGGGCCGGGGAGCCGCGGCGGCGGCCGAGAGCCTGACTGCTGCCCGAGCGGGTGACCGAGGGGATCTGGGGTGCTGGCACCGCTGCGCCATGCTTCCCGCTCGGCCCCACAGCCCCAGCACCCACGCTGCTGGGCTGAGCACCTCACGGCAGGCACCCTCGGGACAGCAGCTCCGGCCGGCCGGCACGAGCAGCCGGGGAGGAAACGCCGCAACCTCCCGCAGCAGCACTTGCAAATCGTTTATTTGGACTTCGGCTTAGCTTCTGCCACCCGCTTGTCACACTACGGGCCACGCTACAGCACGGCCACAGCACAGCACTCACCCGTGCTCCTGCCAGGATGAGGCCTGGGGAAGGCGAGCAGCAGACGCGCGAGCACCGTCCTCCGCCGTCCCCAGGCAGCCGCGGCGAGCCGGCCTGTAGGCAGAGGAGGTTTAGTCACCGCAGAAACCGATGAGGCCGTGTAGCTGTCCCGCAAAAAATGTCTCCTGCTCCAAATTAGCAACAGACGATCAGAATCGGAAACATTCGTAATGGAAGATAAGAAGATTCAGAGATGGGCACAAGGATGCCGAGTGAAACAAATGGGAAGGGACCAAGCGCTGCCTGGCCCCGCCGGCTTTGCCGGGGCCCACCAAGCCGATGCTCAGCCTGCCACCGGCAGGGAGGGCTCCCTGGGCAGGAGGGCAATGGGCAACCTGTCCTCTCACACTCACCATCTCGGGCACACTCAAGTCCTTCAAACCAATTTTTCCCTTTTTGAGAAGCCCATCACTCTGAGCCGGGGCAGACCCACCGCTTCCCAAACGCTGGCTGCTGTGAGACATCGCGCCAGCTCCCAGGGCTTCGTCCCAGCAGACACCAGCCAACACGGCTCGCGCCCAGCCCAGCCGCCTCGGGGACAGCCTCCCCGGGGGTCTGCTCAGGAAGGCGCACGGCAGCCACAGGGCAGCCTGGGGAAGTGAATTGGGCCGCCGGCCCTGCCTGCCCCGACGTCCTGCTCTTGCCCAATGGCACTGATGAAACGAGGTCAAGTGCACCCTGAGTCACCACCGAGCACGGCTGCCCCGCAGCCCCGTGACACCTCAGCCTGCCTCTGCCCACAGCCGCTTCCAGTTTCTCCAGCAGCGGCAGAGGGAACCGACCCCCGGCCGCCCCTCACCAGCCCCCCAGCAAACCCCCGCCTGCACCCCCAGGAACCCACCTCTCTCCCCAGCCCAGCCCGCTCCCCCCAAGCCCAGCCTTCAGCCCAGTGCTTCCAGCAAAGCCTTCTCCTCTTCACCCCCCTTGTGTTTTTTTAATTCCTTTTTTCTTTAGATGCTCTTTCTTGTCCTTTCTCCCTGCGCTTCCTCCCCCAGCCCCAGGCGGAGCTGCCGCCCGCCAGCCAGGCACGGGTCCCCGGTGGGGCGGCGAGGGGAGGGAGGGGGGACAAGCCCCCCGGTCCCCTGCTCCAGCCCTGCGCAGCCTGCAGTCGCGCGGGAGGCTCGCAGCTCAGCCACGGGTCCCTCCCCGCCGGCAGATCCCCTGCCCCAGCTCCACAAGCGCCCAGCTCCCGGCCGGCAGCCTGCCGCGGGGCCGCCGGTTTGCCCTCGTCCCCCCGGCGCAGGCGGCAGCCCCACGGCCGGGGCACCGGGCGAGGGGTGCGGCGGAAGCGTCTTCCCACTTCCCTCACACCTCAGCGTCCATCGCTTGTGCCCGGCGCGCTCCGAGCACAGGCACCAAGGCCACCAGCGCCTGCCCGCGCAGGGCGCGGCGAGCTCGCAGGCAGGCTCCGCGCAGACCCCGCGCACACGTGCTGCGGCCGGACGCTTCCCACTGCCGAGCGAGGGCAGGACCCCCGGCGCAGCCCCTCGGCCCCAGCAGCCTGCCATCCCGGCAGGAGCTCCTGCTCCCAATTAAGCAACGGGAAGCCCAAGGCTTGGCCGCAGGGTGCACAGAAATCCAGATGTTCACCCCAGGACCATGCTGCCCTCCCGGGAGTTATCCCGACCGCGCCGGCAGCCCGGGCACCCTCGTCACATTGCACAGACCAGGGGCAAAGGAACGGCAGGGCACAAGCAGACCCCGCCGAAGGCTCGTCCCCTCCAGCAGCACCCCGGGCTGTGACACCCCGCACCTCCGCCCGGGTCATCCCAGGGCAGGCAGAGCTGGTTGAGGCCGAGCAGGGACCCCTACTCCGGTGCTGCGGGGCTCAGCCCCTCCAGCTGCCACCCCCCCCGCTCTCTCCCCACACCCAGGTCGGCAGACCCGAGGCTGACGTCCCAACCATCCCGGTGATGCCCCGGGCGCCCGCTGCCTTCCCCGCGCCGAGCACAGCGACCGCAGCCGCAGCAGCGAGCGTTTTGCTGCTGGCTTCGCTCCCGAACCCCGCACGACTGCCAGGCCCAGCACAGAGCGACTCTGCCAGGGACCGGCCAGCACCGCAGCGGCTGCACCTCACGCACACGAGGCGTGACACCAGCCGCAGCCCAGCCCCGCACGGCGACCGCGTCTTGGTGGCCCCGCGCTCGCCCTGGCCGGCGGCAGCAATCCATGACACAGACCGGGACGTCGGAGCGGGACCCGTGGGACGGATGCTGGGGAAGCCACGGAAGGCAAGGGCTGAGCTCGGCCACGGGGCAGCACAAGGAACTCAGGCTGGCACCGTGCCTCCGTGCAGTGGGATACGAAACAGCTGAGCCCGCTGGCGAAGGTCCCCCGAGCTGCTGCGCTTGCTGTCGCCCGCTGCCAGAGCCCGCCGCTAACGCTGGCTCTGTGACTGGCACCGGGTGACGAGTGCCCTTTGCTGATAAGGGATCCCTCGACCCGCTCAGCAAACAGCTCCGCCGCTGCGCGCTGGAGCGTGCCCGCGTGGCGCGGGGACCTGTCGATCATTAACCGAGCGGCCGAGGGAAGAGCCGCGGGCTGGCGAGACACCCACCCACGGGCACCACGGCTGAGCAACCGGGGACGGGGGCTGGACGCCCGGGACCCCGCGGGAGCCGCGTCCCAGGGGCTGGGGGCTGCACCTGGGGTCCCACAGGGCGGAGGAGGGACGCGCACGGAGCGAGGCCAGCACGGCTCCGCACCTCCCACGGGCCCCGGCACAGAACCGTGCCAATAACGCGTCAAACTCCGCAGAAAGCGAACAGAAACCAGCAAGCCACCGCTCCCTGCACCTAAAAACGCGTTTCTTGCCGGGAATGCGGGGAAAGACCCCGTCTCTGTAAACTTCTGCGCCCAGACCCGGCAGCCTGGAGGAGTTAATATAATTATCCGGAGGTGACTTTCCGACAGGCTCGCACAAGAAGGGTTATGGTGGCTCAATCATTAACCGGCAGGAGACCCCCGGCCTCGCTGGAATGCGGCCACGCGCTGCCGCTGCCAGTCCTGCCCGGAGCGCACGGGAGCCCGGCACAAAGGTTAACGAACGGCTCCTCCACGCCGCCCCGGCCACCGCCCCGGCCAGGCTCCGGCCGCTTCCCAGCACGGCCTTGCTTCCTGCACTAAATCCGACCAAACACCTCCCCGGGCTGGAACAGCACGCGGATGGAGGAAAGCTGAGAAATGAGCAGACCCGACCTCCACGCAGACGTCCCCGCCACGGCACACACCTCAGCCCCAGCAGCACCCACGGCTCGGGGCGGCTCGTCTCCCACCAGCGTGCCGCTGCTGCCCCGGGACCGGCACGGCCACGGCGGGGGACAGGAGATCCGGCAAGGGCAGGAGCATCCCAGCCTTTCCAGCCGGCGCGCTGCCCCTGAGAGCCTTTCGCCCCACAAACCCAGCTCAGCTTCCGTCCCTGGGCTCTGGCAGCGCACTCCACCGAGCCTGGCGGGCAGAGGGATGGAGCAACCAGTCTTGTACTGGGCTGGCGGAGATGGAAGGAGGCACCAGGGATGCCCGAGGCAGTGCTGGGCCGGGGAGTGAGCGCTGGGCAGGGCAGGGGTCCCGCCGTCCCACAGGACCCTCCCCAGCTCCCCAGGCAGCCGGGGCCGCAGCGACCGCGCCGGGACGCACTGCCTGCCTCCGCAGCCTGGCTGCCGGCACGCTGCCTCTGCTCGGAGGATTCAACGCCCTCACACATCTGAACGCAACAGCCCTTCCGAAACCACGCAACTGCAAACTCCCGTCTGCGAACCCCTGCGAGGGGCAGACTGCCTCGGGCTCTTCAAGGGACGAGCAGCGCGAGGAAGCAGCCGCGGCTGCCCAGGCTGCAGGGCACCATGTGCCCCGTGCCCCAGGACAGCCAAGCTGCGGCAGCGCCTGGCTTTCCGCAGCTCCCCTCGGGCTCCGGCGCGGCACCGAGGGGCCAGGCCACTGCCCCAGCACCACCGGCAGCACCCGCAGAGTCACGCAGCAACCTCTGCTACGCCCTCAGGGAAAGGGCAACCTTCCTCTCCCCTCCTCTACTTCAGCTGACTTTGAGAACCTTCAAATCTTTTTGAAATTAGTACAGAACCCAAGAGGAAGTACTGAGGTGCCCTGAGGCAAAACCATATTTTGTTCTC
The DNA here is from genome assembly GCF_030867145.1 of Opisthocomus hoazin. Lineage (NCBI taxonomy): Eukaryota > Metazoa > Chordata > Aves > Opisthocomiformes > Opisthocomidae > Opisthocomus > Opisthocomus hoazin. Next base: position 775,006 of record NC_134427.1, on the reverse strand, counting down.
TTACGAAACGAAGTTGCTGGCAGCCTGTCCCGTGCACACGCTCAGGTTCGGACGTCCGAGGCAATGCAGACAGGGAATGCCTAACAGAAGCACAACTGGATTATTCGGTCGGTCTTTTATCAGAAAAGTATTTCTCAGAGGAAGCGCCGGCACATGAACTGAACGTGAGCACCTCCTCGGAAGCCAGGTCTGATCCCTGCGCTGCGCCAGGACCTGAGGGTTTGTCACCCAAGGAAATTACTGACGAGCTTTTGGCAGAAGGGTGGGAGGAATTTTTTTCCCTATGAGAAGGGAGAGAGGCTGAGGGGGTTTGATCTGAGCCGCGCTCCGGGCCCAGCCCACGGCGAGGAGCAGACCCCGCCAGCGCAGCCGCGGGAGAGCGGCGAGGGGCCGCGGCGCCTGCCCCAGCACCACTGCCGCCTCTCTAACTGGGCTTCCGCTAACAGGTAAACGGAAAAAAGCACTTTCATTGATAAGAGTTCAAGTACGCACGTGGAAAAGAATGCAGGTTTCTGCCAGCAACGTCACGATATGTGCGCTGACACCCTGGGACTGCGAGGGTCTCAGAGGAGGCAGCTCCTCTCCGCTCCCACCAAGGAGCCACAAAGCCAAACGCACAAAGAGCTGGTGTTTGCCAGCCACGATCAAACAGCCCCTGCGAAAAGCAGCCTCTCATGCTGATGGATCACTGCTAGCTCACGACGTGACAAGCTACGCACACACGGCAAAGCCCCTCCGTTTCTGCCAAAGGTCTCCAAGCAAGACAACTGACTGCAAACACGCGCCCACGGCTCCGAACGCCAGAACGCGGAGTCCGGCTTCCCCCCGCGACAGCGCAAGGGCCCGATCCAAAGCCTCGTGAAGTCAGCACTGCTTTCCACGGACTCTGGCTCCCCGGATCCGCCGGCAAATCCGCGCTTTCCCAGCCCCCGGTCTCACCATCAGCAACCCCAGCTAGAGGAGCGGCGAAGGAGCCCCGAGACAACCCGGGCAGCCCAACGCCCGCAGCCAGCCCGCCGCGTCCCTCCGCCAGCGCAGCGGCGGGTCTGCCGGCGGCGAGCGGCTCGGCCGCAGCAGGAGCCGGGCACCCCTCACACCCACAGACCCCCTCACACACCCAGACACCCCCTCACACCCACAGACCCCCCTCACACCTGGACCCCCTCACACACCGAGACCCCCCTCACACCCACAGACCCCCTCACACACCCACAGACCCCCTCACACCCGGACCCCCTCACACACCCACAGACCTCCCCTCACACCTGGACCCCCTCACACCCACAGACCCCCCTCACACACCCAGACCCCCTCACACCCACAGACCCCCTCACACACCCACAGACCCCCCTCACACACCCAGACCCCCTCACACCCCCAGACCCCCTCACACCCCCAGACCCCCTCACACACCCACAGACCCCCTCACACACCCACAGACCCCCCTCACACACCCAGACCCCCTCACACCCACAGACCCCCTCACACCCACAGACCCCCTCACACACCCACAGACCCCCCTCACACACCCAGACCCCCTCACACCCCCAGACCCCCTCACACCCCCAGACCCCCCCTCACACCTGGACCCCCTCACACCCACAGACCCCCTCACACACCCACAGACCCCCTCACACCCACAGACCCCCTCACACCCACAGACCCCCCCTCACACCTGGACCCCCTCACACCCACAGACCCCCCTCACACCCACAGACCCCCTCACACCCCCAGACCCCCCCTCACACCTGGACCCCCTCACACCCACAGACCCCCTCACACACCCACAGACCCCCTCACACCCACAGACCCCCCCTCACACCTGGACCCCCTCACACCCACAGACCCCCTCACACCCACAGACCCCCTCACACCCACAGACCCCCCTCACACACCCACAGACCCCCTCACACCCACAGACCCCCTCACACCCGGACCCCCTCACACCCACAGACCCCCCTCACACACCCACAGACCCCCTCACACCCACAGACCCCCCTCACACCCCCAGACCCCCTCACACCCACGGACCCCCCTCACACCCACAGACCCCCCTCACACCCACAGACCCCCCTCACACACCCAGACCCCCTCACCCCCCCCCCACATGCACACACTCACCTCACACCTCACCCTGCCCTCACACCCACCCCACCCCGCACCTCCCCTCCCACACCTCACGCCCCCCCCACAGACCCCCTCCCACACACAGCCCCCCTCCCACACAGACCCCTCACACCCCCCCCCCCGGGCCCCGCAGCAGCCGCCGCTCCCCGCGTCACCTCCCGGCCGTGTCGCGCCGCCGTCAGAGCCGCGGGAGCCGCCGAGCCCGGCGGAGCAGGAGGAGGAGGAGGAGGAGGAGGAAGGGGGGGGGGGGCGAGGACCCCCCGGCCCCCCGCGGGCAGCTGCCCGGTGCCGGCCGCGCCCCGGCTGTTGTCGGCGGGAGCGCGGCAGGTGCGGGGCCTCCGCGCGGGGCCCGCCGGCTCCGCCCGCCCCCGCCGCCCCGGAGCCGCCCCCCGGGACCGCCCCGCCAGGGACCGCCCGGCCCGGAGCCCCCCGGGGCAGCGTCCGCCCGGCCCGGCGGCGGGGAACGCGGCCGCGCACGGTCTGCGGGGGGGGGAGGAAGCGGGGGACAGGGTCTGGAGCAGAGCGGCTCAGGGGGAAAAACCAGCACAGGTGGACGGGAGCATCTCTGCTGCGGGGAGAGGCTGAGGGGCCGGGCTGGTTCAGCCTGGAGAGGAGAAGGCTGCGAGGGGACCTGAGAAATGCCCATAAATATCTGCATGGGGGGTCAGGGGGACGGGGCCAGACTCTGTTCAGGGGTGCCCAGTGACAGGACATGGGGCAACGGGCACAAACTGGAGCAGAGGAAGCTCCAGCTGAACCCGAGGAAGAACTTCTTCCCTCTGAGGGTGACGGAGCCCTGGCCCAGGCTGCCCAGGGAGGCTGTGGAGTCTCCTTCTCTGGAGATATTCCAGCCCCCCTGGCCGCGGTGCTGTGCCCCCTGCTCTGGGTGACCCTGCTTGGGCAGGGGGTTGGGCTGGGTGACCCACAGAGGTCCCTGCCAACCCCGAACATTCTGTGATTCTGTGACTTGAAGGAGGATTTTTTTGGTGAGAAACAGGAGGCCGACGGGCCGGAGGTCAGGAAGGACCAGCCTGGGCGTGGAAGGAGAAGCAGAGGAGGCCGAGCGCGAGCCGGCAGCGGCGGGACGCTGTGCGAGGGGCTTGGCAGCGAACGCGCAGAGCAGACGCGGCGCCGGGAGGGACGGGCAGCGGTGTGGCGGGGACGGCCGGACAAGCGGGACGGAGACCAGGCGCGCTGCAGGGATGCCGCAAACCAGCTTTTCTCTGGGAATTATGGGTTGGAGGGTTCCCAAGCACCCCAGCACGTGAGGATCAGGGAAAGAAACAGAGGATTTCTCCATCACTGTCACAGCCTGAGAGGCTTTCGACGCCCCCCCCCCTCCTTCCCCAGCCCCCAGCCCCCACCTGCCCGCTCCCCCGCCGCAGCCCCCGCCGCCGGAGGGAAGGGGCTCTGGGCAGCTCTCAATGGGGCCGTTGTTGACGTGAAGGTCTCCACACAGCTCTGTGCGAGGGAGCCTCCGGCCAGGCAGGGACCGGGGGGGTGGGCGGGGGGCCGAGGGCCACAGTGCAGGGACCTGCTCTCCATCAGCCGAAGGTCACTGGAACGAGGGGGGACGCAGGCTGCGAGCACCCCGCTGCGGAGCCGCAGGCAGGCGAGGGGTCAGAAGGGGGGTCAGGGCAGCGGGACCCCAGCCGAGCCTTCACCCCCTGAAGCACCGACATCCACACAGCGCTGGACATCCACACGGAGCTGGGGAGGGCGGCAGGAGGGGACGGAGGGGGAGCAGAAACCCAGCCAACGATGGGAGCAGAGCCTCGAGGTGCCGACCATGAGGCCCAGAACCCCGGGGACAGCCCGGACCCCTGGGGATGGCCAGGACCCCCGGGGATGGCCAGTTTGGATAATTCGCTACGGCCTCATCACACGGGAAAAGGACAGCGGCAGCAGGACACGGCGCCGTTCCCCGCGCGGGGAGCACAGCTGGGCAAGGGCAGGGCTCTCGAGGCTTCGTGCTGCCGCAGGCTCGCCCCTCACCGGCACCGCGGCAGGTCACAGCCTGGCACCGGCGCCCGGGTGGCCCCAGCAAAAAAACCACTTGGCTCAGAGGAGGATTTCAAGCATTTTCCACTCATTTCCTCGTGCAGAGCGGGAATGGGGAGAGCGTGGGGGCAGAGAGGCAGGAAACGTCCCGGAGACGCTGAGCTATAAACAGGCGGCAAGGAGGGCAGGACCAAAGCGCCGGTCCCACGCGGAGCCCGCGGCCACGCGCCTGCCCCGCTCGCACCGGGAACGCCGCGGGTGGATGCTGGGAGGAGCACGGCATCCCCCCGCGCTGCCCCACGAACGATATAAATAGTTGCCAGCATATGGCCGAGGAATGGCGGAGCGCCTGCGGGCCGCCCCGCCGCCCAGCGTGCCCGCGTGCACACGCGTGTGCTCACGCCGGGCGCCCAGCAAAGCGGTGAAGGCTGCCTGGGGCCAGCGTGCCCACGGAGGAGCTGCCACGCAGAGGGACGAGGGACGGAGCAGGGCACGGCGGAACCAGGGTGGGGGGCCCGGGGGCTGCCCCGTGATAGCCACCCCCGGCCAGGGCAGAGGGGCAGCTGGCCCAAAGCGCATCGCTGAGAAGGGACAGGGAAAAAATCCAACAAAGGCCCCTTTGGGCTGGCTGGGTACCAGGAAAAGGCGTCAGGAAGGGTGACTGGCTGGGAGCTGCCTTCTCCTCCTCCTCCTCCTCCTCCCAGGAGGAAGGGCGGGGGCCAGCCAGCTGCTCCGGACACCCAGGCCGAAACCCAGGAAAGCTCCAGTACGGGCTCGAGGGGATAACCCTGGCCTGGCCCTGAGAGGAGCCACGGACGGGAGCGGAGGGGAGCAGAGTGCAGGCCGAGCGGGGCAGAGGGACAGGGCGAGCGAGCCGAGCCGTCGCAGCCGCGGGCACCCCGGGGAAGCCGGGATGAATCCGGAGCCTGCAGAGCAGCACGAGGCCAGCCCAGGCCACAGACCCGAGGCCAGGGGTGAGCTGCCCACACTGCCCGTGCTGCCCATGCCACCCACGCTGCCCACGCTGCCCACACTGCACACACCGCCCATGCCACCCACGCTGCCCACTCTGCCCACACTGCCCATGCCACCCACGCTGCCCGCTCTGCCCACGCTGGCCATGCTGCCCACGCTGCCCACCTTACCCACCTTACCCACACTGCCCGTTCTGCCTGCACTGCCCATGCTGCCCACCTTACCCACGCTGCCCACTCCCCTGCTCCCGGCGAGGCCCCGCGGGACGGGACGGGGCAAGCGGCGGGGGATGGCGGCGGGTGTCGGGGACTCGTTACGCGGGAGGCGCGGGCACGGCTCTGACGCTGGCAAGGCCCCACGATTTGGGCTGGATCCGCATGTCCCGCATCCTCCACGCGTGACACCCCCCCCGCTCCCTGCCCCCCCACTCCCCTCCCTCTCAGAGCGGAGCGGCGCCCCCTGCTGGCCACGGCACGCGGCGCCCCACGGGGAAGCAACACCCACGGCCCTGGAAAAGCCACAGCCGGCAAACGGCTCGGGGAGGTGGGGGTGGACACAAGGCGAACCCCCAGGAGAAGGAGCAGGAGCAGCACCCCTGCCCCAGCCGCCCGCCCGCCGCCAGAGGAAAGCCCGCGCGCCCGCAGCGAACGCGTCCTGGGCCGCCCCGAGCCCGTCACTACCTCCCCCTCTTTTTCCAACAAACAAAATAAACGGGGGGGAAAAACAAGCTGAGATTTCCTCTCAGGTGCAGAAATAACAACCGGCCGCAGAAGCGAGCCAACCAGAAGTGGGTGTCCTGGGGTAAATTAACCCCCAAGCGCGTGCTCGGGGGACTCTGCTAACACAAGTGCTATTCACGTTTCATATTTTTCCACTGCCACAGATGGAGAACGGCAGAAGCTCGGGATATTTTTCATAGAATCACAGAATCACAGGTTGGAAAAGACCTCTGAGCTCATCGAGTCCAACCATCCACCCAACCCCACCACGCCTGCTAAACCATGTCCCGAAGTGCCACATCCACACGTTTTTTGAACCCCTGCAGGGATGGGGACTCCACCACCGCCCTGCGCAAATCACTGCTGATTTTTCCGCACAGCTGCCTGCTTGGTCCCGGCTCAGCTGGAGCTGGAGGCTGGTGGTGTAGCTACACTATTGCTCTGAACTCGTTCTCCTGCCTTAACATTTGAGGCCACTTTTTTTTCTGCGTGAACCAGCTTCATCCGGGCCTGACCCCGCGTCAGAGCTGGGCTCCACCTGCACTTGCCACCCTCTCCCACCTTGGGGTGCCCCATTTATTTCTTCGAACGCTTGTTCACTTTTCTCAATCCCCAGCTATAAGAAGAGCCGCCCGCACCGCCAGCACCGCAGCCCTTCGGAGCTCGGGTCCCCAGCAAAGCCCCCCCAGGGAGCCCCAGCCCCGCCGAGCATCCCACCCGCACACACAAACCCACGGCGGGTCGCTGCCGGGGGTCTTGCCGCTGCCGCGCAGGGGGGTCTGTGCCCTTGCAGAGCAGGCGGATCCGTGCGGATCTCCACGGGGTACCGGGGTGTCATCAACGGCCACAAACCCAATGTGGCATGGGGCTGCCCGCTCGTCCCCTCCTGCCCGCGGCACAGATCGCTCAGAAACTGCCCGTGCCCATCCACCATGACCCCAGCTCCCCCCACGGCAGCCCACCTGCAAGGAGCTGAGGCCGAGGAGGAGGAAGGCCCAGCACATCCCAGGAAGCAGCCCTGGCCGCTCGCAGCACGGATCCCGGGGCGCGGGGATGCTCCAGTGCCCATCTCGGCACCAGCACAGAGCGAGCAAGCCGGCTCCGGCCGAGAGGAGGAGGATGGCTTCAATATCCTTGTTTACGAGAGGAAAGTCAGGAGGAAGAAGTGAGCTGGCACAGACGAAATGGCAGATGGAGCCGGGGTCGCAGCTGCACGAGCACAGCAGGCAGGGCTTCGCCAAGACCGAATTCCCCAGCTTCCAAGGGAGGAGGGCAAGAGGGAGGAAAAGAGGAACCCGGAGACGTACGCACAACAGCATCATTCATGGGAGCTGGTCTTGTGCAACAAGGGTCCTGTGTCTGGCCCGGAGCTGCAGGCATTTAAAACAGCAGCCACAGATCTCGGAGAAACAGCAGGAATTTAGCTGAGGAATCCGGATTATGTGGCCACTGCTGAACCAGAGCAAAAAGCCTCCCGCTCCTGGAAGGCAAATGTGTCGGCGGGCAGCGAGCAGCAGCAACCAGCTCCATTACCCCGAGTGTTTCTCCTTCACCCACGCCGGAGCCTCCTCACGCTACGTCGAGGGGGGTTACGGCTGCTGGTCCTCGCTCCGTGCAGACCGTACCACCAAGGCGACGGCGCAGACAGCAGAGACACCGTGTTTGCAGCCCGGGGGTGGCAGGCGATGCTGACGGCGGCGGGTCTGCCACAGCGGGACGCAGCAAACCGGAACGGCTCGCTGTTCCAGAGGAAACGGTGGTGGTTTGCAAGCCCAAGAAAGTGGGTTTCCATCCTGGCCCAGCCTCGGGAAGCACACGCAGGGTTTGCCAAGACAAGCGAAAAGAGACGAGATGGGGATTAATCTCTCACAAGTCTTACTGGCATGGCTGGCTCCCAGGAGCAGCTACGGACCCTCCGGGAGACCCTCGGGGAAGATGGGTGGCTGTGCTCCCAGCTCCTGCGCAGACCGTCCCAAAACCACCTCCTGCCCCTCCGTCCCCTGCCCGCGGGGCCGACAGCCCCTGGCCACCACTCACCCCGGCACCAAGGTGGGCAACGTCACCAGCATGGGGTCCGGCAGTTGGGGGGGTCTTTGGAAAACTCCATTTTCCCCTCACCTACGACAACTAAGCCAGCCTCCCCATCCCCGAGGAATAACCCACGTCCACCCAGCCTGTCTTGGGCCATTCCGGAGGGGATCACGTAACAGCAGGAGGAACGAGTCTCCAACAAAAGTCTTGGGGCAGGTAGGAGATATCATTCTTCACCGAGCATCACAGCCAACAGAAACCCAGCCACAGCGGTTCCTCTTCCACACAACCCTAAAGAAACAGCTTTCAGGATTGTTATCCGCACCCCGTTATCAAAAACCCACACCAAACCAGGTTTATCACTGGAGTGCCGAACAAAGAAAAACTCCGTAAGCATTTTAACAGTCTGAATGAAAACACTGACACAAGCATCACTAAGGCATTATCAAATACAAAATAATACCTTTTTTTTTTCTTTTTGATGAAAAGCACTGGGTTCTCTTCTTGGAAGGGAGCAGCTCACGAGGATTACACCGCTCCCACAGCGGCCGCGTTTGCTTGCACGGCCCGGAGCCTCCTCCCTTCACAGCAGCTCTATCCAGAAGTACGGACGGGTTACTCCAGGCGCGGGAATCACGACCTTTCTCTGCGTTTCTAACGCCGCTTACGTGTCGAAGCTCTTACCAAAGGAAAACCATCGTACAGCCAAACCTCTCTGTCGGTTTTCAGTGCATTTTCTGATTTCGATTCCCGGGAAGTCACCGCACTCGGAAGTGCCCTCTGGATCCTTCCGGTGCCCCGCGACCCACCCAGCGAGGATGCAGACGCACAGCTACTTCCTTGCCCGCAGTTTCTTTCCCGGCCGTCTCAGTCGCTCCCTGCTGCCATGAGGACCTCGGCGGCACGCGGGGCACGGGGCAGCCGAAGGCTCCTTCCCCCAGCCCACCCTCCGCCCTTCCCCAGCGCCCCGCAGCCCAGCCGGCACGAGGGGAAACCCTCTCTTCTCCCACCAAGGCTCTTCCCTCCTGGCCCTCAAAGAAACTCGCCCCGTTGGCGACAGGATCCTGCTGCGCGGAGGGGGAATCTGCGTTTTGTTGGCTGCAGGAAGCAGCAGAGCGTCCAGGCCCTGCAGCGGCAGCCGCAGCGGGACGGAGGGGCAGCGCCGGGGGGGTCACGGCAGCAGGCGATGGGTTCTGGCGCCGCAGGACGGTTTATGGGCTGGAGGGGGATGACGAGGAGAAACGGCCTCGGTTCCTGGGCTGGAGGGGCCTCCTGCCTCTGACAAAGAGCTTCCCCGCAGTCCTTTATTGGGAAAGCTGAAGTGTGGCCAAGGTGGTTTTGATTTTCCTTGAAGGCGTTTCTTCTCGTTTCAGGTTTCCTCAGGAGCCGGCGAGGGCGGCTGGAGCGGCCACGGCCGCGGCGGGCGGAGGGGTGGGAAGCGGGGGCTCACCCAGCGGCCTTCACGGCTGTGCCGAAAGACCGAGAAGGGTGACAAGAGAACAAACCCAAAGCGTTTCAAATTGCTGCAGGCCAAGACGCCAACAGGGGTGCTCTGCGTGCCCGTATCACTGCCATGGCAGCTCCCGTTAATTAGCCACGGCTGTAATTACATGTGCGGCTCCAGGGACTTCTGCGCAGAGAAGCAGCACGAAGGCAGCAGCTCCGGAGAGCGGCTGGGTGCCGGGCGGGCACCGACGGGACGGGCAGCGCCGCGCACGGCGACGAAACGAGGAGAGGTTGAGGGAACTGGGCTTGTTCAGCCTGAAGAAGAGAAGGCTGTGAGGGGACCTTATAAATGCCTACAAATATCTGCAGGGTGGGTGTCAGGAGGATGGGGCCAAGCTCTTTTCAGTGGTGCCCAGTGACAGGACAAGGGGCAATGGGCACAAACTGAGGCACAGGAAGTTCCATCTGAACATGAGGAAGAACTTCTTCCCTCTGAGGGTGACAGAGCACTGGAACAGGCTGCCCAGGGAGGCTGTGGAGTCTCCTTCTCTGGAGATATTCCAGCCCCGCCTGGACAAGGTCCTGTGCAGCCTGCTGTAGGTGACCCTGCTTCGGCAGGAGGGTTGGACTAGATGACCCACAGAGGTCCCTTCCAACCCCTACTATTCTGTGATTCTGTGATTCTGTGAAACCTGCGACCACGCCGGCGGCACCGACCCGCAACGTCCCCAGGCAGGGCCCGCGGGGACGGGCAGGGAACGTCGGAGCTGGCAGCCGTGGCTCTGCCCGCGGCGTTACCGCCCGCCGGCCTGCCAGGGGACGCTGAACCACGCGCCGCAGGGCTCAGCGGCGCGGTAACAACCTCACGGGTTCGCCGCGGGGGCTGGACAGGAGGTGCTGAGAGCGTCAGGCCTGAGGAGATGCTGTGCCCCCCCCCAGCGCAGCGTCTGGCCGAAAGACGCACAAACCGTTTGCTCCAAAGCTGCCCTGGCAGGGTGACTTCTAGTGTATAAACCCTTGTCTGGGAATTATCTTTCTGCTTTTTATAAAAACTTTTTTACTACTTGGAGCTAACACAGAGCATTTTACGCTAGGCAGGCAGAGGGTCAGCTCCCAGCGACAGCAGAGTGCCCAGGAGTCAGGGCCGGGGGCTGCAACAGAGGAAAATGAGAATATTTGAGAACAAGCGCTCTCCGTTACGAAAAACAACCACAGGAGCAGCAGAGCCCGCCCGAGCGCGGGTCGGGTGCTGCCGCTGCCAGGCCACGCCGGCGGGCTCTGGGCTGGGGGCTGCCCGCCCGGGGGCCGCGCGGCGCGGGGGGCCCTGCGGTGACTTTGGGCTGGAGGTCGGCGTTTCGGCGTGATTCACCAGCCCAGCCCGAGCCGCGGGCAGGAGGGGAGAGGCAGGCGCGGCGCAGGCTCCCTTTCACCACGTGTCACCAAAACCGCTCATAACCACGTTCCGCTCAGCCTCTCCGCTTCCCGCCTCGCCAAGCAGGACCCAGACCCGTGACCGCGTTTTCCGCCACGTACCAGGCAGCGATTCCTGGGGGAGCTGCAGAGGTCCCCAGAACGGGGTCCCTGCCGCCGCGCCCAGCAGCCCACCCACCCCATCAAGCCACCAGTCTGCTCCCTCACACAGGGGCTGCAGCCCCCCGCCAGCCCCCCCGGCCGCTCTCTCTTTTGACCTGTTCAAGCAACGACAGAAAAGCAGATCCCAGTCCCCTTCTTCTCCCCCAAAAACAGGGCAGCAAACGCGCAGGCAGGCGCCGGGCGAGGAACGCAGGGCTTGTGCCTGGGCTACAAACCAACAGAGCCAGCGCGAGAGATTTTCGTGCAAAGAGAGAAGAAGAACTCAGCTGTGACAACAAATCAACAACAGCTAAATTTAGCCGGTTATTTTTGGAGATCCAGATGCTGGGTAAATACAACCTTATTATTTCATGCAGGGGCAAAAGTTCAGCAGCGTCCCCGGTGCTTCTCTCCTCTCTTATTTCACCACATCCAGGCGCAGAAGCCCACGCTGGAAACACTGCGATGTCCCCACGGCCGGGCTGCGCTGACGGAAGCCGCCAGCTCGGTCCCCAGCCCTCGGCACTTAGACGAGGCCGCCGCTTAAGGACATCTGCAGAGCGTGCTCCGCGTCCTGGCACTGTTATCGGCAGGCGTTTGTTCGGAGGACGCCGTTCTCGCGCGCGCGGCTGGGGCGCGAGCCTTTCCTCTCCGCTTCGCCCAGAACAACACGTGGGGAGCGACGGTCAGAGAGGAAGCGGAGGGTTAGGAAGCCCATGGAAACCCGGCCCCGGCTGGGACAGCTCTGTGGGACGGCTCGGGGCTGCGCAGCGGGCACCGTGTCCGGAGGGGGCTGGGAGGAGCCCGAGTCCCCGCGTGCTCCCGCTGAAACGTTGCCTCCAAGCAGGCGGGTGAAATCCGGGTTGTCTTCCACCGTTACTGCCGAGGGAGCTGAGCGCAGCGCGCCCGGCTCTTCCATGACAGCTACGGGGATGAACGCCAAACCAACTCAACCCTGCCTCACGCCGCGGTCTCGAGAGCTGAGGTCCTCTTGGTGCCCACCCCTAAGAGACTAAAAAACCATCCAGGAAGGGAATGGTGTCTCCTGAGCCCGCGGTCGGAATGTTTCCTCAGGTGACCCCCACTTGTCAGAGCACCTTCTGGGGATGGTCAGCTAAGGGGACAGCAAGCGACTGCACCGGCCTCTTCCGAGAGCTTTAAAAGCCCTGGCAGCGACGGCTGGCTCCAAGTCCAGCGTAGTTCACGTGACAGGGAGAGCTTCGACCACGCTCCGCTGGGCTCCACGCCGCGGGGCACCACGCCGCTGCAGACTGCGGCGGTGCCGAGCATCCCGCTACGGCTCCCGTCGATGCATCGAACCGCAGGGGACAAATCCTCCGCTGCAAAACCGCGCGGCTGCTCCCGCAGGCGAGGGCTCCTGCCCCTCCGGCCCTCAGACCCCCGCGCACGCGGGACGCCGTGGCGGCCGAGCATCCCTCCGGCAGCGCGGAGCTCGTCGGGCCGGGACATGGACATCTATCTTAGATGAGATATTAGGAAGAAATTCTTCACTGTGAGGGCGGTGAAACTCTGGCCCAGGCTGCCCAGAGAAGCTGTGGCTGCCCCCTCCCTGGCAGGGTTCAAGACCAGGCTGGATGGAGCTCTGAGCACCCTGGGCTGGTGGGAGATGTCCCTGCCCATGGCAGGGGGGTTGGAACCGGATGAGCTTCAAGGTCCCTTCCAACCCAAACCATTCTGTGATTCTGTGGACGTGTGGCTGTGATTGCTGCACACACAGCTGAGCCTTCACCAAGAGAGACCTGGACTTTACAGGCTGTTTTAACCGAGGGGAAAAAACCTATAAACATCCTTCCCTCCAAAATCCAGCCGTGGATGTGATCTGTAGCAGCCTTCCCCGCCCCTTCCCCTGCACAGGGCTCTTCAGCCCCTTTTAACAAGCTCTTGATATTTATGTTGCTAATCCCTCCGCGACAGGGCGAGGGAGACCACCCAGGGTCACCTCCGGCGCTCCGCGCACAGAGCACCTCTTGTTACCCCGAGCTCTCCGTGGGCCCTCGCGCCGGCCGGGCTCAGAGCTCCCCTCCCCCCTGCACCTCGGTGAGAACCAAGGGGCCGGGTCGTGGCCCTCGGGTCAGGGGAGCAGCTCGGGGAGCCCCGGTACGTCCCGCCGGCTCCCTGCAAGGCGGCGCGTCCCGGTTCGCAGCGCCGGAGGCTTGGCCGGCAGCACCGCTCCTCCCGCCTTCGCTGCCCAGAGCCACCGCCCAGGGGTCCTGTCCCGAGCCCTGTGCCGCGAGCAGAGGAGCCGACCCAGGGCAGAGGAGCCGATCCAGGGCACAGCAGCCGACCCAGGGCACGGCAGCCGACCCAGGGCACGGCAGCCGACGGCCACAAGCTGAGCGTGGGACCAGGCCAGGTTCACTCCTGGAGGCATCGCCAAGCAAAAAGACTCCATCAGACCAACAAGGCAAACCACGACCTGCAGGACCTCTGCCCACCCTGCCCACGGGCTGGGCCACGCTCGGCGGCGGGGCTGTTTCGCTGGGGTTGAACACGGGGACGAAGCGAGCTCCAGAGCACCCTGCTCACCCGGCAGAGCGGCAGCCCCGGCCGGCAGCGCCGTTCCAGGCCAGTCCGGCAGCGGGGCCCTGCAGTGCCCTTGAATCGAGCAGCCGGCTGTGCCCCGGCTGTCCCCATCCCCGCAGGCACACACCTCATCCTCCTCCTCCTCCTCCTCCTGCAGACCGCCGCCAGCCTCCGGCCTCCCAGCACCCACGAGCCCCCCACGGCAGGGTGGCCCCGACCCCCAGCCTCTCCCCGCTTCGCGGAGGGACGGTCGGGGCAGAAGCAGCCCGTGGACACGCGCAGTAACCACGGGCCGGCCGGGGGCTGCACGGCGATGCCCTCCTGCCCGGCCGTCGCGGCTGAGGCATCCCAGTCGCACGACGCCGAGGGGGCTCCGAGACCCTCCTCCCCGCGCTGACCCGCGCAGCGCAGAGCTGGCTGCCGCAAGGATGAGAGGAACTGACGGGGAAAGGGCAGGAGCAGGGCCGCTGCGGGGCTGGGCTGCCCGGGCTGACGGCTCAGCGCGTCGGCACAGCGACGGCAGCGCGTGCTCGCCGGGATCACGCCGCTAACCGGCGGTCACCGCAGCCAAGCCGTGTGGCAGCCGGGGTGGGGAAGGACGGGGTGGGCACGTCCCGGGGGGTGCCCCGCCAGCACTGCCTCACGCTGGCGGCCTTCGCAGCCCCGCTGGAAGACGACAGGTTGGGGGGAACTGTGCTGGTGGCCGAAGGGACCAGAAGCCCAGCAAGGGGACGGTCCTCGTCTGCTCGTAACCCCCGCCCGCCCCGCACCGAGCGCATTCCTGCCCCGAAAAACTTTGCCACAGCTTACCTGCATCCTTTTTATCTTCCAGCAATGTGAAACGCTGTGAAAAGAAAGAAAAAAGAACAGAAATCATTCGGTTATCTTTTGGATACTCACATTTGTGGACTGCTACCGTCGCGTTCGGTGCCCGCTCCAGCCTGCTCTCTGCCAGGAGAGGAGCGGGGACCAGCAGCGCCCGCTCCGGCTCTGAGGAGAGCAGAGCCCCAGCCGAGGCTTGTCCCAAGGGCATCACCCCCCCGGGCTTGGGACATCGGTGCCAAACACGGCACAGAGCACCGAGCCGACGTGGTGTGCCCCGCACACACCCCCCACCACGGCTGCACGCCTTCGAGGGGGGAGCGGGGCCGGGACGGGGGGCTCTGCATCCCTGGGGGGGCCAGGGACACGGACCCTCCTGCCCGGCAGCTTGCAGAGGACGCTGCAGAACTGCCAGGGAGGGGACAGGCCAGGGCTGTCAGACCGGCAGCAGGGAGCCGAAACGGAGGTGGGGAGGACGCGGTCCGTTCCCCCGCGCGCGCAGACCGCAGCGCTGTGCTCTGTGCCACCATGGCGCCGGTGACACCGAGCTGCCTGCACACCCCGCACCGGGCATCACCCCCGGGTCGGCTCCCGCAGCCCCCGCACAGCCCTCCTCAGCCCCCCAGAAACAGGGATCCGCCGCGGGAAACCCGGGGGCCACCTCCCGCTCCTCCTCCTCCTCCTCCTCGCCCTGGGTCTGACACCCCGGGGCCGGAGCGCGCGGAGCCGAAGGGCAGCTCCGGGCAGGCCAGCGCCCTTGGCTGGCCCCCGCCGCGTCCCACCACGCTCTCTGCAGCTCAGTCCCTCACCCGAGCACCCCTCAGCTCCTCGCCAGCAGCAGAGGCAGCGGCTCCAGAGAATCCCGTGGGCAGAGCTCCGGCGGCGGGGCAGCAGCGGGGAAGCCGCTCGCAGCCTGTGCAGGCAGACCCCGCCGCTGCCTCGGCCCCGGGCAGCCCGCTCCCACCGCCCGCCGCGCAGCAGGACCCAGGTCCGCACCGTCCCGCGGGCTCTGGGCGGGAAGCAGCGTCACGGTGCCTGCAGCACAGCTGCTCTGCCGAGACCAATTTCAGAGGAATCCGGCCTCGTGCCCAGGGCTCGGGGAGCATCTGCTTTGGGAGCGGCTGCGGTGGGTGCTTCCTCCAGCAGCGGAACGAAGCGGGACGGAGGAAGGGACCGCTGGAAGGGGGAGGCTGCAGCAGCTCCTCGGAGAAGGGCTCTGGCGTGAGAAACGACCGGAGCAGGAGGAAGAGAGATCCTAGGACACTCGGGGCCTCGGGGTGGATTACTGCCGGAGCCCTTTTCCCTTCGAGCCTCCACAAGGGAGCTCCAACGCCGGCACCTGCAGCTCGGCAAAGCCCCGACCGAGCGCTCATGGAGCTCCTCCTCCCTCCCGCACCCACGCCCGCAGCATCTGCGCCCGTTCCCCGCTTGCCCCCCGGTTCCCACACTGAAGGAAAAAGGCGTTGCACGGCGATAGCCACCCCGATGAGCGAGGCACGGGCCGACCCCGGCGCGGCACAGCTCTGCCCTCCGACCCACACCGCGCGGCGGGGAAGCCTCTCTGGGGCAGACCCTCGCTTGGGCGGAGGGGGCACGGGGCCGGTGTCCCCCGAGCACGTCCCTCGGCACCTGCGCAGGCAGCAGTGGAGATGGCCATGTTTTAATCACATGGGAGGGCTGGGAGCGGAGCGTACAACGGTGTCTGCAGGCACAGAGAGCCTACAATAAAGAAAGGGGTGAAAAAAAAAGCAAAGCTGCAAGCAGGCTGAGCTCCGCTCCCCGAGCCCCTGCACGGGCGCAGCACCTGGGGTGGGGAAGGGGCCACCAGCACCACACACAGCAGCTGCCCCTCGCCTGGGCTGGATTTCTGCGGGGACAAAGCCAGGGGAAACGGGGTTTACAGACAGCAGAGCCTGGCCACCCCACAGGAGACATCGGCGATTCGCACAGAGGCGGAGGAGCCGGAGGGTCCCGGTGCTGCCCGGCTCCCAAGGCGAGCGCAGAGCCCAGGACCCTCCCCAGGCCCCTCTCCGAGCCCCCTCCATCGCAGCCACAGCCCCACCGAGCAGGGAGCGCCGGAGGAATGCTGCGTGCCGCTGAGCTGGCCTTTCCCACGGGCCCCCCGGGACCCCTCTTCCGCCCGGGGGTGACCCGGGGCAGATGCCTTCACCACCTCCCTGCTGCGGGGCTGCTGGCGGCAGCGCCTGCCCGAGGGGTGCCCAGCAGCGGGGCCGGGGTCATCGCTGCCACCCCGCAGCGTGCCTGTGTTGGCGGGGGGGTCACTGGGCTCCTCTGGCTCGTTCTGCACTGCCGAGTCTGCTCCCACTGGAGAGCAGGGCAGGGAGTGGCTGCTCCTGCTGCCTGCTCGGCCCCGGGAAGCCAGGCTGAAGCAGAAGCCATTGGTGCTCGCGGAGGGAAATCAGCAGGGTGACGTTCTCCGTCCCCTCAGCCTACCCTGGAGCCCACCCAGCCGCTCGGCCCCGGAGCATCCCTCGGCGCCGGCCGGGCAGGGCTGCTCCCAGCCGCCCCTCCTCTCCCACAGCCTCTCGCTCCACGGACTTGTCCTGCGCTCGTGGGTCCCAGGTGGGTCCCAGCCGGGTCCCGTCTGCTGGTGGGGCTGGCTGCTGTGGAACTGGAGTGGAAGCATGCAAACAGCAGCATGCCGACGGGAGAAGAGGAGAGAAACGAGGTGTCCACCAGAACACCTCGTGTTGCTGCAAGCAGAGCAGCGGGAAGCTTAAATCCAGCAGAGGAAACCATGGAAGGAGCACAACCCGGGCAGGCGGGACCCGCAGCATCCAGCGGGGAACCCCTCATCGCCGTTCTGGGGTTCTGCAATGCCAAACGCAACAAGGGCCGCGTGGGCTGAGCTAACGAGGAAGCACAAAACGCAGAGACGTCATTTGAGCTCTCAGCTCCGGGCATCGGGGAAGCTCCCACCCAGGCAGGGTCCCTGACCCCTCACTGCTGGGCCCCCCGCCCCGAGCGAAGCCCCACCTCGCTCACACCTAAGGAAACAGGCTTTCCCCGCGGCAGGGGGGTGGAGACGGCGAGCCGAGGGCCTCCCACCCCTCTTCTCCAGGGCTTGTTCTCCTCAGGCAGAGCCTGTCCCAGCTGAGCGTAAAGCCCAGCTCTCCCACCGCAAACACCTCCAGGAGCCTCCGATGGCGTGGGGCTTCGCTCGTCACGGGCCCCTGCGCAGGTCCCTGGCCACGACACCCCCGTGCCCGGGGTGACGGTGGGGGGGAAGAGCCCCAGAACCGAAGGACAAATTCACTCCCAGACCCGAGAATGACTTTTGCCCACGCTCTGTCCCCACGCTGCGCCAGGCGTGCTGCAAAAGCGCTTGCTCAGCAAGAAGCAGACACAAATGCTGCCTCAACTAGTGAAACCGGAGGGTTCGGGTGGAGACGTACCCCCAGATGGGGGGTGGGAGCACGTCCAGGAGAAGCCCCACGCTCTGCCCAGGCCACGGCCAGAGGAGCAGCTGCAGCTGGGGGGACGGACGGGGACGGCCCGGGGACGGTGAGAGCAGGAGCCACCCCACAGCCCCCTGCCGCTCGCCCACCGGACCCTCCCTCTGGCGTGGGGCTACCTGCCGCATGCAGGTGGGCTTCGGCCTCGGCGGGGGGCCGGGCTGGGGCCTGCTGGGAGCTCCGCACGGGGGGACGCAGGACCTCGACCCTGTCACCCGGCTGCCACGAGCACGACGGCACGCAGCTCGCAGGGGCGAGGAGGGTTAACAGGGACAAGCTAAGCTCTCTGGAGACAGCAGGGACAAGACAGCCACTACTGTTATTAATGAATTTCACAAATGTCATTTTTAGACTCCACTATTTTAAGCTTTGCACGGAAGCCCTGGGGGAGCAGCGCGCATTCCACATTCCCCTCACCACAGCAGACCCACACAGCCCGGGGTGCAGCACCGCTGGGGAGGGATTTTAGTGCTTTTTCCAGCCTGAAGCTCCTGAAATCCACACTAACAGCACCTCCGCGACCCCCCCGGCGCCGCGCAGCCCGCGGTACCGCACATCCAACACAGGCGACGGGGCCGTCGGAGCCGCGCGTTATCAAGGCGACAGACGAGGAATTAAACCCGAAAGAAAAACACCAGATGCCACGAGAACCACTGCCGCAGGAAATTAAAAACGTGGGGCCTCCGGCCTCGCTGTTCCTTCGTCGCCCTGCTCGCAGCCGCCCGTCCCTCCGGGCCGGCGAAGCCAGACGCGGTCCCGTTGGGTGACGGGACGCGGGGCGCACGGGCCACGCTGACTCACGCACCGCACGCGACCCGTCCAAAATTCACCTCTCACGTGGGCGCGGGGTGAGGGTGTGACAGCCCTGCGGAGCAGAGACCGGGCACCGTGCGCGGTCCCAGCCCTGCCAGAGACGCCATCCCCGCCGCCCTCCCGCCGTCCGCTCCCGGACCGGAGGCTGCCCGCGGGACGGACGCCGGCAGGCGGACGGCTCCTTACCTTGGCTCTCCTGAAGCACGCCCAGAGGGAATCCAGCAATGGCATGGTGGGCTGGGCGGGGGGCAGGCGCGCAGCCCCCCTAGACTGCGGGGCTGCCCGCGGCCCCGGGCTGAGCCCACCCCGGCAGCCCCATGGCTGCAGCCGGCGGCAGACGGAGCCAGGCAGGACCCGGTGCAGGCAGGACCCGGTGCAGGCAGGACCCGGTGCAGGCAGGACCCAGCGCAGGCAGGACCCAGCGCAGGCAGAGCCCGGTGCAGGCAGGACTCAGCGCAGGCAGAGCCCAGCGCAGGCAGAGCCCGGCGCAGGCAGGACTCGGCGCAGGCAGGAGGAGGAGGCAGCGCGGCCGCGGAGGCGGGCCAGCGATTCAAACCCTGCACCGTTATTCCGTTGGTTGCGAGCAGGCTTGGACGGCGACTGAAATTCCCCAAAGATTGCGAGTTTTAAAGAGCGTCAGGCTTTCCTTCCTGCCTCGCAGGCACCGCGCAGCGCTCCCGAGCCCCGGCAGCGGGAAGGAGCGGGGGCAAAGGGACCCCCCGGGGCCGAGGAAACGGGACCTTCGCTGTCAAAGGCAGATGTAGGACGTTGGAAACCCAAGCCCCAGAGGGTTTAGGTTTTCGCTCCTGGCCCCCGCTCCAGCTCACCAGCAGCAGTGACAGACGCGCTCGAGAGGGCTCCGACGCTGTCCCTTCCCAGGGACGAGCTGTACCCACGCAGGCACATTGCCACCCCCGCCACGGCCTCCCGCGTGTGACCGCAGCCGGGAGAACAACCTCGGGGAAACGCAGCCCCCGGTCACCCGATGTGGCCTCGCCAGTCGCTCCGACGCTGGTCACAGCTCCTCGCCCTCCTTCCGCCAGCATTTGTGCGAGCTTAGCGTTCGCTCACGAGAAGGGCCACGATACAAGGCAACGCCACAACCTCCCGCGCCCGCCGCCCGGCGCCGTGCGCAGCGCGAGACCCCGGCACCGGGGCGCGGCAGCCGAGCCCTCTGCCAGACGCCAGCGCGGGCAGACCGGGGCGCAGCGCCGGGACCCCCGGAGCAGGACCCGCGCCTCAGCACCCGCTCCTGCCTGTCCCGGGGCCACCGTCACTGCTCTCCCCGCCTGTCACCAGCGCCCTTCCGACTGCCTGGCATGGTGCAGGTGGGGGCACCGAGGCAGCCTCGAGTGCTGGCGCAGGGGGAGACCACCGGGGTGGGGAACCGAGGAGTGAGCAAAGCACGAGCAGAGCACGAGCAAAGCACCAGCACCAACGCGGGCCGGTGGCCGTGCAAGCACAGGACATCCCATGTGCGTGGCACTTCTCCCGGCCACGGCCACCACCAGCGCTGAGCCGAAGGGGCCTGCTGAGACCCCACCGCTCCATCGCGGCGGGAGCAGTGCCGGCCTCGCTGGTGCTCTCTGCGGTGACGCGGAGACAGCGGCCGCAGCTCCCGGGAAGCAGGACCGGGGGACAAGGCAAGGAGAGGAGCACAGAAGACGATGCAGCAGAGCTGGAGAAGCTGCGCCCGCCCGGAGATGGCATCGGGCACCCGTAGCATCGCGCAGACCAGACCCACACCCAGGCCCCCCGGACCCGCAGCGCGGCACCGGCACGGCACCGGCAGCAGCACGCGGGTGGCGTCAGCCCCGGCACCGGCTCCAGCTGCCTCCTTCCATCTCCCCCTCGCTCATTCCTCAGTGGCATTTTGGCACTGCTCCCGGGCTCGGCACCGGCCGCGGCTCCTCCGCCGCGTCCCTGCGTCCCTGGGCCAGCACAGCAGGGCTGGGGGCACCGAGGCACGGCCTAAGCTCTGCGCATCAGCCTCTTTTCTCCTCCTTCAAACACCCCGGGCTGGGAAGAGTCTCACCTCCCTGGGACACCTGCCCCGGGTCACCCTTCCGAGCAAGCATCTCACCCACAGGAGGGTGCGCGGAGTTCAGACGCTGCTGCCTGACAGTCAGCCACCCTCAGTAACTCACTCGCCACTGTCTCAAGGGCCACAGTTTTTATTCTGAGGCTCACAAATGCTTCCCCGCGGTGGATGAAGGCAGCTGGGACGAGTGCCCGTTTCCAGACATCGCCATCCAGCTCACCGGGTACCGCTGCCATAGTGCTGCAGCTGCCCGGGGACACCCCAAAAGGCATGGCCACTGCAGGACCCTGCACATCGTGCTCCCGGCCATTGTCACTGCAGGCGGCCCGGGGACCCTCCTCAACACGTCCCCAGGCTTTCCCCTGGGAGCAGGGCAGAGCTGGGGTGCGCGGGCAGAGCTGGCCGCGGAGCCCCGGGCTCGCTGCCTGCAGAACGCCCCGCCAGCGCGGGAAGTGGGCAGGGGCAGGCGCGTGGGCACGGGCCGGCGGGTGCCCAGAGCCCCTGCCCTCGGTAGGGTTTCGGTGCAGGGGACACGCTCCATTTCCACCTCTGCCAGGGCCGGAGGCAGCTCCCGCTCCCCTGCGGGGATGGCGGCACTGCCGGGCTCTGCCTGCGCCAGGCAGCGCAGCGGGCAGCAGACAGACAGACAGACATCCATCAGGAGATCGCGCCGGGCCGGTGGAGACGGCTCTGCCCTGCCAAGAGCAGGGAAGCCCTTGCGGAGAGGGGGCAGCCCCGCAGCTTGGCCATAACTACGCCGGCCCACCAGAAACGCGCTGCCGCAGACACGACCCCCCGGCACCTCGCTTCGCTCTTGCTCTGGCGGTGTGAAGTCCTTCACCCGCTTCCTCCAAGAGCAAAAAAAAAACCAAGTTAGCACAAATAGAAGAAAGCTGTCTCCTTCCCAGGGCCCGGGAGACAAACCACAGAGGCTTCTGCATACTTGTGCAGCTTCTTCCTCTCCAGTCATCCCAAAAGCATCCAAGTAATTTTAAATCTAGGCTCCTTCTTCAGCATACCAGGATATCATCCTCGGTAAGAATAGGTCCTGGGGACTGGGTGCCCTGCGGAGGGGCTGAAGCTGCGCACACCAAAGCGGCTGTTTCTGCCGGGGGGTGCCAGGAGACGGGCTCCACGGCTGCCTTCGGCTCTGCCCAGCGTGTCTCGTGTACCTGCTCCACAGACATCGACAGGAAAACAACAGCCATTCCTGCTCATTCTCTCTCTGTGTGTATAAGTACAGGTATCACTGTCACCTTCCCACTGAGGCGGGAGCCCACTTTAGACTCGAGTTAATTCTGAAAGGCTGATTCCAAGGAAAACTCCAGGCTCGCTCGGTTCTCCACGTGGCGACTGCCAGCCCTGCCCGGTCCGCTGCCCGCAGTGCCCAGAGCTGGGACGGACGCGGGACGCTCACCAGCCAGCCCCAGCACCGCGGCGAGCACCTCGCTTTCTCCGTCGGCCCCGGGGCAGGGCCGGTGTCCCGGCGGACAGGCACAGCCCCTCTCACAACAGAACACCCCCCGCCGCCTCCGAACGGGCCGCGGCAGGGGCTATTCCTGTCCCACCGATGAGCTATTGCTGCTGCTCAGCGGCACAGCGTCAACAACAGCTAAAGGCTGGCAGCCTGCCCGCCAGCGTCCGCGCCGGCAGAAGCAGCCACCGTCGCCGCTGGTACTGCTCCCAAGGGCTGCTTCTGCGGGAGAACGCGGGGCGCCTGCCGAGCGAGGCGTGACCCCCGCCAGCGGGCAGCCCCGGCACGCCATCGGCGCGCAGTGATTTTCCACTCGCTGCTGCGTGACGGCTCTCCCCGCGGTCGGGCAGGGAGCAGCTGCTGCGGCGCAGGCGTCCGCCCTGCCCGGAACAGTAACCCCTTTCTTCGCGCGGCGCTGAACCGCTGGGCAGGGCTGGCAGCAGCGGGCAGGGCGGCGAGGGAAGGATCAGACCTGCTGCCCGGGGGGCTGCGGGGACCGAGCCTCCCCAGGGACGGGGCCGCAGCAGCTCCGCAGCCACACCACCAGAAGCCTCCTGAGATCTGCGAACATCGAAGGGAGCAGAAGACTTTCCCCCGCTTCCCGCTGGTGAGGTGGGGGGGTCCCTGCCTGCCTGCCACCTCTGCTTTCCCCTGCACAAGTCCCTCGTTAAAACCAAGCCCAGCGTGCAGGATCCAGTCTCCATGGTGCCTTGGAGAACACGAGAAATCTGCTAAGGATCTGGGTTTCTTTTTTAGCAGATGAGAGCCTAAACTCTTTGGTGCCGATTCTGAAAACAAACATTCAGACAGGAGCCCCGCTGTCTCTTGGACCAGGTGCCTATGTGTGGCTCATAACGGGGCTCCTGGGCTTTGCTGCCCGACATCCCGCTGGCGATGGCCCCAGCCCAGCCGGGCAGGGACCCCAGCTCCGCTGCCCGCCCCGGGAGCGGGCCAGCCCCGCTCGCCTGAGGGCACCAGGAGGGATGCCACGGTGCGGCGGTCAGCGAGGGAGCGGGCGTGAGCAGCGCACGCTCGGTTGGGAGATCACCGCCCGACGCGACCAGCCTTGGCACACGCTCGCGTGCAGACACAGAGCCCATTCAGCGACCACGGAGAGTCCTTCGCGGCGGGGCGGTGGCTGCGCCTGCTCCCAGGAGCGACAGAGGAGCTGCCAGCACCCCGCCCCGTAGCAGGACACGCCGCTCGCCGGGCAAAGCGCCCACCGCGTCCCCTGCGCACCGTGCCGGTGCCTTGGGGGAGGTTTCCTACCCATTGGTGAGCCTGCAGCAGAGGAAGCTCCAGCTGAACACAAGGGAGAACTTCTTCCCTCTGAGGGTGACGGAGCCCTGGCCCAGGCTGCCCAGGGAGGCTGTGGAGTCTCCTTCTCTGGAGATACTCAAACCCCCCTGGATGTGGTCCTGTGCAGCCTGCTCTGGGTGACCCTGCTTCGGCAGGCGGTTGGGCTGGGGGACCCCCAGGGGTCCCTTCCAACCCCGACCATGCTGGGATTCTGTGATCCACAGCTGCAAGAGCCCCCCTGCCCTCCCCAGTCCCCTTCAGGGTCCCGGCAAAGGCTGAATCCGTCCGTTTCCCCACAGAGCAGGGTCTGGTTTGTAAACACCAGGGAATGTATTTACAAAACCCGATTTATTTAGTATACTCACAAAAGCCAGATAAACTTTTCAGATGACCAGTCCTCGCAGAGCCGCAAAACTCCCCAACTCCCCTAAACGAGAGATGACATCGCTGTCCCAAAACCCGGGGTTCGTTTACGCGGCGTGCAATACGCCAGCGTACACACAGGGCAGGGGTGTTCTATTGCGTACTTGTGCAGATATGGGTGTCTGTCCAAAGACAGGCACTGGGTACACGAACCCCGATTTTTAGGACAACATCACCACTGAACAAATTCGTCAGTGACGTTGTAGTGGAACTTCTGCCGCGCAGGCTGGGGCGCGCTCCCGCCCCGCCGCACTGGGAACGCCGCGGATCTGCGAGCCCCCAGCTGTCAGCCAGCAGCCTGAAAGACTGCACCAGGAGGCCTGCACCAGTAAATTCCCTGAGCACAGAAATGCTAGCCCGGTTAACGCGCGCCCTGGCTCTCCCCAGACGCGGGGTGCCCTCCCTCCCTCCCAACGCCAGCTGCCGCACGCCCCGGGCTCGCCGGGACCCCCCCTCCGCGCTGCCAGGCTGCCGGCGAGGACAGTGACGCTGCTGGTGAAAGCCAACATCCCCAAGCCCCGGCACGGTCAGGGCTCTGCCGCGCTCCGAGCAGCCCGGCCGGGGTCCGCAGCCACGGTGGGCAGCCACCGGAGCACGGAGAGCCGGGGCGTCGCGGAGGGTCCAGGCGCCTGGCCCCATCGCTCCTCCCCACCCGCCCGCCGCAGCCACCATCCGTCGGGGACACTCGGTCCCAGGCCACGTCCACATCCCCCGGCTCCGCACGTGGGCTCGGGCCGCTCCTCGGCACGCAGCCTTCGCTTCGCCGGCGTCGGAGGCCGACGGTCGAGCTGGCGGTGCTGCCGTGGCCAGGGCTTCCGGCCAGCCTGGGGGGAACACAGCCCCGACACCCGTTTAGAAGGGCACGACTGATGCGGTGACGCTGCTGAGACACTGCAGACAAGTTACACAAACAGCAGATAGACCCAAGTGACAAAGAAGGAAAATGGCATTTTTTGAGACCTGTACATGCAACCAATTTTCACCCAGTTTAAATTGAGGCACCTGAGAGTAAGTGTCCGGGAGCAGCCTACGCAGATTCCCATCCCAGACAGACCTCCAGCAGAAGCTCACTGCTGTGCCCCAGCTTTCATACAGCCACCTTGGAGATAAAAAGAAACACAACACAGGCTGCGTGTTCGTTTATAAAAGAGTGGCATAAACAGAACGCTCGCAAGGCAGCTTTCCCTGCCTCACGGGAATATTGCTGAGCGGCTCGGGCCGGCCGGGGACATTAATCCTCTGCCTCCGCAGGGCTGGCGCCAGACCAGCGCCGGGAATGGCGAGCATCTCGTATTCTTAGGAGAGCAGGGAGGCTCCTGCGGCAAACGCACAGGAAAAGCAACGGGCTGTGCTATTCACAGCCGGGGACAGCCCGGGCACGGCCCGGCTCCAGCCAA
The DNA here is from genome assembly GCF_030867145.1 of Opisthocomus hoazin. Taxonomy (NCBI): domain Eukaryota; kingdom Metazoa; phylum Chordata; class Aves; order Opisthocomiformes; family Opisthocomidae; genus Opisthocomus; species Opisthocomus hoazin. The sequence continues at coordinate 749,846 of NC_134427.1, read as the reverse complement.
AGCCCAGCGGGGAGGGACAGCCTGGGCAGGCAGCTGGCTTGGCAGGGGCTGCCCGGAGCCCTTCCCCTTCGCCACAGCCTCTCCTGTGCCAGCGCGGCACAGGGAGGGCTGGCGTCACGCGAGGGGCACACGCGTGTGCACACGCACACACGGCCGGCAGCGGGCTGGGTGCGAGGGGCACGCTCCTGCTGGTGCCGCTGCCGGCCAACCCGCTCCGCAGCCAGACTCGGTACTCAGAGACACATCTGTCTCGCAGCTTGCAGAACGAAATGCCACTGCATGAACTAGATGTGACCTGCTCGTGTATTTTTGCAGCGTCAGCTGTTGTCTGGGGAAGATCTCAGCCCTATTTCTGGCCGAGGTTTGGGATTAACGAAGCAGACAGAGGAATCTGTCAGGTGCAGCGCTCTGCTCCCTTCGAGGGCAGCTCTCCGCAGGCGCTCGGGTTTGCAGGGAGAGGGCGGGCGATTCTGTGCCACCCGGATGCACCGGAGCTCGCGGGACCGAGCACGATCCGGCCGGAGCACTGGTGACACCTCGAGAATCTCCCGAGCACAGCCGGGATGCTCCGAGCGCAAGCTCCGAGCCAGGAATTGCTGCCAGGAAGGCGACAGCAGTCGGTGCATCTCAAGCTTCAGCCTGCGTGGGGTCTCAAGAGGCTTTAGGGACCCCCGGGACCATGCAAGGGACCACGGCCTGGCGCCCATCAGAGCAGTCTGAACATCAGCACCCGGTCCGGCAGCTTCACTTCAGCTTCAGTTATGAGAGAAACAACACGGAGCTGCTCTGCGTGGGGAAGGAGCCCTGGCATGCAGTGGGACCAGGAGCCCCTCTGCCCACTGCTCGCGTTGTGCTCGGGGAGCAGCCGTGGGGACAAGGCTCGCCCGATGCTCCCGGTGTGCCCAGGCATGGCTGCTCCACTCCAAGGGCTCCAGAGCCCGCAAGCCACCGGCAGCCAGAGGCCTCGCGGGTACCTGTGTTCGTACGAGTGTGTTGTAAACAGAAGGACTTCACAGGGGGGACAGGGATCTTACTGGGACCCCAGCAGACAGACATGTTGCCCAAGGAGCACAAACACAACAGGCAGGGGAGCCCAGGTGGAGCCTGCTGGTCCGCAGCCGCAGGAGAAGCCTTGAGCAAAGCCCACGATCGACTGGACCCTAACACAGAGAAAACCAGCCAGTGCCGATTCCCCAGGCCAGAGCTGCTTGTCCCAACAGCCTTTCCTGCAAGCCCTCAGGGGACACGTTCTGCCCTCAGTCCCCTGATGCCCTCCCTGCTCCCCTCCACCACCGCCCCAGGGCGAGCAGCAATGTGGTCCCTATTCGGGCAGCAGCCCCGCAGGGCACAGGACTGGCTGTCAGCAGGCACAACGTCAGCTGCACGTGCTGCACTTCAACTGCACATCGCCGGCCCGAAGCAGGAGTTAAGGGTGCGGAGAGGACAAAGACACTCCACATCTGCCAAGCATCCCACCCTCCGGACCAGCCGGGCGCCGGTAACGGGGCCCCACACCCACCACCGCCCTGCAGTGCCTTGGCTCTGCTCGTCAGCATGCCTGAAAAACAGGTACACTCACCAGCCGGCCAGGCCACGTCTTCATTTCCCCAGGAGACAGAGAGCAGGCGGTAACCTCTGCTTCTTCCCAGCCCGGGATGTCGTGGTCTCTCCCCAGGTCTGCCTGGATCAGCTCAAGCTGCCGCGTTGGATCTGCTTCACGGTGCTCAAGCACGTGCCCGTGCTTTGTCTGAGAGAGTTCGTCAAAGGCCAACGCTTCACTGCTGCTGAAAGATTTATTCTTGCCTGTAACATCCCCTCTGTGCCCTGCACAATCCCCTGTGAGGCCGATAAACCTTGGAAGGTGTCCCCAAGTTCTCCTGGGGAAAGAGCCATGCAGGGAGGGCGAGGAGTCGTCGTCTATCAATGCATAGGGAGGCTCATCCTCGGGACGGCGCTCGCTGCTCCTCCGACAGAAGCAGCCATAGACACCTCCCTCATCTTCCTCGTCAGCCGAAGGGTGCAAACTCAGCAGCTCATCCCACTGGCCTGGAGATGCAGGCGGCTTCGCTCGGTGTCCAGCACTCCTTGTCTCCATGGACAGAAAACACCACCACAAAGGGAAAGCTGTCAATGCAAAAACATGACTTCTTAGCAAGACCCATCCAGAAGACGACATTTATTTTGCTTCTCCTCATTTTCCTTTCCATTCCATTCAACTAGAAGAGGACCAAACGGTCCTTACTCCAGGTACGCCCACGCTCTACCCACCGGAGCGTGCAGACCCTGCACACTGGTTTCCGAGGGCAGCAGGCTGTAAAGCGCAGCTAGCCTGACTTTCAGTCGGGTCACCAGCTGCTTCGAACGCCTCGCACGCCTCGGGACAGCAGCCGTTCGCAGCCGCTGTCCGCTCCGCAGCGGCTCCCTGCCCGCCGCCCACACCTCCTGCGAGGGACGTTCCCTGCGCAATCGCACTGGGACCGCGGCGCAGCCTCTCCCCACCTTTGTTTCGTGTTCTTCGTTTCTTACAAGCGAGAGCTCCTTTTACCCTTTTAGAGGCAGCCTGTGTTTCATGTTATGCTCTCCCCACCGCCAGTTCAAGGAAAATAACCAAGGTGGAAAAAATGAAGCTATCCTTGCCGCGTCGGCAAGTGCATTTTCCACAGCTTTTTATTCTCACTAGGAACGAGAACAAAATCTAGAGCAAACGCTGGAAACGAGGGTTTCCTTACTCCTGCCTGTCAGGGACCTGTCCCCTGCCACGCAGACACCGAGCCCCCCAGAAAAGGCGACAGCAGAGCAACGCGGCGACCCTCACGGCCGCCAACGCCGGCCGCCCCACGCGGAGGAGCTCCCCGCTGCGCTGTGCCTCCAGCGACGCGATCGCGGCGTCCCCACCGGGTACCTGCTCCGCTCGGCGCAGCGTGCCAGCTCCCCTCGCCACGATCCCAGGGGGAGCGAGCTCCCCAAGAGCAAAACTTCCGCCCGCACGCTCCGGGCACGCAGCCTTGCTCTGGGCTGCAGATGTAGCAGTCGCCGGCTTGAATTCCAGCTCCTGCAGCCGCTTCGTCGGTCACCTGCCCAGACCCCCAAAGGCCAGGCACCGCGGGTTCCCGTGCCAGTGGTCAGCAGCCTCCCCGGAGGAGTCACTCCCCGATTTTACTGGCAAAGCCTTTCCTTCGGCTGCCACCTGCACCATTCATTTGCCCTAACGTACAACCCAGCACGCAGATTAGCTTTAAAAGATTGGCTTTGGGGGAAAAAAAAGCTAAATTTGAGCTTTATCCAAATAGAGTGTGGTTCCTAACCGCTGAGTTGCACCCAGGAACACCTTCCTTCGGGCCGACGAGCTGCGTTTTCAGTGCGGGAGGACCAGCGGCCAGACCCGCTCTCCCAGCGAGCATCCCCGCCGCGGTCCCCAGCTCTCCGCACGAGTGGCTGCCAAGGAATAAACCGCGCTCCTGCCTGCCTGCGATGGGCTGCAGCCCCCCGCCAGCCTGCCCGGGCAGACGGGAGGCACGGAGCGGACCCCCAGCGCCAGCCACAGCCTCCCCAGCAGAGCATCCCAGCCGTGCCCGCTCCCGGCGCCCGGGAGCCCGGGGGTCCCAGCCCGCAGCTTGCCCGCGGGAGGGATCGCAGCGCAGCCGGTCAGCTCTCCCCGGGTTGCGAGCTGGCTCTGTCAGAGCAAGGGCTTGGCTCTGCGGGGAGGAAAGCAGAAAACAAACCCCTCACCCTTCATGTCTGGGCCGTGAACGCGCATCTCGGAACATCTGGACGCATTATTTGGGGGGGGGGGACGGACACACACACCCACAACAAACCAAAGAAACGAAACCCTGAACAATGCGTTGGTAAAACCGCAGCCCCCAGCTTCTGGGGGTGCAGCAGAACCCCCGCGCTGCTGCTGAGGGAGGTCCCCCCCACCCTGGGCACTGCCGCCCGGCCACGGCTGCCGCGCCGAGGGAGGTGGGACGCTGCCAGGAGACAGTCCCCTTCCCTGCAGCAGAGCTGGGGTCTCCCCGTCCTCCTCCTCCTCCTCCTCCTCCCTGGAGGGCCGGGCTGTGCAGCACCCTGCAGCTGGGCCCACCCTGGCAAGGCTGCCCCGGTTTCCCTCTCTGCCGGGGCCGGCACGCGAGGAGGGAGGTGGCAAATATCAAATAAGCTCGAGGTATTTCGCTTGCTGAAACCTGTAACTTTCCAACCGCGCGTGACTGTGGCCATACCCAGCGCTCTGGGAACCAGCGGCTGCCGAGGGGCAAGCCCATTCACGGGAAGCGGTGGCTCGACACGACATCAACGTCTGGCTGAGAAACAAATTCCAGCTTTGGCTTCTTAATTTCTTGAAGTCACATAAGACAGTTCATCTTCACTCAGTCAGCCTGATGGCTCACTGCTTGCTCTCTGCCTTTCTAAGCAATTATATTCTACTCACAAAAAGGGCTGGTTTTCACCGGATGATCATCTCCCAGGCTGAAAGGCCAATCCCCTCCCAGTGAAGCTCTTACGGAATCAATTGTAACTTTGTGGTGGCGAAATTATTTCTGACAAGATACACCGTGTGCTTTTAAGTGTACTGGCACCAAGCAGATCTCACGCGACAGAAAGCTGAGAAGCAAGGCGAGCCTCGCAATGAGCTGCGGCAACCAGAATTCCTGGCTGAGGACGTTACTGTCCTCTACCCCCTGCTAGAGGAAATGACAATTAAAAAAAACACTACAGATAAGACATGTAACTTTATTCAACCGGAGGCATGAAAACTCAGAAAATCTAGTTTCCTACCTGCATCCTGCCAGCTAAAACCTTAGGGCAAGTTACGTATTCAGTGACCTAAATCCACTTACAGATTTTACAGCTTTAGAAGATGATGGCTTCCACACTAAATGAGGATTACCACGAGTCAAAAAACAAAATCCCACAGCTTCACCATATAACCAGTATATTTCTGCCTATTCTTTCAGATTAAAAACACCTCTCAACTAAAAGCTTGTGACCAGTTGAAAAGTAAATCTAGTTAATATAAAAATAATTATCTTCTCTCATATTGTGTAAGCCACAAGCAACGTTACAGAACAAACCACCATCAGACTTAGAAGTCAAAAACAAACAAGGAAAAAAGCTGGGACGTTAATTGCTCTTAAAAATCATCTTCCTTCTTTTCAAAAAGATACAGGATCAATTAAATGTTACTCCAATTACCTTCCAGACACAATACCAGCTTAAGTCACAAGACACTACAGAATTCTAAGGACTTTATAAAGGTATGGTTAAATAGTAGGCAAGATGGGGCTCAAAGAACCCCACTGCAGCCATCAATAGCTTTGCTATCTACTTCCCTTGAGTTTCTCTTTTCGGTTTCATAAAGCTAGACTAATGTTTTAATGAATGGAAAACCGTGCACTTAAAAGAAAAGTCGCATTCCATACCAGCAATAATCAACAGAAGTTTAGAAATTTCCCGTTTCCATTTTATACCCCTGTCTGCGAAACGCTGCAGCTCCTCTTGCAGCACCTCGGAGCGGCCACGGACGGAGGCGGCAAGGACAGCGCCAGCTTCCGCACCCTCGCCAGTAACGCCTGCCCTGCAGCAAAGCTGCACGCGCGTCCCCCGCCCAGAGCAACCCCTTTCTCCTTCCCCCTTCTCCACACTCCCAGAAATGCAAAAAAGTATCTGAATCTGCACATCTAGAAATTTCCATCCCAACTATCAAGTAGTCATTGTGTTTATAGCAGAAATTGCACTTTTATATATAAATACAAACATATTTACATCTCAGCAGGACCCACTGACATCAGTTTCAGGTCTATCTGCATTACCACAGGAAAATGCAAGTGTGGTGCTCTTTTTTCAGAAGTGACATTTTAACCGCAGCTTTTTCACCCCTGGATGTTTCAAAGCTCTCCTCTTGGACCGCTTACTGAAAATAGCGGACAACATAAATAATTGCTGTACAGTTTCCAGAAAGCAGTTCTGCAGGTCTCCAGCCCTAAGCTGAAACACAAATGAGACGCTCGGACCCGCGCGTGCGGTTCTCCAGGCGAGGAACGCAACTGCACCTACAGCGAAGTGGAGAAGCAAGCCTCCTCCCCTTTTATAAAAGGCATTAAGGAAAAAAACCCAACCAAACTATAGAAAAGTTTCTCACATCCCTTTACCAGTACAAAGAAACAATATGCAAATTGGTACGGATTTATGCTGAGACGCTGTCCATGTAAACAACCACATGAAGAGTCACACACGAATTCACACCCAGCTTCGCAGCAGCCACCACCTCCACGATGATTTCGCTTTCTTCCTCCAACCCGTTTTAAAACTTTCCAGCGTAAGTCCTGGTGTGGTGTGTTAGCACCCAAACATCTGACGTACCGAAACCCCAACTCATTCCACACAAACTTATTTTTAACACATATACACACACTATACCTGGTACCCTCCAGACAATTTCCCATTCTCTGCATGCAGTGACAGCTAAGTCCCTGTTGCAAGCCAGTTTTGACTGTTTCTCCAGGACTTTTCACTCTCTAATCCATGGTCACACGCAAAGATTTGCGACTGCCCAGCGTAAACACAGTCCCTCCCTCCCACAGACCAGTCAGAGTCACTACGGTGGTGAAGGCATTTGGCTGGAACGCTCCTTCTTGACATACAAAGGGATGAAACAAACACACGACACATGAATGCGAGCAGAGGCAGCTCCCTTCCGCCCAGCTCCAGCTAACTGCAAAGTGGACCCCACTTATTTTTTGCTGAAATCTGATTTCAAAGTGAAAGCTCACAGTCCCACGAAGCACTTTATATACATTTCACCACTCTGTAAGTGAATGAAAAAGGAGTGAAACGGATTTCTTCCCTACCCATCACGTAACAGCAAGGAAGTTCTATTATTTCATAAGGCATATTCATCTTCAGTGAGAATCCAAGCACAGGCAAGAATTCTGCCAGGTCGTGCAACGCTACAACTTCATCTACCCAACGTCTTGAAATTCCAGGATCTCCCGCGCTGTTCCTCAGGCGGAACAACCCCCGTCACAGCGGGCATTTTTTATTTAACGCAAGTAAAGAGCAGGGTTAAATAAAAAACCCCTCAGCAGCTGGACCTCTGCATCTTTCAAAAAGAGGGACAAGCAGCCAACCAGTTTGTGCAGTTCTCTGGCTTTATCCCATAACCTGCCTTTTTACAATATCTCTATATATAAATTAGAAGGAGATAAAGCCAACGATTAACTGCAGCGTTCAGGAAAAAACTCCAGTCCGTATTGCACAGTCTCTTCCGATCGGAGCTCACTGAGGTGTAAAGGTGAGAATCATCCAGCTGATAACGAAGTAGAAGAGGAAGATGGGGTACACGACCAGGGCTTTGCGGTTTGGAGGCTGGCTGTCTGCCAGGAAAGCCGTAGATGCTGGTGAAAAAGAAAAAGAAATGTGAGCAGCATAAAACAAAAAGTCTAAGATCCACCGCAGACATCCACTGTTGTGAATTAGGATCCGCATTACAATCATGCCAAAAGAGAAAGCAGACTAATCCATTGCTCGTTACCAATGGTTTATAGTCACCAATCATTATTGCATAGAAAGAGAAATGCTAATTAGCATTCTGTAACAAGAGTCCAGCTTGCAGATTAAGAACAGAAGAAATAACGCAAATGCATCTGTATGAAATTAGCATTTTCCAACAGTATTTATAAGACAGATCACAGAATGCAATGCCCAGTCATCTCACAAGGGGTTTAACACTAAATTATCATCCTTCTGCCCAAGGCAATTTGCATACGGCCACGAAACTCAAGAGGAGCACGGGCAGGATCTCTGCCGACACCAGGACTGCAAGAACTACTTCTGCAATACTTCCGCAGCCTAGGAGATGCCTTTAGCTACAACGCCCCTTGGCTTTCCCGACAGACCGCAGGCGGATCGGCCGCTGCTCAGGGCACACAACGGCGTCACAAGGCGCAGCGGTACTCACCTAACGTCGACCAGCCAAACATGGCTACCACCACAATAAGACGAATAATGAAGCTGACGGTCCCAGAACCTGCCAGCAGGACCAGCCTGCACACCAGCATGGCTACCGTCAGGGGCAGGATGCAGTAACCCAGAACACACAGGCTCTGAAAAAACGATCTGGAAAGGAAAGAGGGAAACGGGAAGGAAGCGGTCAAACCAAAGCACTGCGGAAACTCCACGCACGGGAGCATTTTACCTTCTACTAAATAACCCAGCACTCACATAGTTCCTCCGAGCAGCTTCGAGTTTAGTGTGATGACCACTGCGCCAAACCAGATGATGACAAAGACCTCAGCAAACTGGGGCCCGCCGTCGTCTTTACTATCTGCGGATCCACCCTGCAGCATCCTGTTGCAGGTAACAGATACAGGGAGTCACTTGCAGTCGATCACTGAGTTTTCGTAGACTTGACAGAACAGGAGCCCAAAACATTGATCCCAAGTCAGGCTGCAGACCGATTATTTTTCATCTATTTTCTTATTTCTTGCAGTATCCTCAATTTTGTGTAGGAAAGGGAAACGTTTGTGGCTGAACTGAGGGCATTTCAGTCCATTTGTTTACATGTTTTGAGGACTGTGGAAGCATACAGAGGAGAATAAAACCACAGACCACCGGCTAAAAGATTAAAATTCAACTACTAAAAGTGTGGTGACCTCTCAGGCAGCACAGCGCATGATAAACCATAAAAGCCTCAAGGACAGCTTATAACAACTACAGGACACAACCAACAAAAAGCCTGGAAAAGTGAGCACGCATTAATTTGCATATTTAAATTACACTGTGTACTTCTGCTAAAGCTTTACCGACATTTTACTGGATGGTTTCTGCACACTGAGTAGGCAGGCGTGTCTCTAACAGTTGGTATCACCCAGACGGCCACCCTACCCCCGGCAGATCTGCACACGCAGGAACTCCTGGAAGCCACTGTCACCTCCCACCTACGAACTCCTACAAGGGCCTCGCGCTGCCAGCGCTCCTCCAGGACACGCAGCACGTGCTCTGCAGCTCCTAGGCAAGGGTTCTGGCTTGCAGGCTAGGGTCAAGGCCGGCCACACGCATTAGAATCAAGGACTAGGGGAATCAGAATACCTTTCAGTAAAATCATTCTTAAGTCAGAGGACTATGAAGAGTTCACCCTTAAGTCCTAAGCATAAAGAAGGGAGGTCCTAATGGTCTTGAAGTGTAACAAATCTGTTTTATCAGAAAATCTAAACAGGCAGCGTGTGCAGAAGAGCAGAGCAGGATTAGATGAACTTGATCTCAACGCATGCAATTGGAAATCTTTAGTTTCTCCTTTCTCCAATGCAAAAGACTACAAAAACCCAAATCCACCTGCTACAAGTACTTACAGCGCAAGCGAGACACACAGCACCAAAGGGCCCCACAGATCCCCTGCAGGTAAAGGAAAAAATAAAATCATGAGTACCACAGAACGACGCTGTGTTTCATTTTCCTGGGGGTAATAAAGCACCTTTTACAACTCCCAGTGTATCACTTTCCATATTACGCTTTCTTATAATTCTCTTACTTAGCACCTTATGCCACATTCTACAAAGTAATTTATTCAAAGTGTGCCAACTGCTAAAGCTACCCCTTCTCCGTACTCTGGCACATGCTCCACCTTTAAAGAGCGCTGGTAACACACTGCTTTTTCACGTTTGCTGTTCAGGATTCTACAACAACAGAAACAGCAAGGAACAGACACTTCTGAATCCCTGTTCTTGCGAACTCTTCCTTTTCCCCACGCAGGCAAAGTCTGTTGGCAAAACATCCTTTGAAGATTTTGAAAAATCTTCTTGTACGTACAGTCTCTGAGGAGCGCGCTACTCTTCTTCGGGTACATGACATGGACAAATTTCTTCCCAACGGCCTTCAGATCTCGCAGCTGAAATAAAGAAGTAACACTTTAACTTATCCCTTCATAAAAATTACAGCTGACAACTAACAGCAGAAAGACACAAGTAAAGGAGTGCTGATGCTAAACCGAGACAGGATCCAACCCCAAAAATTTCTGTAGCATCCTCTGCAACAAACAGTGCTTACTTTTTCTCCATTCCTTAACAACCACAATATTATTTCCTTTAATAATACCCAATAAAGTACAATAACCTGTTTGCTCCTCTATAAAAAGAAAATTAATGAAAAATCCTATTAGCTGGGACAGTATTCTCCCAAGCCCCACCTGAGGCCTCTGCCCTTGCAAAGATTCTGAGATAACAGAGAAACTGTGGGGCTGTAATTCAGGTATTTTTTGACCCACAAGAATTCATTCTACATGGCTAGTTCTGCAAAGAAAATCCCCAAACTTCTGATGAAGTACCAGTCAAGCAGAGCTATGCAAAAATGGCTTTTGCATAACAGCTGGCCAAAGCCATCAGGAAGACACGCGACTGACCGCAGATGCAGGCACAGACTCACAATGGTTTCCCTAACGGGCTCATCCAGCGTGGAGTAGTCTTCGTCAGGAGAGCGAGAACCGACAGGAACGGTAATCTCCCCCTCCACCGGAATGTCTTCGGCTATGGACACGTCCGCCAGGCCTGCAAACTGCGGGTGTTGTGGAGCCGTTAGCAAGGCACGCGGAGCAGCTCGGGCTCACTCCAGGCGCTTCCCAGCTGGGCTCGGGGCGAGAGGAACCGCTCAGAGCTCACGGACGCGGCACTCCCCGTCTCGGCAGTCCGCAGAGGCGGCTCCGCGCCCGCCGGTAACCCCGCAGCCCCCCGCCCGCCGCGGCAGCAGCGCCCAACGGCAGCGGCCGGCTCGGCCGCGATCGCTGCGCACCCGCGGAGCCGCAACGGCCCACCCGGGCCGCCGGCCCCCGGCTCCACGGCAGCAAGAACCCGGCCGTTACCGCCGGACCCCCCTGCCGAGCGGCGGGCAAAGCGCCCGGCTCCCCCGAGGCGGAGGCGCAGCGCGGCCCGGCCGGTTCTGCGGCCAAGCCCAGGGCTGAGGGGAGGGGAGGGCCGGCGGCGGGGAGGGGGCCGCTCGCCTCCCGCCGCCCCCCGCCCTCCTCGCCGGCCAAGGCCGCCCGCCCGCCCCGCGCTCCGGCGGCGCCCAGAGCCCAGCGCACCCCCGACCCCGGCCCCAGGGCCGCCCGCAGGGACTGGTGCCGGTACCTCCCGCCGCCCCGCTCACCTCCGCCGCCGCCATCTTGGCTGCCCAGGCGACGTGGAGGCCGCGCTTACGTCATCACCGCGCGCGGCCGCCGACGTCGCGTCACGCTCCGCCAGGGCGTCCATGGCAACGCGGGCGGGCCGCTCCGCCCCGCCGGCAGGGGGCGCCCTCGCCGCGCACGGCCGGCCCGGCCTGGTGCGGCACCGCCCGCGGCCTCCCCCGCGCCCCCCGCCCGGCCCGCGGCCCCTCGGCGCTGCCAGCCCGGCCTGGGCCGCGCCGCCGCCGCGGGCTCGGCCTGGAGAGCGGCGGGGAGGGCGCCGGCCCCGCCGGACTACGCGTCCCGGCAGCGGCGGGGCGGCCGGAAGCCGGGGGGCGCCTCAGCCCAGGGCCCGGCGCGGCGGGCAGCGGGGCGGAGCAGGCCCCGCCCGGCCGGGCCTCCGGGGCAGGGCCGGGGGCGGCGCCCGGCGGGGCGGCGGCATGGCCGCGGCGCGGGGCCGGCGGGGCGGGGGCAGCGCGGCGTAGCGGCGGCGGCGGCGGCGGCGGGCGGGCGGCCGCGGAGCCATGGGGCACCCGCCGCTGGAGTTCAGCGACTGCTACCTGGACAGCCCCGACTTCCGCGAGCGGCTCAAGTGCTACGAGCAGGAGCTGGAGCGGACCAACAAGTTCATCAAGGAGGTGATCAAGGACGGCAACGCGCTCATCGCCGCCATACGGGGTGAGCGGGGATTCTCGGGGGGCTCTGCCGGGCAGGGCTGCCGGGGGAAGGCGCTGGGCGGGGGCTGCCCGACCCCCGGCCCCGCTCGGCCCGCCGCGCTCCGCTTCCCCGGTCCGCGCTCCCTCTGCCGCGTGGAGGAGATTTCGCGGCTCGGTGCCCCGAAGGGAGCTCGGCGGTGCGGGCTGAGGCCCCCGCACCGGGCTGTCCTGCGTGCGGGGTGCCGCGCGGACCTCCTCTGGTTTCTTTTCTTTCCCCCCGCGCTGTGGGTGCGCGCTCCCTTTGTGATCCCTGCCGTCTGCTCCGCTTTTCTGCGTGCAGGGAAACCACGGGCAGAGGTGTGCGGCAGCACGGCGGCCGTGAGCGCTGCGCTTGCGTCAGCCCAAGGGGCGACAATACGGAGCCCAGCGGCGCAGGCTCCGGCCGTGGGCTGTTCGTCGTGCCAGCCGGCTGGCTTTTCGTTGGCATTAATGGGTTTAGCTGCCGCCCTTTTGTGAAGAATAATTCAGAGCTTCCTCGTTATCAAGGCCGTGGCTGGAATAGCCTGTGTTTGCCCATCTGGAAAACAGTGAAGACAAAAGCTGGTATGACTGAAACAGCAGACATCGCGGGGCTGCAGGACGCTAAAATGTACTTCAAAAAAACCCCAAATCTCTGCTCATTCCGGGGGAAATAACCTCAAACGGTGAAATGAAAACCAAAGTGGTTTTAACAAGCCTGCTTGCTATTGTGAGTGCTTTGCCTTTTCTTCTCCGCTTTGGTCAAAGCCGTTTCCCTTGCTGATGTTTGTAAGCCCCAGTGCTGCGCTCGGAGTAGGGGTGTGAGGGGATTCTGCTGGCTCAGCAGACTCGTCCCAGTGAGACTGGTGAAGGAGGAAGGGCAGAAGTAGGAGGAAACTGAGTACACCCAGACAGCACAGATAACCCCCCCAGAACTGAGGAAACCCCGAATTTCTTGCCTGACGTGCTGCGGGGCTGGCTTTGTGCTGTCGCCTTTGTTAGGAGCGCAGCTGGGCCAGCAGGCAGGGGCTGGCCAGGCAGAGCAGGCGGCTGGGGAGCGTGCTGGGGCCGCAGCCCGCCTGGGCTTCCATCGGCTCTGCGATTCACCCGCTTCCATTTAGGCAACAGATAACTTTAGAAAAAAATTCTAGGCCTCCCTCTCCGAATCCTGTCCATGTGGGACTGTGGGGAGGAACCTGGGGCTGCCCGCTGCCTAAACCCCTCGGGTGGGTGGCTGCCAGTCCCACTTCCCGGGCGGTGGCGGCGGTCATCTCTGCCCCGTGGCAGTGCTCTGCGCTGGATCAGTCCCTCGGCAGCTGGGAAGCGAGGTGAGGATGGTCTCGCCAGGAGAGAGAGCGAGACCTCTTCGGCAAGGGTAAAGGGTTAGTTGTGGTGATTCTTCTGGTTGGGCTTCTCTGTTATCTGAAGGCTCAGAGTTGTATAATTTTCGTCTTGGGATAATCATTAACAGTCACAGACTTGCAGTCAGCATTTCTTGTAGAATACAGCAAGGTTTTCTTTTGTCTCTGGCTGACAGGTGACGTCAAAATGTAAAAAGGAAAGTGATTATTAGAGTGGAGTTAAAATAATAGTGGGAGGGAACTTGAGAGAAGTGGAGGGACGTGTGTCAGACTGACAGCTAGAACTGGCTGGCAGAAGGTGCTGGTCCAGAGGTCCTGTGCTCCGCGTTGTGCGTTCGGTGGCTGGGGCACCCTCCTGGTAAACCTTTGGCCAAGCTGTTCCGAGGCATCGACTGGCTGCGCTGAGCACGGACCCCTGGTGACTGTACAGATGTGTGCATTGTCTGCGTGTTTGCTGATGAATTAATGGACAAACGCCAGCGTGAGATTTAAGGCAGATCCGTCCCCGGTTTTGCTGCGAGGCGCAGAAGCGTCAGACACCTGCTGTCTCTTCAGCCCGGCGTGGTGCTGGGAGCCGCCGGACGACAGGCTCGGGCGCAGCGCACTGCCTGGGTGCGGACACGGGCACCCGCGTGGGTTGTGCGGGCGCAGCGATGCTCGTGCAGGCCGCCGAGAAGAGAAACGCGGTTCCCCGTTCCGGGAAAACGGGGTGCGCTGGGCTTCAGGTGGTCTGCCGTGAACACGGTCACGTAGGCTTAAAATTCTGCCACTGCTCAGAGTGGTCTTCAATCTTCCGTTTGCCAAGTAATAGGGGGAAAAAGTGAGCGTGGCTGCACGTGGAGTTCTGCAGGGCCTTCAGTTCACGCGCTGGGTGAGCCGGGTGGCTGTGAGTCGTCCGTGATACGAGGAGCGCGTGTGTTGTTCTTTTCTTGGTTGCTGGCAATGTTCTTGTGGAAAGCGTGCGCCAGTTGAGGTTGTCTCAGCCTCCCTGCTGGGCAGTGAAATATTAGGAGTGTTCTATCAGGGTTTCTAGAAGCCAAAAAAGAAAACACCCACTCGGTGTCACTTCATTATGGCAGCAGCACAAGCTAGGCAACCAGCTTCTAATAAGTGCTACTTTGGTGACTTCTGTTTGGAGATTTTTGGATGTCTTTTGGCTCGTTTGTGGCCTGTGTGCTGGTAGATTGGTTCACTGTAATTGTATTTGTAGCAAATTAATATGTGAACTTGTGTCCAAATTTTCTAAACAGTCATTCAAGGACCATGGAATCGTAAGTGCGTGACGTTAAACGCTTCCGGTGGCGTGCGTTTGGCTGGTCGGTGCGCGGTGTCGGTGAAGTGCGTTGCCTGTTCCACACATGCACGTACTCCCTGCCGTTTCCCGGCTGTAAGCCCGTCCGTGGCGATGGTCGGTGATGGCGTGCGGTGAATCACGGCGAGTGTGACCCGGCTGTGCTGTGCCGCGGGGAGCGGTGCAAGGCAGCCGCGTCTTTGCTCAGGAGTTGTTCCCCGGCGCTGGAGCCCAGCGGTCTCGGGGGCCCTTGCTCGGAGGGGAGCTCCCGTGGAGCTGGATGAAGTGCTGTTGAGTCCCCTTCCATAAGTGATTCCCACACGCGGCACGCGCGTGTGGTGTGGGCGCCCGGTGCTTTCTCAGGGACACGAGTGAAGGCTCGGGGGGACCCTGCGTATGGGTGCCCACCCGCTGTCCCAGAGAGGAGACGTGGGTCCCCCGTTCCTGCGGGACGCGCCGTGGCATGGAGATCTGCCGGGCAGTGTCCCTGCTGGGGAGCTGAGCCAAAACTGCCACTCCTGGGCTCCCGGATGGGGAGGCCAGGGCAGCAGGGACCCACGGCGGGGGGACGTGGGCCTTGGTGAAGAAATTCATCTGCCTCCAAGCTGCCACTCCTCCTCCCTAGGAGCCTGCCGAGTTCAGCGTCCCTTCACGTTGCTAATGAAAAGCTGCGCTTGCCTTCCCGTTCCCTCCCTTCCCCGGCCTGGGCAGAGGCTGGCCGCGCAGCCGGGGCCGCGGGTCAGTGCTTTGCAGGCGGCCGGGCTTCCCCAACGCTTGCTCCTCTGCAGGGAGAGGCAGGAGGGGGTACTCTGTCCAGGGCCAGCGCTGGCAGCCGTCCCTGGAGAGCCCTGCCTCGGCTGGGCTGGCGGTGGGGCAGAGCCCGGAGCAGCTCGGGGTGGGGAGGGGGCTGCAGGGGGGCTGCCAGCCCAGCCATGGCACGCGCCTTGTCCGGGGGCTGCAGAAAGCCCCTCTCCAGCCAGCCCAGCTCGCACGAAGGGGCCGGTGTGTGCTCCTGGTTTTAGCAGTGCTGTCCTGCTCTGCGGGGGTGAGAGGCAGTCAGGGGGACTTCGGCTCCCCTCAGAGTGCTGCGTGCCTCGGTTTCCCCTTCTGCGGAGCAGGTAGCGCTCCGGGGCTTGGCCTGAAGCAGGGGGCTGTTACCCGAGTGAGGATGCGCTGCAGTGCCTTGAGCTCCTCTTGCCTTTCAAGGGATCGAGAGAAACCGGTCCCACCCCAGCTGCCCGACTCTGACGTGTTGCCAGCTGAGATAACTGCGCTGTGGCAGCGAACGCCCTCCCGAGTGCCGTGCAGCTCCCGGCGTCCTGGTGCAGGTCGCTGGGGATGGCAGTCACAGTCGCTGCGTTTACGTGTGGGGTTTTTCCCTTGCTGACTGACAGACGCCTGACAGTTGACTGTACATGGGACACTGTAGGATGACTAAGTGTAAGGTTGTGCCAAATGAGAAATTAAACTGACTACAGCAGAGAAAAATGTTGTTCATTTGTAATAATCTTGGGCATGAAAGTCTGTGACAGCAAATAAGTTACTCTGAGACAGAAACGTGAGTTGTTTTTGTTGTAGAGTTGGCTGCATCGCTTCCTTCTCGTGCCAGGAGTGTGCAGCGTTGGCAGAGCCACGTGACGGTGCTGGTCCTGTACGTTGTGCTGCCAGCGCTGAAGCCCGCCCGTGGCCTGCCCTGGCCGGGGAGGGAGAGGAGCTGGGAGGATGGCCTTCCTCCCCGGGGCTGGGGTAGCCGCCCAGCGTCTTCGCCTGTTCCTCAGTGCTCCAGAGGCCAGCGCTGCTCCAGGGCTGCTTCCCTCGCGCCGAGAGCCGAGCTCGGCACTCCTCGCAGCCCCTGCCAAAGCAGCGAGGTCTGCCTCGCTCCGAGCGTGCCAGGCTGGTGTCCGTCCGTCCATCCGTCCCCTTGGGCTGGCTGGTGCCCGTCCGTCCCCTCAGTCTGGCAGGGCCCAGCGTGGGCACCGGGGGTCCGGCCCCGGCAGCAGCTGGGTTGCGCCCCGGAGCTCGCAGCCCCGTGCCGCGGGGCCGGCGCTGGCGTCGCAGGCGAGGCTGGCTGCAGGCTGCGTGCTCGAGGCCGCGCGCCACGACGTCAGCAGCGGGGCTGCGTAGCGTCACAGTCGTCGTAAGGATGGCTTCGGTACGTCATTTTCTTTCTGTGGCTGAGTACAGTGGGTTTTCTGGAATCTCTTCTCCTCGCTGTGCTCTGCTGTGTGTGTGGTAACGCAAAACCATCTATTTCCCACTGGTCTTTGATCCTCTCTCGCAATTATATATCAGATGGGGTTTGAGAAACGTCAAGCTGAGGCTCGTTATTAATGTACGAGTGCTGCAATGGTGTAAGCTGTCCTTTGAAGCTGGAAGAGCTTTGAGTTCTCATGTAAATGTTGCCTACATGGTTCTGAACTTGGTTCCTGGACTGCATGAAGCTTTGCAGATCGCTTCTGACTTTGCACGTCAGTTCCCACCTCCCCAGGCAGCCCAAGTGCCTTATCCTGGAAGGATAACGTTGTAAAGGAATGTGTAGAGGCGTCTGTGCCTGTGAAGTACACAGCAGCCTGCAACAAAATGGACTGGGTGGGCTTTTCCCCTAGAACTGGGTTGACTGGGGGATCCAGGGAGGGTCCCGCCGCCGTCCTCTTCCTCGCAGGTCCGGCCCCGCAGCGCTGCGCGTGGGAGCTCGCTCGTCGGCTCGGGGACTCTGCCATCCTCAGCGTGGCAGACCTGTTCTCGACAAGTTCCTGTGCCGTCGTTAGAGGTGGTGCTGGAGGCTGTAATGCGCTGGAGTGTGGAGAGCAGAGCGGCAGCACGCGGGATTTTGATGAGGTCGGAGCAGCCTGGAGCCGCCCGTCTGCCCGGTCCCTGCAGGAACCCGGGTGCTGGTTCGTGCAGAGTCTGCGGGGACAAAGGCTTGACTCTGTTCCTGCCGTGCGTTAGAGCCAGATGCTGGGTTTTGTCTATGTCCAAACAAACCTAAAGCTCCTCTGGAAAAGGGGGAAGAGGAACGAGTCCGTCCCACGCGTGCCCTTCTGCCGGCACGGGGAAGGCTGCAGCTCTCCAGGCAAACGTTAGCTCTGCGCTCCCGGCAGAGCTTGGCATCGAGGCGCCTGCATTAAAAATACCCTGTCCCACAAAGACCGCTTAGTTGTGAGCCAGCACATGGCACATTGATGAAGATGTGCACAGAAATCGTCCGCGTGGGTGCACAGAGACCTTCTGTCTGGTGGAACCTGCCCAGTGTACCGCGGGGAGTCTGCAGCCCAAACGAGACTTGTGTAAGCAGTTTCTCCGGTGCCCCTGGCTCGGCGAGCGTGAAGAGGCTGCTTGTGAGTCCTGGGTTGGTAACGCAGCTGCTGCTGAGCGGATCGGACTGCTTAAAAATGGGTCTGTCCGCCTCTTTCTCCGCCGGTTGTACCCGTGCACTGTGCTGGTGCTGCGGCCCAGCCGCAGTCACTGCCTGAGCCTTGCCTGGAACGGAGGCAGGATCAGACCCCGTACCAGTAGGCACGGCTCTCAAGCAGAGATCTGGCCCTGGCTGGGTGTGATCAGCTGAAGAAGGTCTCGGTGGCCTCGTTAGCTCGGGCAGCCTGCCGTCCCTGCGTGTGGCAATGGCGTTCGTCGTTACACCAGCGTAGGGGGAACCCGAGCCCGGAGCTGCAGACGGGGCAAGCGACCGAGCGCTCAGCCGGAGCGGGGCTCTGCCGGAGCGGGGCTCTGCCGGAGCGGGGCTGGGCTCAGCCGGCTGTCAGCCCCGCCGCCCCCCCGTCACCTCCCGAGCGGAGGAGGGGGAGAGCGTGGCGGAGGAGAGACGCAGGCGCGGGTCTGTTGGCTGTCCCCGGGCGCTTTCCCACTGGAGCATCATGAAAGACTTTTGCTTGGCTGTGGACCTGGTTCTCCACCCGTGCTGGTGGCACTGGGGGGAGCTGCCTTGGGCTGCCTCTCCGGCAGGGGTGGCTCGCCGCGGCAGGGCCACCTTCCCCCTTTCTCCTGGAGCACGTTACACCACGGCAGCTAGTGTTAAGCCGTTTCTGGACTTTAGCAGGGGAAAAATGACTTGCTGGAAAATGCATCACTCTGCTCGAGCAATAATGTATTCTCCTTGTACTTGTCCGCTCCTTGCTGGTCTTCTCCGTCCTCCCTGGGGCTTTCATCCAGAACGGGCTCCAGCCCGGTCAGGTGCTCACCGAAGCGTGCGGCAAATTCCTTCCTTCCTTGCTCGGTTGCTGCAGCCACTGCTTTCCTACAGTTCTCCTAATTCTTACAGGAAGATTTTCAGAAGCACAAGTAGTTACTCCTGATAACTTTTAAAGTTTTCTCCTAACTTCTCAGGTCTACTTGTCTGAAGAGACATCAGACCTATACCAGCTTAAAAGCAGTCAGTTGCTGTAGGGTGATGTTGTATAGACGTAGACACCTCCTAGACCTAAACCAGTGACCCTCAGTGAGTTAATTACGTTGAGGACATGCTAATTTAGTCAGGAACCAGGACCCTCTGCAAACGAGAAGTGTGCAGTAATAGAATGAAGATGTTTTCTTGAGGGTTTGGAGGCCGTGTGCTCGGCGTATCACTGCGCTGCAGCGCTGCGGGCTGCGGTTTGCACCGTCTTGTGGCAGAGGCGATAGCAGGAACACCTGGAAGCTGTTCGCACGGAGCCCTTGGGAGGCCTCGAGCAGAGCAGCGGGGGGTGTGTGTGTGTGTGTGTGCGTGTGTGTGTGTCTGGGGGAGAGCCCGCGGTGTTCTGCAGTACTGGTAACGCACATTTATTTACAGAAGGGATACTGGAAGCACTCTGGCGTCGCCGACCTAATCGGATGTGCAGAACGATATCCACCAAGTGTGATTCCTTCCACTGAAAAAAATCTCATCACTTTTTTTCCCTCTATGGGCCTGTGTCTCTGCCTTTGAGTGGAGTGGGAGTTCGAGCTCCCCGTCCCCTGCAGCAGCTCCAAAGCGGTGCTCGACTTGCAGAAAGGTTCCTGTGTCTGTACATCAAGGCTCTGACTTCAGCTGACGTGCTGCCGGTGCCGCTTCGCTGGCAGCACCCGCGCTCTGCGGCTGCCCTCGGGACGGGCAGGGAGAGGGGAGTCTCTTTGCAGCCGGCAGACGACGAAGCAGCTCGTTTTCCAGGGCTGTACGCACTGCACAGAACCTAGGGCCCCAAGCTGGTGCAAATCTAAACCAGACGTGCTTTAACCAGAAACTAGAAAACAATAGTTAAAAAAAAAAGAATAAGAAAGCCTTCCAAAAAGCCAACCCTGCCTCCAGCCACTGAGGCCGTATCTTCAGATGCAGGCAGGAAAGACGAGGAGCTGGCGTAGTATCTGCCCGCTCCAGTTGCGAGGCGTGTGTTACCCCTGGTTTCGGGGCTCGTTGCGGTGTGGTTGTTGGGCTTTGCTCCAGGCCAGAGCAGCTGGCTCGCCCGGTGCGTTGGTGCCGTCGCGACTGCTTTGCTGTGCGGTGGACGCGCGGGCGGGAGCATCGGCGGGGTCTCTTCCCACCGCGCGCCGGGGGCCGGTGGAGGGGCTGCCGGCCACCCCTGCCAGCCCAAACCGAACCAGCGCCCAGTGTTTTGTGATGGCCCCGGCACAACTCACCTGCGTGTGTCGGCACAAAGGGCCAGGGCAAGAGGGCGAGTCATTTTCGTGTGTTTAAGTAGGTTTTTTTCTTCTGCTATACATAAGACGCGCAGAGAGCTTTCCATCCATCCTCCCTGCCTTTCGTGGCTCCTTCCCTGGAGGATGTGGTGTTGTCCGTGTTGTGTACGCGGCCGACAGCAGCGCTGCTGCTGACCAGAGAGTTTCCTCTTGAGTCACCATGCAAAGACTCAGCTTTTCTGGCCTTTTTCTTGAGAAATTTTTGGAGTATTTTCTTTCTTAATTCTGTTGGTGGCACACTGGTAACTACAGATGTGACATCCCACGTTCGCCCACAAGCTTTTCACGGGTGGCTTCTGTCGTGCTGTGTGCCAGCCCGGCTTCGTGAAGCCTCCCCGCTGCTCGCCGGCCCTGTGCCGCGTTGTGCCTGCCCCGAGAGCGTGGCTCCGGCAGCGATCCCTGGCTGCCCGGCTGCGGACCCGGTCTGCAACGAGGAGCTGGAGGGACGCGAGGGTGCCGCGGGTGCTGGGCTGCGGTGCTGGCACTGCCAGGAATGCCGCCCTTCAGCCCTGGCTTTGAGAAGTGCAGCGTTTCTGTGTGGTTTGAAGAACCGTGAGATTTATAGGGGAAAAAATGGACAGGCGTCTTTCCTGCGAACAAGCAGTGCTATTTTACAGACGTTGGGCGCACCGAAATGAAAGCTCCTTTGAAACTGCTGGCGAAATTCAGCCAGTGGCAGTTACATTTCTTACTGAGCATTAAATGAATGTTTCAAACGTGCAACCTTCTATATGAGTTTCTGGTAGGTAGGAAGAAAAAGGCTTCTGGAAACTTCTCGGTTTTGTCTCGGTGACGGTGGACTTCCCGCACTGCATTTGTTTGCCTTGCAGACTCCTCACTGCTGTCGGCTGAGCTTCTCCTCCCGGAGCGGCCATCCCCAGGTCCTGCTGGCTTTTTCTTGCTGGGGCCTGTGCAAGCACTGCCTCTGTGGCCGGTGTCCTTTTTGGTCACCGAATTCTCCATGCAGGTGAATGTGCAGTCACGAGTTGTTCAAGTGACGCTAAGAGCAGCTGAACAGCCTGAGATAAAATTTGTAAATATCAGTAAAGTCCAGAACTGAGGTTGCTCTTTGCGGTCTGTTTGCTCTCGTTTTTTTATCCTGCTCCTCCAGCCAAGACTGATCATGAAGTGCTGAGGCTAGGTATTTTTAAAACAAGAGTATTTTTATTAATCTTACTAAACCTCGTAGCTGTGAAAATGGAGAAGAAGGGACATGAGCCGTTGCTGTGCCACCAGATGACGAGCTGGGGACCTGCAGGGCTTTGGGGGACCCTCTGTGGTGGAGGCACGGAGCCGGACCCCTGGCTCCTCGTGGGATGTGGGGCTTGCGGCGGTGCCCAGAGGTGGGGTAGCTCTCGGCGAAGCCCACCTAATGGTGCTCCGTGGGGCAGGTGGGTTCGGGCCATCCCAGTGCTGGCCGGGTGAAGGTGCCTGGGAATGCTCCTGGGTGGTGCCGGCCAGCGTGGGACAGGCCATGTTCACCCTGGCAGTGGCTCCTGGCCCCGGAGCAGGGGGCTGCATGCTCCTTCCGCCACTGAATCGCTTCGGATCGCTTGTAAGCCACTCACGAATCTTCCCTTTGCACCGTGTGTGACTCATCTGGCCTCCTGCCCGGCCCTCTCTGCGCCCTTATCGAAGGAAACTCTGAAATCATCGCGTGCCGGGGGAGAGAGCCGCGGGCTCCGCTCGCTCGCTGAAGCCGCCTGCGAAAGCGCTGGGTTTCCACTCGCCTTGCCTGCCTGGGGAGGGTGGCTGCTGGAAGGCTGACATGAGCTGCGTCTGATGGCTCTGCAGATCATAAGATATCTCTGTGGGGATTGCTGATGCTCTGCCCCGGAGAAGAGGCTGTTGTTTGCGTGTTTGTTTTCTCTGTGTTCGTACTGCTTGTACAGCAGGGAGCCGCGGCTCTTGGAGCACACCCTCTCCTGCTGCTGACGCCAAAGCAGCCTGCCAAAAGCTTGCTCGGCTGCTCTCGGAGCCGGGGAGCTCCGGGCGGCCTGAAGCGCTGCAAGGGTCTGTGCAGCTCTGCCCTGCCCTTGCTGACCAGCCGCTTGGCAGGAGGCTCTCCTGGAGCCCCGGGAGATGGGCTGCTCAGCCCCGCCTCGGCAGCTAGCTCCTCCCGAGGCAGGAGGAAATTCTTTTGCTTGCTATGGATTAGCTTCTCATGTTTTTATTTTTCAAAGAGTCTGTCTATTCAACGTGCCTAAGCCCTGTCCCCAGTGCTGGAGAAGGCTCGTAGGAAAGGTAACTGGCCTCCATGGGACGGTGATGTCAATAGGCACGTACATAGGTGCAGCAGATGGAGCTGCCTGCCAGCCTCACCCTGCTTCCGTCTGGCCGACTGCTTGAACCGCGGCCCCGCTCCTCGCAGTGACACCGACTGCTGCCGCCTGGGCTCGCCTGGCCCTGCCGTCGCTGCGCCCGCCATCAGCCTGGGCTCGGCTGGCCCTGCCGTCGCTGCGCCCGCCGGCAGCCTGGGCTCGGCTGGCCCTGCCGTCGCTGCGCCCACCGGCAGCCTGGGCTCGCCTGGCCCTGCCGTCGCTGCGCCCGCTGTGAGCCTGGGCTCGCCTGGCCCTGCCGTCGCTGCGCCCGCCATCAGCCTGGGCTCGCCTGGCCCTGCCGTTGCTGCGCCCGCCATCAGCCTGGGCTCGCCTGGCCCTGCCGTCGCTGCGCCTGCCATCGGCCTGGGCTCGCCTGGCCCTGCCGTCGCTGCGCCCGCTGTGAGCCTGGGCTCGCCTGGCCCTGCCATCGCTGCGCCTGCCGGCAGCCTGGGCTCGCCTGGCCCTGCCGTCGCTGCACCCGCCGGCAGCCTGGGCTCGCCTGGCCCTGCCATCGCTGCGCCTGCCGGCAGCCTGGGCTCGCCTGGCCCTGCCGTCGCTGCGCCCGCCGGCAGCCTGGGCTCGCCTGGCCCTGCCGTCACTGCGCCCGCCGGCAGCCTGGGCTCGCCTGGCCCTGCCGTCGCTGCGCCCGCCATCAGCCTGGGCTCCCCTGGCCCTGCCGTCGCTGCGCCCGCCATCAGCCTGGGCTCGGCTGGCCCTGCCGTCGCTGCGCCCGCCATCAGCCTGGGCTCACCTGGCCCTGCCGTCGCTGCGCCCACCATCAGCCTGGGCTCGGCTGGCCCTGCCGTCGCTGCGCCCGCTGTGAGCCTGGGCTCGCCTGGCCCTGCCATCGCTGCGCCTGCCATCAGCCTGGGCTCGGCTGGCCCTGCCGTCGCTGCGCCCACCATCAGCCTCGCCGCGCTCTGCTGCAGGGCGCAGGCGTCCGGCAGCCTCTGCCCGAGGCTGGAAGGACAGCATCCCGGCGCTGCTGCTTCCGAGCCCTCCCGGGACAGGTTGGGGAGCTGCTGACCGCCCCAGCCCAGGAGCCCCGGCACCACGTTCCTCTGCGGCGCTGGGGAGCCGGGCAGCGTTCCCCTCGCGCGGCGGCTCCCGGCAGGCTCTCCTTCGTTCGCTCAAGCTTCGTGCGCTCCGGGGCAGCGCCGAGCAGTTCGCTGTCGTAGTCCTGGTTGGGTCTGGACGCCGGGTGCTCCGAGATTCGTGCAGGTGTAGCGGCAGCCAGCCCCCACGGTGGGGTTTGGTCCGTGGTGGACCAAAGGGCTGTGCTGGCGTTTCCTCCTCGGTGTGTCCTCTCTGCATCTGTGGCCCTTTGAGCATTTGCTCAAAAAGTAGTTATTCCTGTTGGAGCTCGTCTGAGTGATTAAACAGAGTCTTGCACTGCAAACATGCAGCGTGGTGCTCACTGGTGTCAGCGAGGCGCAGAGCCCAACCTGTCCTAGAGCTGTGCCGAGCCCAGTGCTCGCCAGTGTTGCTTCCTGGCACCCTTGGGTGCTGTGGGTGGTCTTCGTGAAACATGGGCTCCTCTGCATCACCTTAGCTCAACTGGAATACAAAAAATAGTCATTTGCTGCATGGTCAGGCTTTGCTGGGAGCTGAATCGCGACCGGAGTTGCTGTTGTGGAAGCTGGGGGTGCAATGACGTCCGAGACGGGCTGACTGCAGCCGCGCTGCGGCAGAGCGGTGTTTGCCAGCACCCTGGGTCTTCTGGGGCGGTGGGAGCTCTGCTTCGTGCAGCGTGGCTCTGAGCCGGGGGTTAACGTGAACGGAGAGGACTTGGTCATTTCCCCTCTGACAGACTGGATGCGTGTCATGACAGATACAACTGGGACAAATGATAGTTGTATTATTTCTTAATTTCAACACTCCTGCTGATTTCTAAGGCTGCTAATCTTGTTCTGACCTCCATTTCAGTTAGCCACGTGTTCTGGGCTGTCTGCCTCGTGTCTTTTTCCAGGTTTGCTGAAGGAACTCCTCCAGCTTTGCAGGGCCACGAGATCGGTTTGAAGGGCCAGAAAAATGCCAGAGGCAAAAAACTGTCCTTTGAGGCGTTGAGGCATCCGAAGCGCAGTTCTGCCTCTCGCTCGTCGTGACGAGCACGGCGTGAAGCGCTGGTGCCTGCGGCAGTTCTGTCGTGCTGCTGTTGGTGGGCAGAGTGGGGGTCTCCGTGTGTGTGCTGGCCCTGCCGGGCTGGGCACACTGTGCTGAAGGGTCTGCGCTTCGCAGGAGCTTGTGATCGTGGTGGTCCTGGTATTTGAGAAACAAAATTCATAAAAGATGAATCTGTACGCTGTCCTTTATAGAAACACTGGAAGTACAGCCTCAAGTGCCGCTGTCTGGGAAACCACTGCAAGCCAGTGGGTGCCGCTGGGAGAATGGTCTGCTCCGTGCCTCTGCTTTAAAACGGGGCTTTGTTGCGTGCTTGTCCTCCTGACCAGCAGTGTCTGTCCCTGTGGAGCTCTAGGGCAGGAAAGCTGGGCTGGATACTCAGCGCTCACCAGAGCAGAGGTAGGGGAGCAGTGCAGCACACGGGCATCGTTCTCCCCAGAACCTGTAACCCACGCTGCTCGCTTCCAGTTCTCTCTAAAACAGACCAGCACGCCCGCACACTGTGGTGTCCTCCCAGCCGTACTTGCCTGCTTCTGTCTTGGTTGGTGTTGTGCGGCGATGTGGTGCCTGACTTGCGCGCGGTGGAAGCGGAGACCCGCAGCCTGCTGCTGCTCGCGGCAGCCAGGAAAGCCGCTCTGTGCCCTGGGCTGCCTCGACCCTCCGTCGCGTGGTAGGGCCGGCCGGCTTTTCCCGAGTGTGACAGGTACGGCGTAGCAGCTTCCCAGCGGTCGGTAGGGGAGGGGAGACAAGCAGAAGGATATGTGATAAATGTGGAGAAATGCTGTGTTGGTCTTTTTTTTTTTTTTCAATTGAACAGTGGATAAAGACAAATAAGCCTGTTGAGCAAGTCTGTGCACTTACCGCAAGGTTGCCTGGGCAAGGGAGAGAATTTGTGGGAATGGAAGATCAGGTTTAGGGCAGGAGACAGAAACAAGGCGGGGGAAAGCGGGAGGGATGTGTAAGTGCAGGTCATGGCACAGAGGGCAGACAACCGGCTGGCAAAGCAGAAGGCCGCTAGGTAGGGGCCGTTGCGGAGAGACGTGTTTGTACTTGACCCACAGCCCTGCTCTCCGCCCTGGAGCCCGCGCTGGACCAGCCGTGGTGGCGAGGTGGCGGGTGGCAGTCAGTGAGTGGCAGTCAGTAAAGGACTAACTCGCGAAGATAGGTAACAGGAGTGTTAGGCATTCAGTAAATTCCTTTGCAAGAGATTTGTGAAGTACTGCTAATTATAGCAAGTTATTTTTAGAAGCTCGTGCTAGCCATCTACTGCTGGCAAGAGGAAAACCCGTGTCAGTGGGTGAAAAATGGCCTTTGTAAGAAGTGTCAGTGTTCCTGAGTCCCCACCACGTCCAGAAAGCCTTCAGGGGCACTGGCGAACAGCTTGCCGTGGGTTAGGCCGAGCACGGTCTGCGTTGTGCCGGGCCATTTTTTGATTTCCTGACGGTAAGCCTCTGCCATTTATGGAGCAGCAGGAGTGCTGTTGTCCTCGCAAGCTGCCTGGTAGGTTTGGGACTACCTAGAAGGCTGACCGGAAGATTGTTTTTTTCCCTCCTCTGAAAAAATCAACATGTTTTTGTCTTCGAGCAGCTGTGGAGTATGTAGGAATGCTGGGTGAGTCAGGACTCATTACTCACGTTCCCAGTGGCACGGCTGGGCTCAGTCGGGGTAGCTGCGTTGGCTCGGGGTTGAGGTGTTTTGGTGGGACAATGTTTGGGGACTTGATGCAGTTAGTACACGCTGCGTGAGCGCAACGGCTCGGGGCGGAATCCAGACGCTTCGTGTGTCGGCTCGTCAAGCTCTGCTGCAAGCACAGAGAATCCCCTGGAAGCGGTGGGTCGGGCACCGCGTGCAGACCCTCATCTCCGGGTGGACTCCGTCTCCTTCCCGATGCCGCTCCCTGGGAAATTCTTCAGTGGGAGTTGCGAACAATGGGCACATTCTTTTCCCTTCAGGGATCGCAGCCCTCTCGTTTGCGTGCACGAGGAAAAATGGTATTTCATGTTCTGTGTGTCCGTTGCACAGCTCTCCACGAGGAGCAGAAAATGTTCCCTACTGACCAAGCACGGGGAAGAAACGTGGGGGCACCTTCAGCTGCTGTGCATCAGGGTCTGGCAACATTTCCCTGAAAGAAATGGATTTCCAGAGTCCAGGTCCTAGCCCTACAAATTGTCCTTGGCTTAGAATGCTCTTATTTAAGTACAGAATGAACTTTTATTGTCTTTTGTTTGTTTATTTGAAAGAAAAAAAGCATGTGGCTGGTTTTGATATTTCTGTTTTCAAGCTGGAGGAGAAGAAAGCGACGTCCAGAAGCGGAGCTCCTCCTCACCTTCGGTCCGTTTCTTTGCGCTGCCCAGCTCAGAACCGCCTGGGGCTTCCGCGGGGGTCGTCGGAGCTGTGGCTGAGCGGCTCCGTGCAGGGCTCCGTGGGGCGGGCAGGGCAGGAGCTGCGGAGAGGCTCCGTCCCCGTGGCAGTCTCTGCCAGCGCCTCGGCGCGGGCGGGCGACCAGCTCAAGCTGCTTCTCGCCCTGCAGCGTGGCAGGGCCATCCCGTCCCCTTCCCCGGGAGACGGGACAGGGCGGCCATACTGTGCCCGTCGCAGTTCAGCTGCTGGTGCCTCGCTGGGTCTGCCCTCGGCTGGAGTCAGGTGAAACGAAGGGCTGCGTTCCCCCTGGAAAGGCCCCGGCCGATGATCGCTGTGGCGAAGAGGTGTGGTGTCTTTTACTCTGTTTTATTATTTTTCCTCCTTATTTTGCGGTGCGATGCGCGGGGGGCAGCGTGTGCCCGAGGAGCGGCCGCAGACCTGCTGAGCCCGCTGCCGCTCGGCCCTGAGCGTCTCCTGGAGGAGCGGCCATGCTCGCCGGGCGGTTCCCCAGGGGAAGCAGCGACGCTGCTGGCTTTGCCAGCTGCTCGCAGCCAACAGATGGAGCGAGGTTCGGTCGGCGGGGGGATGTTTAGGTGCGAGCAACCTGTGTGGGGGTGCTGGCAGTCTGGTCCTGGCAGACGTGAGGTGTACACTCTGCCACTGCTCCTCCACACGGTAGGAGGGGTTTTGTTGCTTTTGGGAGTGTTGATTTCTAACAGTCATGCTGCTTTCGCTCGGCATCTCTGTGGTGCCCAGCGTCACGTTGTGTCCCCGCCGTACTAGGTGAGGCCATCCAAGCACAGCCCTCCTTTCCTGGTGCACAGGGATGCTGGTGGTCCCCGTAGCTGTCGCCAGCGGGCTGTCACCTCACCGGCACCGCTGTTCCCATGCACCTGGGGACGTGGTCTCCTCTCTCGGCTACAGAGGACCATTGCAGTCACCCAGACGGGAACTCGGAGCAGTGCGGCCCTCCTCTGAGGAGTGCCAAGCTAATGAAAGCCGTGCGTGTGTGCCACCTCGAGCATCGCGGACCCTCGAGCCGCTCCTCCGTGCCCCGTCCCCCAGCCGCGTCCACCCGTCCCCGAGGCAGCGCGAGGGGGTGCGCGGGGCTGCCACCCCCGTGAGGTCTGTCCTGCGGCCGTGGTTCCCGTCTGTTTTAAATTCTGAGTGCTGGGGGGAAAAAGCAGAACTACAGCCTGGTTCGGGGCTCCTGGCTGTCATCCGTGCCGTTTCAGCAGCCTGCGGGTTTTGCAAAGACAGCAAAATGGCTGCTGGGAAGGGCTGAGAGGCGAATCCCCACGAGGGCTGTGCTGAGCGGGCTGCGGGGCGCAGCCTTCGCTGGCTGCAGTCTCTGGAGGTGCCTTTGTACGCACAGAAACGCACCCAGAAAGTTCTTTGTGTAGCTCCGAAGGCTGGCGCGGCTGCAGCTGGCAGCCCCTTCCCTGCCTCCTGCCAGGCGCTGCTTGGCCGGGGTTGTTCTGCGCGGAGAGACGGGACTTTATTTTCACTAGAAGAGTAAATTATTGTGACCGCACATTGTGAAAGCTGGCACCGCTTACTGAGTGCTGTGAGGAAGAGGAGTCCTGGAGGACTCCTGGTCGGCTTCGTCTTGGTGCGTTCCCACGGCGACGGGCTGAGCTGTGCGCGGGCAGGCAGGGTCCCCGGGCGCTGGCGAGGCCGTGCGTGCTGCTTGCAGGGGTGGCCCGGCCTGGAAGGCAGCGCAGCTCCAGCGGCCGCCGTCCGGCTCGCCGCACGCGCTCCTGGGGCTGTGCGAGCAGGGCAGAGCCCGCAGCCCCCCTCCAGCCCCCCCCCTCCCTGCTGCCAGGCTGGGGTGGGCAGAGCGGGGTTTGGCAGCGGTGGGTTTGTATCGGGGGGGGGAAATGTCCGAGTGTCTGTTCAAGTGAGGGACAATATGGGCTGACCTCTGCCCGCGCGGAGACGAGCCCCGCTGCTCCAGGCAGCTGCTGTCCCCTGCCCAGCTCCGCTGCTGCAGCCCCTGCCCGGTGCCAAGCCGCTTTCCCGCGGCTGCGGCT
This sequence comes from Opisthocomus hoazin, assembly GCF_030867145.1. Classification (NCBI taxonomy): domain Eukaryota; kingdom Metazoa; phylum Chordata; class Aves; order Opisthocomiformes; family Opisthocomidae; genus Opisthocomus; species Opisthocomus hoazin. Next base: position 720,868 of record NC_134427.1, on the reverse strand, counting down.
CATCCCGTGCCCTGCCCCGTCCCTGGTGTCACCACGCCGCCGATCGGGTGCCACCAGGGCCTCTGGGTGAGGATGCCCTGGTGCTGTCCTGGCTGCCGGACCCCGCAGGGACACGGCCCCTGGGCTGAGCGTCTGCTGCTCCCTCCCCAGGCGGGGGTCGGCTGCCAGTCAGCCCTGGGATCGCTTCCCAGCGAACGCCCCGTCGGTACAGTCACAGGCGCAGTGCCACAGCGGTGCCCGATGCCGCCCGGCCCACGCGTAGCTGCGGGGCTCGCCAGGAGCCGGTGTCCAGCCAGGGCTCTGTACGTGTGCGAGGACGCGTCACGCTGCTCTGCAGGGTCTGGTTTCCATTAGTCGCTCCTCGGGAGCCGCGCCAGGCGTTCGCAGCACTGGCTCTCCCCCCGGCTCGTCCTCTCCGTTCCTAACCCGCCATCTTCCACCGCTGTTGCTCTGCGGTGGGCTCTGTGCTCGGCGCCGGCGGCTGCCACCCCGGCGTGGGACAGGGACAGGGCGATGGCTTCGCCTCCAGCCGCCCTCGGCTGCGGGCAGCGGCGTGGCACGGCACGGCGAGAGCACACGGTCGCTGCTCGCAGCCAGGGCTTCCCGCACCCGGCTTTGCTAAAGGTGAGGATGAGGATGGCTCCCCAGTATGAAAATTCCTTGTCCCAAGCGAAACCAAGCCGTGCTGGACTAGTTAAGGGGTGCTCTTTTTTTCTTTTCCACTGCTAAGCTAACGTGGGATGTGGTTTGTAGCACATCCACCCGTATTTCCTTCAGCTCGACAATCGGCAAATAAGCTTTCAGGCCAGAAAATGCTTAGAAAGGAAAATGAGCTTAAATCAGCTCCACAGTCTCGTTTTTCCTGGTTAAAATACGTTGTGTTTGGCTTTTTCAAGCCCTGCCCTGCTGTTGCCGTACGCGCGGTGTCCAGGTAGGTGAGGTGCGAGGAGGGGCTGGGCGGGGGCCGTCGGCAGCGTCCAGGGAGCACGGCGAGGGGCTGAGCGACAGCGGGACAGCAGCCGCCGGCCCCGGCCTGAAGCGAACGCTGCGGGGACTGCGAGTGGATCGTTTGCGGGGTTTTTCCATCCAGCCATGACGTCGCTCTGTGCCGGCGTTCAGCCATCGACGCGCGCTCAGCCCCCGGCAGCTGGGCTGGAGCAGCGACGTTCGGGCCTGAGTCTGCCCGTCCGGGAGCAGAGGTCTGGCCCCTCGGAGCACACTGCTGAGCGGGCACCGCGGGGGCTGCCTGCGCCTCGAGGCCGCGCTGCGCCCCGCGCCGGGGACCTGGCTGTGCCCACGGGTGCGCGGGGGTCTGATGCGCGGGCCCTGGGGGTCCCGGCTGCTGCTGGCCTGGGGACAGGGGGTGCAGAGCAGTCTGGGGCCCTGCCGGATCCCACGCGGGCCGCTTGATTTCTTCTCCCAACGTCCAATTTCATGTTGTCCACTTTTGCTCTCCCCGTCGTAGCAGTGTTTCAAAAAACCCCACGTTTGCCACCGTCGTGGTAAGTTCTTTTGTCACTCAGTCTGCACTGGAAAAGGAAAAACAAAAATACACCCAGGTCACCATTTTCCTCTGGCTGGAAACGCAGGGGGTAGCCTATACTGTGCAGCTGCAATTCCTCAGTAATGCACACCTCATTTTTGGCCGTTATTTCCCCCCAGATTTTTGACAACTGGTGCCAAGAGTGATTGCGCATGTCTTGATGTTTTTTAAACAAATGGACAAATTAAAAATAAAGCCGCCCACGTACACAGAGGTGCTCTGCTAGGGCCGTGCCTCCCCTGGTCTGGCAAGGCAGGGGTGAGTGAGCGGGCTGCATGTCGATGTCCGTGCCGTCACGGCTTCCACACTTGCAGCTTCCTGAATTTCGGAAGGCGCAGTCTCCGGTGCACCCCCACGAGGAATCCAGCCTGGGACTGTGCCTATAGGTGGAGTCCAAAATTAGGGAAAATAGTGACATAAATCAAAGTATAAAACTATTCCTTTGCTTTTGTTTTGTTGTGCACATCCTATTCCCTGAGATGAGGCGAGTCCAGCCTCCCGCTGTTCGTACCGTGGGTGTTTGCTGCTGGAGAGAGACCGACCCTCCGTCAGGCGTGCGGCTGTGTGCGGGGCGACGTGGTCGGTGTGAGGCTGTCCCTCCCACCGCGGGTCCCTGCTCAGAGGACCCGGTCCCTGCCGCGGTGCCGCTCACCGGTGGCTGCCCGGCGCGGGTGATGCTGGCGCGGGGTCTGCGGTGTCGGCACTGCGGCTGCCGCTCCTCTGCCAGCGCCGGCAGACGCCGCACGGCAACGGAGCCGCACAGGATGCAAAGACACAAAGGACCCTTTTGGCTGGAAACTTCTCTGGGAAGTCCCAAAATAATTGGGGCTGAGCTACCAGCCACCGCCGGGCAGATGCTCCGGCGAGCACGGCTCGAGCCCTCGGGCTGGCTGCGCCCAGCTGCAGCCTGTCGGACTTCTCTTAGGGCCTGTTTGTGTCCGTGACCCCCTAGAGAGGGGCAGGTATTGCCAGGCCTGTCTTCTTCCCCACATTTATTTTCTGAATCTATACATTTTTCCCCCATATAATGAAAAAATTACTTTGAACGGTGTCAAGAGTGTCTGCCAGCCTGCGTGCTCCGAGGAGCTGTGCCGATGCGTGCGTGGCACCGGGGATGCCGGCTTCCCTGCCAGCGTCCCCGCAGCAGCGGTGGGTGCTGCGCCCGAAGCCGCCGGGTTCCTGCGGGGAGACGGCCGGCGTCCCTGCCTGCACACAGCAGGGCGTGAGGCTGCCGGTCGGCTGCTTGGGCTTCCATTTGGGCTGCAGAAGCATTTCTAACAACACCGAGAAAGAAAAAGAAAACAGAATAAATGCTCTCGGCAGCCTCTAATCACAGAATCACAGAATCACAGAATAGTAGGGGTTGGAAGGGCCCTCTGTGGGTCATCTAGTCCAACCCCCTGCCCAAGCAGGGTCACCTACAGCAGGCTGCACAGGATCTTGTCCAGGCGGGGCTGGAATATCTCCAGAGAAGGAGACTCCACAGCCTCCCTGGGCAGCCTGGGCCAGGGCTCTGTCACCCTCAGAGGGAAGAAGTTCTTTCTCATGTTCAGACGGAACTTCCTGTGCCTCAGTTTGTGCCCATTGCCCCTTGTCCTGTCACTGGGCACCACTAATGGTTGTTAACATTGCAGCGTTTTCTAACGTGCTTTAAATTCGTGATGAATGTGTATTTTTCTAACCACCTCACTACAGTTTTATTTCATTCAGGCTAAATTTATAAGACTCGCTGCTTCTGTATAACAGTTGCAAAAACTTACCGCCTTGTTGCCCTGTCCTTTTCCAGGTTACTCGTCGGCGGTACAGAAGTTCTCCCAGACTTTGCAGTCCTTTCAGTTCGACTTTATTGGTGACACACTAACAGATGATGAGATTAATATTGGTAAGTTTTCTGCTTTTTGCTGCAAACTTTCAGTAACTGAGAGAGTCTCTCCTTCGCTAGGAATTTGCCTGTGCTGGTGGTTTTTAAACAGCATCGGGAGCTGGGTTCCTCAAATGCCAGTCACTGCACAGCATATGTGTCGTGTTACTTGCAGTGAAAAATAACTGCAATTCTGCAGTGTATTTTACAAAGTTAAACCTGCACGGGTGCAGTTTCGTGTTCCCGATTCAGTGGATAGGTTGTGGAGTTGTTCCGCAGCTCCAGCCCTGCTCCGTGCTCCCGGGCGCTGGCGAGGACGGCGGCGTGGCGCTGGTGTCCCAGCGAGTCCCGCTTCCCAGTGCCGCAGGCAGACTGGGAGCAGCGTGGCCCCGAGCGTCGGTGTGTCTCCCGACCCGGCGGGAGCTGCCTTTGCTCCACACAGACCTCGTTACCAAAAGAGAGCCGCCCTGCGCTGCCCTGCGCTGCGCTGCCCCGAGAGAGGGACCGGGCGGCAAAGTGCCGGGGAACGCGAGGTTCTGGACGTGTCCTCCTGTGGGAAGCCATCGCCGGTCTCTGCCTTGGCGGGAGGGGAGCCTGTGGCGCGTCCGTCGTGCTGCTGCCTGCATATCGGTGTCAGGCTTAGCAATCCTGAAGCCTTTTGACGTCCCTGCCAGCCCTGCGCAGCAGTGCAGGTTGCGCAGCTGCCAGCTGCACGCCGGGAGCTCAACCAAGTGGCCTGAACGCCCTAAACCCAGCGCTTTTCAGATCAATCCTGCTCTTGGCTTAGCGAGCGCTGTTGTGTGGCCGGTGCAGGGGTGCGGGTGCTGCGGTGGTGGCAGGGGCGGCAGCGGGGGATCACAGAATCACAGAATCACAGAATGTTCAGGGTTGGAAGGGACCTCTGTGGGTCATCTAGTCCAACCCTCCTGCCCAAGCAGGGTCACCCAGAGCAGGGGGCACAGCACCTTGTCCAGGCGGGGCTGGAATATCTCCAGAGAAGGAGACTCCACAGCCTCCCTGGGCAGCCTGTGCCAGTCCCCCAGCCCCCGAGGGTCTGACCCACGGGACAGAGCCCTGGGGCGCCTGCCAGGGCTGGGGAGGGAGCTGCCCGTGGCAGGGGGACAGGGCGTTAGCCGGGCTGCTCCCGGGGCTGAGTGCAGGGAAAAAAGAACAAAAAAACAAAGCTTTTGTCAGGCTGCTGTTGCAGAGTGGCTGCGAGTGTGACATTGCTGATGTCAGGTCTCTCGGCCCTCACTGAAAGGGGAAGGAAGTAAAGCCTGTTCTTTGGTTGTTTTATTTAGAGCAAGTTAAAGCAGATTGCAGCTTGACCTTCAAAATCTGGTTTCCTTTATGGAAAGTCTCTAGGTGAGACCTGCTGGAAATGAGTCAGCCTCCAAATGAAATGGCAGTAAAGGCCCTGCGTTTCCAAATGCATCTGAGTAAGGGAGGAGAAAAAAGTTGCCTTATAAATGCCCCTCCTGGGAGCAGAGGGGTCTGAGGCAAACAGCCGCCCGAGCAGAGGAGCATCCCTCCTCTCGGCTGGAGGGGGCACAGCTCCGCCGTCCCGGGCCGTGCCCCTGCGCTGCCTCTGCGCCTGCCTTCATGGGAGGGGAGCGGAGCCCGCCAGCCGTGAGCCGGTGCGGTGAGATGGTGCGGTGAGATGGTGCGGTGAGATGGTGCGGTGAGCCACAGGGGCATGGTGAGCCGGTGCGGTGAGATGGTGCGGTGAGATGGTGCGGTGAGCCACAGGGGCCATGGTGAGCCGGTGTGGTGAGATGGTGCGGTGAGCCGGTGCGGTGAGATGGTGCGGTGAGCCACAGGGGCCGTGGTGAGCCGGTGTGGTGAGCCACAGGGGCCATGGTGAGCCAGTGTGGTGAGATGGTGCGGTGAGATGGTGCGGTGAGCCACAGGGGCCATGGTGAGCCGGTGCGGTGAGCTGGTGCGGTGAGATGGTGCGGTGAGCCACAGGGGCCATGGTGAGCCAGTGTGGTGAGATGGTGCGGTGAGATGGTGCGGTGAGCCACAGGGGCCATGGTGAGCCGGTGCGGTGAGCTGGTGCGGTGAGATGGTGCGGTGAGCCACAGGGGCCATGGTGAGCCGGTGCGGTGAGCTGGTGGGGCTGCGGTGAGCCGGTGCGGTGAGATGGTGCGGTGAGCCACAGGGGCCATGGTGAGCCGGTGTGGTGAGATGGTGCGGTGAGCCACAGGGGCCATGGTGAGCCGGTGCGGTGAGCCGGTGGGGCTGCGGTGAGCCGGTGCGGCAGGGCCGGGTGGGCGAGGAAGACTGCTGGAAATGACAGAGGCTGAAAGGGGGGCTCGTGGGCGGAGGAGAGCAAGAAGAGATGACAGCAAATGTAAAACACTCCGTGGTGAAAGGATCACGTTTCCCTACTTCTGTTTTTGTTGGGGAATATTTACTTTGCTTTTTGAAGAAGAGCTCCCTGGTTTCCCCTGTGAAGAAGCCTGTGCTGGGTTCCTCCTCCTGCGCCGAGCCCTGCAGGGCCGCTGGGGCTGAGCCGCCTCGCAGGGCTCCCGCAGTCCTCAAACAGCGGCAGGGCATTGACATCTCCGTAGCAGCTTCCGTCTCCTGCAAGCGTGTCGGGATCTGCGTGGGAGCGCAGGAGCTCGTTTGATGTGCAGGATATGGGAATGGAGCAAAACATTCACAAGCACTTCTTACCGCACTTCAGGGAACGCGTTTGATCTGTAAATATAACCACTGGTGTGCCTCGTGCTTTTGCTGTAGGCAGAGAGCAGGCTGACAGCCCTGCGCGTCGGGGGGTGGCTTTGAACGCCGCGGCTGTGGGTCAGGACGCGGACGCTGGGTTGCTGCTGCCTGTCGTGAGCAGCGCTTTGCCGCGGGCACGGTAAATGTTACGGACGCACCCACGTCACGCAGCGACCGCGGGCCCTCCGCGGGCCCCGACTCAACGGCTCCTTCAGCGATGAACGGAGCAGTGGGATCAGATGGCGTGTTCCTCCCTGCCAGGCGTGGGAACCTGGAATCCTGAGCGGCCAGTTCCCGGCGTGCTCCTGGCCGTGGCAGCCGAGTCTCCCAGGCAGTTCCCAGGTGCGGCTCGGCAGGAGCGCCCGCAGGCAGCCTGCCCTGCCCTGCCCTGCCTGCCCTGCTCTGCGGGTTCGCAAGCGTCGGCCCCGCCGGCAGCCTGCGCCCACCCGGTGCCCCTGGACCCCGCTGGCCGGGCAGCGGGTGCAGCCCAGGCCACATGTCTGTGGTGCGTGGACAAGTGCGGTGGGTTGCTCTGCGGCCGCAGCTGGGGAGCGTGTGCCTGGACTGGCCCTGCAGAGCAAGGGAAAAACCACATCTCGTGAAAATGTCAGGCACTGACATTCTCGCCGTAGGTTCAGGGCTGGATTCTCTTGCTCCCTGTGATAATTCCTTCCCTGGCTCGGGCTCGCGGTGGCCGTGCGCGCTGCAGGTCTCACGTCCTCCTGAGTAACCGCAGCAGAAGTCAGCGTGTCGGCCCTGAGGTCGAGCGTAATGAGCGATTAGGAGGCTGCATGTGCCAGGCTCTGAAGCCCTCGCTCTGGAAGGGAACTCAGAAGTTACTGACTCATCAAGAAAGTTATGTTTTGGTGCTGCCAGCGGAGGGACCGTGTCACGAGGCTGCGGTTTTTCCCATTTGTGTCTGTCTCAGCAGCTGCAGAGTGAATCCTCTCGCAGTGGCAGCCGTACTCGCTGGCTGTGCAGCAGCAGCGCGGCTGGCTTTCAGCAGAAGGACGGGCCCTGCTCCTAAGGCACTGCCTGTGGGTGTGGGAGAGCCCTCGGCTCGCAGGTGGAGCACGAACACCTCCTCTCCCGGGTCTCTGGGCTGCGCTGTCGCTGTGCCTGCCTCACCGTACGCCTGGTTTGTAACGCTCCTGTGTTACCCCTGCCGAGCCAGGCGTGCCAGAGCTCTGGATGCCGCCCTGCTCAAGAGCTCTGCTGTCAGCCAGGCGCTCCCGAGAGGCTGCTGCAGACAGTCCCTCAACCGCTCCGCAGCGGTCAAGTGCCTGCGCGTGCCTCCGAGCGAGCGCAGGGCCGGAGCTGCGAGCACGGGAGCTGCGGGGGGCTCTGCAAAGCCGGCCTGCGCTTCACGGCGTTCGCCCAGCCTGCTCGGGCAGCCTCCCCGGGATCACAGAATCACAGACTGGTAGGGGTTGGAAGGGACCTCTGTGGGTCATCTAGTCCAACCCTCCTGCCCAAGCAGGGTCACCCAGAGCAGGCTGCACAGGACCTTGTCCAGGCGGGTCTGGAATATCTCCAGAGAAGGAGACTCCACAGCCTCCCTGGGCAGCCTGGGCCAGGGCTCCGTCACCCTCAGAGGGAAGAAGTTCTTCCTCGTGTTCAGACGGAGCTTCCTGTGCCTCAGTTTGTGCCCATTGCCCCTTGTCCTGTCACTGGGCACCACTGGAAAGAGTCTGGCCCCGTCCTCCTGACACCCCCCCTGCAGATATTTATAAGCATTTATAAGGTCCCCTCGCAGCCTTCTCTTCTCCAGGCTGAACAAGCCCAGTTCCCTCAACCTCTCCTCGTAGTCGAGACCTTCGCGGTGCTGTGAGGGCTCTCCTGGTGAGAGAGGTGCTCTGCCCCTTCCCGTGTTCTCCTTGGTGGGCAGAGGAGGGCTGGGTTTCCCTCCTGGGGAGGGCCCTGTTGGCGGGGGCAGAGCCAGCTGCTGCTGCCTGCTCGCTCTTTTCCCCGGGCTCCGTAAACCCCGTTGTTTCACTTTGTTAAAGGAAAGGTTTCACATTATTTTTGTAGTAGTTGGACTCCAAGAAAAGCGCTGATCAATGAGCTCTTTTTGTTTAATTGTTGCCGTTTTGGGGAGTAGTGTCCGTGTCCGTGACGGTTTCCACACCTGCTGCCTTTCCTGCATAGGTGCCCGGGCGTTGCGCTTCTTGTCGCTGAACGCAGTCTTCGCCATTCCGGGCTGTTCCCGTTTTACAGACGTCTCCTGGCCCCGGGAAGCACCTGCAGCTCTCCCCAGCTCGGGCAGAGGTGCAGGGCCTGTTCCAGCACTGCCGGCAGCCGTCCAGGCAGCCCCGTCCTGCCCGCAGAGCCCGTCCCACCACGGTCCCCAGAGCCAGCGGCTGCACCTTCCCCTCGTTCGCCCCTTCGCTGCCGTCTGCCTTACTGGCTTCACGGTACAATTCCCAATGAAAGCTAATTAGCGTCGTCTGCGCTTCCCAGGGTGTTGTCTCCCACATTGCTCTGGGCGGCAGGCCCTCCTCTCCAGTCCATAAATAAATACCCCGCATGGCCAGCCGTTCGCGATGGCCTTGCCTAGCTCGGCTCCTGCGGAAAGGGGCCACCTCTTCATTTCTTGGCAAGGCTTTGGAAGCGATGCTGGGGTCCAGCCAGATTCGGGTACCCCCGCGTGCATCCTGTGCTCCGGTGCCGCGTCCCCGCGCCGCTGACCACCCTCTTCTCTTCTTTACAGCCGAGTCCTTCAAGGAGTTCGCAGAGCTGCTCCACGAGGTAGAGCTGGAGAGGTCCATGATGGTAAGATGATCTGAGCTGTGCTCTGGTAACGACTGCCTCATCACAATGGTTAAATGCTAAATCACAGCCAAATGGCATCACATTCCCTGGTGTGAAGTTTCCCGTCGGAGGGAAGCTGGGAGCACTGGGAACGTTGTGCATTGTACCACGTCTGGCCCACGGTGCCATCGCCACAGGCTCTGAGCAGCAGAGGGGACGGGGAGAGGTGGTCCCACGCAGTGTCCCACACCTCGCCATGTGCCGGGCAGCCATGGAGCCCCAGGGCCTGCTGGCTGCAGCGGGTTTGCTCTGCGGAGCCAGGTGTGTCTGAGCTGGTAACAAGCTGGTTTTGTGGTGAAACAAAATGTTAAAGGCTAAGCAGCGAGATGTATTTCTGGCTTCGTTTTGCCGGGTGCGAGCACCCGGGTCCCCCTGTGCGGCTGCCCGTGCCGGCACAGCTCCCACGGGGCGATGAGCTGCCTTCAGTCCCCCGCCGTGTTCTGCCCCCGACCTCGCCAGAGCTCCTCCAGAGCGAGCGTTGGCTTCCCCTTTCACTCCGAATTCCAGGAAAAACACGAAGGTTAGGCTCGGTAGAGAGCCAGGAATGTGCTGCTTGGCTCTGCTTTCCTCTGCCTCGTGCGGCGGCGGGAGCTGGTGCCAGGCTGCCGGCTGGGCCAGCGCGGCAGGGGTGGCTGTGCCGGCGGGACGTCAGCGGCCGTGCTGCGGGTCCACAGGCAGGCAGGGAGCGGAAGGAGAGCGGTGGGAGGCTGGAGGAACACCGTCAGATATTCCTTTATTGATTACACCCCAGATACAGCGGCTGCTTTCGCAGAGGAGGAGTGGGTGGAAAGGGTCAGTTCAGGGATCATGGGTGCCTTTAGGGATGCTGTCCAACTTTTCTACATTTTCTTTGTTTTTCCACTCCGCTTGCAGGACCAGTCTCTTTACAGTAGCTCACTCGGAAGGTTTCACACTCCCACCATCTTTGTCAGTTTTAAATTACCTGGAAGGGCTGTGGCAGCGTAGTGCTGTCCCCCCTTCTCTGGAGCGCGGGCCGGGGCCTGTTGCGGCAGCAGCAGGGACGGGGAGAGACCTCGGGTCGTGTCCCAGTGCCAGGGTTCAGCGGGAGCCAGCGACACAAGCTGGAGTGAGATTGCCGGTGGGTTCCTGGAGTGGAGGTGCAGAGCGTGTCCCAGGAAAGCGTCGTTCAGACGTCTGACAGGTGTGGAAGAGGCACAGGCAGGCTTTCCATTTTCCCTAGCTGTCACTGTTATTCTCTCACCGTGACAGATAACCGGCTGTCGTTTGTCTTCCGGCTGCATCTCAGGAGAAGGAAAGTCCGTCGTTTAGCTGAGAACCGTGTCGTTAGAGCCGTCCAGCCCAGCCCTGTCTGTGGTGAGAAACCCCAGACCCTGAGACAGCCACTGCAGGGAGCCGGCCCCAGCCCAGCCTGCTGCTCGCCAGAGCCTGGGCCCTGCATCACACCTTCTCCGAGAAGCAGCCGCTGCCCACCAGGGCCTTGCAGAGCTCTGGCGGGTTGTGTTGCTGAGGACAGCAGACCGATTCAGGACTGTGGCAGCGAGCGGCTGCTGTGCTCCCTGGGAGATGCTGGCGGCTCGACACGTCCCTGCCTCTGGGGTCTGACCCGTCGTGGCCTTGCGTTAAGGACGAGGGTGGGTGCTGTCGCGGGAAGCAGGGCCAGTGCAGCGGCGTGCCGGGGCGGCAGGAGGGAGTGCGGCCGGCGTGTCCGCAGCAGGGGAGCCGACGGCAGCGGCACAGGGGAAGCGGCTGCAGCAGCACGTCTGCTCTGTCCCTTCCCTGCCGTCGCAGCAGGCAGCACAGCTCCTGGCAGGCAGGGGCCCAGCTGAGCTGAAGTAAGTAGCAGTCTCCCGTGTGCTTTGAGCATACGTTTGGTTCTGGTCTGTGCTTCTCGGAGAGCTAAACAAGCAGCCTTGCCTCCCGGGGCTGCTCCTGGTGAGGGCTCACCCCGCAGCCGCCGTGCTTCGAGCATCAGTTCCGCCAGCCTTCCCGTGTCCGACAGGGACGGCGGGTCCCTGAAAGCGGGGTGGGTGGCGGGTGCTGTCCCTGACCTGAGCGCAGCCTGCGGCACCGGGCTGGTGGCAGCTGGGGGCAGCCCGGCTGTCATCTGCAGGACAGCCCCGGAGCCGCGGTGCCGCGACCGGGGTTTGCTGCGTGTTACGGGTGGGGAAGTCGGGTACGGAGGGGTGAAGTGACTGCGCCTACAGGCAGAGAGCAAGTCTGCAGTCAGAGACATCAAAACCTAAGAGTCCTTGGCTTCTAGCCCTGTTCAGCCTCTATTTAGCAGAAAATTAATCTGTGTCCTGTGATTAAACTGCTCCTTTCTTTGCTTTGTAGGTACAGAACGCTAGTGATTTGCTGATCAAACCTTTGGAAAACTTTCGGAAGGAGCAAATAGGGTTCACCAAGGTAAGGCTTGATTATTTGTTTGTTTTAAATATAAACAGATATGTTTTCTATTACTATGTTTGAATTTGATTTTTCCCACTGCTTTTTTTGTTATTTTTTAAAAACTAGACAATTGTTGTACTACATTTCAACTTCATGCTTCAGAAACTCCCCCATCTAATGCTGGCTTTCAGCTGCTGGCACGAGGCAGTCTGTGCTGTGACTTTTAGTCTGATTTTTCAATCATAGGAGGCTCCAAAACCTTTTCCTGAATTCTTTGGGTTCTCTTCTGGCCTTATTCCAGCACTGTCTCCATCTTGAGCAAGGAGTGCTTGTTTCGACCGGGGATCAGGAGATACTCCTTGCTTCTTTCCCTCTGCTCCCCTTTGTCCATTCAGTGCTACTGAGAATAAAATACTTTCCATTGATAAGGTAGAGCAGAGGGAGAAAGAGCAGCAGAGGCCGGCAGTCCCAATCTGATTATAGTCATAGGGCTTTTGTTATGAAATATTTAAATAAGGCATCTAAGGAGTCTTTCAGAAGGACCAGACTTTTAAAGAGACAAACTACGAAAAGCAACTCTTGCACATGTTGAGCAGAAAATACTTTTTTCCCTTGTCTGCTATCAAGAAGTCCAGGTTCCGCGTTACTTGGCGGCAGCTTGAAATGGGGCTGGCTCTGATCCAGCTCAGAAATGGAGACGTTTTGGAGAACACTTGGGGCTTGGATTCAGCCCAGCCCATCTGGACTCTTTGACGTTTAATAAATACGGGATTTGAGAAACGATACTTGGTCACCATCCTGCCCTTCAGAATCCCCCGGTACAACTGTGTGTGTAGAACGCCTCTCCGAGAGGCCGCTGCGCCGTCAGCGTGGCGAGGGCAGCACTGTCAGCGCGGCGAAGGCACCGTCAGCGTGGCGAGGGCAGCACTGTCAGCGCGGCGAAGGCACCGTCAGCGCAGCGAAGGCGGTGGCACCGTCAGCGCGGTGAAGGTGGTGGCACTGTCAGCGTGGCGAAGGCAGCGGCACCGTCAGTGTGGCGAAGGCGGCGGCACCGTCAGCGCGGCGAAGGCGGCGGCACCGTCAGCGCGGCGAAGGCGGCGGCACCGTCAGTGTGGCGAAGGCGGCAGCACCGTCAGTGTGGCGAAGGCGGTGGCACCGTCAGTGTGGCGAAGGCGGTGGCACCGTCAGTGCGGCGAAGGCAGCGGCACTGTCAGCGTGGTGAAGGCGGCGGCACCGTCAGCGCGGCGAAGGCGGTGGCACTGTCAGCGTGGCGAAGGCACCGTCAGCGCGGCGAAGGCGGCGGCACCGTCAGCGCGGCGAAGGCGGCAGCCGCGGCCGTCGGTCTCGTGCCAGCAAAGCTTCCTGCGCTTCCCTGCTGGGCACGGGGCGAAGCCTCCCGCCGGCGCGTCTTGCAGCTGGCCTCTTGTCACAAGCACGCGGCCGTGCCCAGGCTCCCTCCTGCTGGGTCTGTCCGCATTAACAGCAGGGCCAGCGCAGACACAGAGAAGAGTGGCGGGGATAAGGTCACGCGTGTTTCCCCCTCTGTGTTTGTGGAACACTACGAGGGCACCGGTCTGCAAATGTGAAGATGACAGCGATGAGGTGTCCTTCAGGCTGTTTTCTTCTCGGGTAGCCCTTCAGGTGTGCAAGGTGTGTAAGGATGACTTTGTCTGCAGCCCAGAGCACTCTGCTCTGAGAGCGGGGTGCGTACCCTGCCCCCTGCTCCTGCTGCCCGGCTGGCCAGCGCTGCTCTTGGTCCCGCAGCGAGGTGGCTCGAGCGCTGACACAGATCCACCTCGGAGCTCCCAGCCCTTCCTCGGTCCCTGCTGACGGGGCAGCGCACTCCGGGCGGAGGCGTCGGGCCATGACCGTGGCAGGATGCTGTTCGGAAGCAGCTGGGAGCGTGGCGGAGGGTAGGGATTCATTGCCGGCGGCTTGGAGGTCTTTGTGGTTTGGCTTTGGGTTTTGTTTCTCATGAGGAATACGAGCTGCAGAGGTGTCAGGGGCACCTCGGCGAGAAGGGCTCTGCGCAGCTCAGCAGAGGTGCTGGCACCCAGGGGCTCGCAGGGCAGCGCTCCGCACCCCGCTGCCTTCGCGGCTGCACCCGCGCCGACGGGGACGCACGGCGAGGGGATGCACGGGGAGGGGATGCACGGGGAGGGGATGCACAGGCAGGTAATGCCTTCTCCGATGAGGATGCACGGGGAGGGGACGCTTTCTCCGACGGGGAGGCATGGGGAGGGGACGCTTTCTCCGACGGGGATGCACGGGGAGGTGACACGTCTCCGACGGGGATGCACAGGGAGGGGACACGTTCTCCGATGGGGATGCACAGGGAGGGGACACGTTCTCCGATGGGGATGCACGGGGAGGTGACACGTCTCCGACGGGGATGCACAGGGAGGGGACACGTTCTCCGATGGGGATGCACGGGGAGGTGACACGTCTCCGACGGGGATGCACGGGGAGGGGACACGTCTCCGACACCGCCTGCAGCCCTGCGCGGGTGCGAGTGTTGCGGAGCGAGCCCCCGCCGGCCCCTCGCCTCTGATGCCTCCCTGACGGGAGCCTGTGCTGGGCCGCGTCCTCGAGTACCGCCTCAGGCACGGCGCCTGCCTTCCCTCGCCAGCCTGCGGAGCTCCTCCAGGTCGTTTTTGTCCCTCAGCAGAAGGCGTGAAATACAAATGAGGACTCCTCAGAGGGTGCTCTGCCGGCAAGGGGTCCCTCTCCGCTGCTGCCATGCGCCCGCTGGCTGGCATCCCCCGAGTAGATCCTTCCTGATTTACGCCAGGGGCGGAGGCCGGGGCCGGGCTGTGGAGCGGACCGGAGACGTGACACAGAGACCTTGTGCCCTCTGCTTCGTTTCCCATATTTTGGCAGAGCCGCCTTCTGTGAGATGTTTTCTGTTCTCTCTGCAAGATGCTGAAGCCAGATAGGAAGAGCCCTTGAATCGGGTCTTTGTGGTGCCTCTGGCTGGAGAGCAGCCAGTCGGGCTGGCTGAGACATCTGAGCCGGCCTTAACCCCTGTTCCCGGGCTGAGCGGAGCCTCCTCGGTCGGATGGCCTGCTCCCGCGCAGGGGAGCCGGGGGGTCACCGGGACCCGCCACAGCTGTCCCCCGCGCCGCCGCTAGCCACGACCCGTGGGATCGTCGCTCTTCCCGTCACTTGTGGGTAAATGTTGGTATGTGCAGGCATCAGGATCAGAAGCAGAGGGTCGGGGTTCCCCCAAGCTGACCCATGTCTCGGCCCTGGCCCCGGCTCCTGGCCCTGCTCAAACGCCAGCGAGCCGGCGCGAGCCCGGGGCGGGGGGTGCAGCGCTGGTTTGGTGAGCGCGGGAGGGAACCGGCGTAGTCGAGAGCGCTGGGAAGGGCACGGGCGGTACCAGGCAGGCGTCACCTAAGGGAGAGCGCGCACGGGGTGCTCCGTTTTCCCCTGTCACGCTCGGTCGCGTTCGCGGAGGCTGGCGGGGTGCGCGGTCCCCGCGGGCTGTGGCTCGGTGGGTTCTGTACCGCGCGCCGGCTGTGTTCGGCAGGAGCCGTCGGAGAGCCCGGCGCGCCCGGTGTCAGGACTGCCGGCAGCGGAGCCGCGCTGGGGTGTGGGGGGGTTGGGGTGATTTGGGGGTGTGCTGGCGGCAGGCGGGGAGGCGAGGCGGGAGGGTGGCACTGGTGGTGGCCCGGAGCCGCAGCGGCCTCGCAGCCAGACGGTGCCGTCCGTCCCGGCAGCGCCCTGGGCTTTGCGCCCGCACGCTGCGGGCCCGCTCTGCTCCGCGGCTGGGGTGCTCTCGTTGAGAGCCTTGCCACGGTTATGATGTTCAGGAGGATTTAGTAGAAGAAATTTTGGTCCAATTCCACTTGGAAGGCGACAGCTTTTTTTAAAAAAAAAAGCGCAAAACAAAAACGAAAAGCAAACCAAAAAAGTCAGAGGGGAGAAGCTTGTGTGGACTCGTTGTAGGCTGCTGCAGGCATGGTTACTGCGCGCTGGGATGCTGAATAAATGCAACGTGTTTCAAAAAGTTCTGGCACAGAAGATAATACATATTCCTAAAAGCACTTAGTTAATTCTGTTATTAATATTTCATTCAATAATAATTTCAAAAGAAGGGGACGACAATAACTTCTACTTGTTTTCACCTCTGTGGGAGCAAGATGTAAGGAGTGTTTGAGAGGACGCAGTGGGCGAGGGGAAAAGCCCAGGTTAAACTGAGTGTGGTTTTACAGAAATGCTCTTCCTGCACCCGTCAACAGCTTTTTACTTTTTAGAAATTATCTTTTTTTGTGTTAACTGCTGATGCATCATAAAAATGAGTTAAACTCAGGCATGAAGTATTTTTTCCGTGTAAACATTGAACTGGGGAGCTCAGCACTGGACGCAGCACCGCAGATGTGGCCTCACCAGGGCAAAGCAGAGGGGGAGAAGTCCCTCGACCTGCTGGCCACACTCCTCGATGCACCCCAGGGTACCACGGACCTTCTTGGCACCCAGGGCACGCTGCTGGCTTGTTACTGGCTGGGTTGTTGTTGCCTTCATCAAAACAGGGCATACTGGGCCGGGAAATGCCGCAGCAGCGGGTTCATCGGGTCTTTGCAGAGGATCCGAATTGGCAAGTAATGGTTAAGGGAGCGCTTGGCAAGTCCATTTGCCCCTCTCTCCCCCCAGTCCTGGGCTGCTCCGTCTCTCAGTCAGGGTGGAACCGAGCGGCTGCCGAGGGGCTCCGGCTTCGCCCTGCTCCCGGCAGCAGCCACCGCCGTGCCGGACCCCACGCTCGCAGAGCTGGCCGAAGCTGCTGGCGGATGGACGGCTGCTGGGCAGCCTGTGCCGCTCCTGGGGCTCCTGGGGCTGCTGCGCGCTGCTGGCCGGAGCAGCGTCGCTGACGCGCAGGGAGCGGGGCGTGCGGAGGGCGCCCGCCTGCACGGCTGCACGACGGCCCGCTGTCAGGTGACGTCGCCTCCGTTCCTCTTGGAGAGCCGATAAATGAAAGTTGGGTGGCTTCTTGGACTTGGCAAATCGTAGTGGGAAGGTAGTGATGTCCTTTGCTGAATATTCATGAGGAATTAATTTGTGCTCATGTTTCCAGATTGTGCTTCAGTCTGGGTGGTTTTTTTGTGTTGTTCTTTGTCTTGGCTTGCTCTGTTCAGCAGCCAACAAGCTGTTAGAAGCCTTGGCTTGACAATCAGGAGGGAGTTGTAGTTCATCCTTCAGCTTTTCAGTTATATGTTAATTAGCCAGAGTGGGACATGATTGACAAGCCTGCTTTTAGTGGCGAGAAATGCCGTTCTGCGCTGCGCTCCTCTCCTCACGGCAGCAGTGTTCCTGCAGGAGCGAGCCGTGCTCCGCACGCCCGTGTCCGCCTCGTCCGTCGCTCCCGATCCGCTCGATCCCAGGGAGAGCTCGGCGCTCCGCACCCCCGGCATGGCTGCGTGCCCCTGCCCGCCCGCGGGCACTGGAGGAGGCGGAGGAGGCTCTCGCTGTCTGGCCTCCGAGCTTCTGCTGCAGAAAAAGCTCCTCCATTGCTCCCCCGAGCCGGTAATCCTCTGCTGCAGGACGGGAGGTGTCTGCCCTTGGGGTGCTGCCCGCGCGAGCGGGTGGCAGAGCTGCTGTGCGCGTCCCAGCTCGTGCTCTCCTCCGCACAGGCACCATGGCCACCCACCGTGACGTGGCCTCTCCTGGGGACGGGACGCTCCTCTCACCGGGAGCCATGTGTCCGTCTGCCGTGCCGTGCCGTCAGCGCCGGGCTCCGTTGGGTGGCCGCTCCCTGCTCCCTCGCCTGCGCTTCCCGCAGCTCCCGGGGCAGCCGGGCAGCGCCCAGCCGGGGCGCGGGCGAGGGGAGAGCTTGGTCCCCACTCTGGGCTGGAGCACGGCTGCTGTCGCTTGTGGCCGCTCCGCCAGGCTGGGGACGGCTGCGTCACCCTCCACATGCCGCTCGCCAGCGTCGCGCTGCGGGACGGGGCGCCTGGAGCGGTGCCTGGAGCGCAGGAGCACCCTGCAGCCCGCGGCCGCTCGCCCGCAGGTCCCGGAGGAGCAGGGCTGGCGCCGGCCTTGGCTGTGTTGAGGGGCTGCCTCTGCGAGCCACCGCCACGGGGGTAGCTGGGCTCCCGTTGCCTGGGTTCGGAGCCAGCTTTGTGTCGCCGGGGCGTTTGGGACCTGCTGCCGGCGTAGCCGCCCTCCCCGAGGCGCGAGAAGCCGGCAGCGGAGCGGTGTGAGCTGCAGGCCTGCCGTGCTGCGTCGGCCGCCCGTGCCCTCCATGCAGCCATCTCCCACCTCTCTTCTGTGGCCTCGGGGTCCGCTGACTCCTCGCTGCGGAAACGGAAACAAGCCTGGGTCCCTGGCTGCGGCAGACGTGGCAGCTAGTGGCACAGACAGACATCCAGAAGCGTGACCTTACAGACGAGGACATTGCTGCTTTGCAAATGCTTTTGCTTCTCCAGGCTTGGATTGACGTATCGGGGGTGCTGGTGGCGAGGGTGGTGGTTCGTTCTGCCAGTCCTTCCTGGCGCCGGCGCTGCTGGAGGGAGGTTTCTCTGCCGGAGGACTCTGCTCCTCTGGGCTTGCTGTGGATCTCTTTATTCAAGAAAGATGAGGAGCTACTGGAGAGAGCCCAGCGGAGGGCTACGAGGATGGTGAGGGGACTGAAGCATCTCTACTACGAGGAGAGGCTGAGGGAGCTGGGCTTGTTCAGCCTGAAGAAGAGAAGGCTGCGAGGGGACCTTAGAAATGCTTACAAATATCTGCAGGGTGGGGGTCAGGAGGATGGAGCCAAGCTCTTTTCAGTGGTGCCCAGTGACAGGACAAGGGGCAACGGGCACAAACTGAAGCAGAGGAAGCTCCAGCTGAAGACGAGGAAGAACTTCTTCCCTCTGAGGGTGACGGAGCCCTGGCCCAGGCTGCCCAGGGAGACTGTGGAGTCTCCTTCTCTGGAGATATTCAAGCCCCGCCTGGACAAGGTCCTGTGCAGCCTGCTCTGGGTGACCCTGCTTGGGCAGGGGGGTTGGACTAGATGACCCACAGAGGTCCCTTCCAACCCCTACCATTCTGTGATTCTGTGATTCTATTCCGAGGCAGGAGTTTGCTAGCGCGGAGCTGCAGTGTCCCCGAGGCTGCGGGCATGGTACCAGGAGACAAACTGCCCCCTGCCCAGGGCTCTGGTGCTGACCCGGCCTCTGCGGGACGCTGGCTGTAACGACTGGGTAGCAGGGTTTGCTGGGCGAAGCCCGCCCTGCTCCGGACAGCTAAATATAAGCAGGGGTTTTCGAGTGGTGCCTCTGCAAGCGCTGCTGCGCTCTTCCAGAAGAATTGTGCTTTCCCAACAGCAACGGGCAAGGATTAGCGGAACAGGGCTGTCTTGTGGGGCAGCAGATCCTCCTCGCGGGAAGGCAGCCGGCAGTGATGCCCGTCCGCCCTTCGTCTGCGGTGCCTCTGCGGAACCGGCGTCCCCCGGCACGGCCCGGCGCTGGCGGCAGGCTGCTCCTCCGGCAAAGCCGTTGCCAGGGGCATGAGTGCCCTTGCCCTTCTCTGGCGGGTGCTACCCACGATGGGTAGCGTGGGGAGCTGTGGAAGCTTCACGTGCTCCAGTAAACAACCTGCAAGCGTTTCCCTGTGTGTGCGCACCAGAACAGAACCGTTCTTCTTCCGGAGGCAGAGCAGCAGCAGCCGCTGTGAGCGAGGGGCTGAGGAGAGAGCGGGAGCGGGTGCTAGGCAGGGGCTGGCCGTGCTGAGCCAGGTTTGGGACCCCGCGGTGCTCGACATCCCAGCAGACAGACTGGATAGTCTGGGCAAGTGGAACAGGGAAGCAAAACTTCGTGGCAGGAGAACCGACCGAAGAAAGAGAAAGGACTTTATTTAGGAAAAGCAGCTTCAGACTTTGCGGTTACTGCTAATTCATGAGGAAAATAGCTAATATCCACCAGTCTGGCAGAGTCCATCTGCTCTGGTTCGTGGTGGCATTGGTGCGTGTTTGCTTATTCATGAATTTCTGAGAGACTGGGATTTCAGGGCTTTTAGGAGATAATTGTTGAGAGATGCCATTAGTTCCGCAGGAGGCTGGGATTTCCCAGCTCTGCCTTCCACTTTCTTGAGCTTTCCAAAGCTAGGCAGAGGATCTGGGCATCCTGTGCATACCCTGTAGTATGTATGCACTAGTCCTCAGCTACCTGGACCTGGCACTGAGGCTGCTGCCAGGCTGGAATTTCCTCATTTTAACAGCTCAGCTGCCTCTCAGCAGTCAGCGGTGGCTCCATTACCACCTGATGTGGCTGTCTGTCAGCCTGGCTTCTGCTCGTGGTTGTTGCTTGATTGCCACAGCCCTGTGTGGTTTCACAGTCACTGCAAGGCGTGAGCAGCCAGCCTGGTCCTCAGCTCAGCTCCTCGCTGCGTTCTCTCTGGGTTTCATTCTCAAATGTCTCCTTTTGCTCTCGTTCTGGACGTTTAACCATTCAGGTTTGCTGGCACAAACAACTCTTTTTGTTATAGTGGTCCCTTCACAAAGTCTTGCTTCTTAACAAATCAGTCCGCACCTTGTGTCTGCACGCCCGTGGAAGGCGTGTGTGAGGTGGACCAGTCGGAGCCAGCCCGTCTGCGGGGGACCTGCGAGAGGGGAAGCCTTCGCACGGGGTGTTGTACAGCAGCTCCGTTGGCGGCGGCACGCGCCGGGGCCAGCGCTGGGGCTGGGCACTGTGCAGTAAAACCCGCGGCGGCTTGGACCGCAGGTTTGCGAGCTCTGTCTCCACCGCTGCTAATAAGGAGACGGTGACTGCCCTCCCACGTATCGCCCTTCTGCTTTCGTTCTGGTACTTGTCAGAAATACGCGAGAAAAGCTTCAAAACAGACAATGGCCAGACTCCCGACAAACCATTTCTCACGTCAGACGCGTCCTTGACATTCGAGTGTGTGCCCAGCTGTTTCCGAGCAAGCGAACAGCACATTGGCTAAGGGTGAGTGGGTGTCTGATGTGTTGGTGTGCCTCAAGGGTCACCTGACGTTGAAGAGATTGAGGGGGGAGCAACACCTCATCGGTGGGGCTTTTGCCACAATGCTGATGTGACAAAGTACTGCAAGTGCCTGTGCCACCGAGTATTGCCAGAGCCTGGTCGTGAGGCTGACCGAAATCCAGGGCAAGCGACAGACGGTGGAAGCAGAGCGAATGGGCAGTGGCCTCCTCTTTGGGTGGGTCGACCGGGATTTTCCATGGGAATGCTGAATTGCAGGAAAGATCTTGGCGTTGTTGCATGTTCTTATCTGAAAAATGTCAGTAACTGGTTCTGTTTCAACTCTTGCATACAGGAAAGAAAGAAGAAGTTTGAGAAGGATGGGGAGAAGTTTTACTCTATGCTGGATCGCCATTTGCATTTGTCTTCCAAAAAGAAGGAATCCCAATTACAGGAGGTGCGTATGCAGTTCTCTTCAGTTGGGTCCAGAATCAGCACCACCAGCTGCTCTAAATCTTAAAAAAGGGGGCAAAAATCATCCCTTTCAGTAACCAGTTGACATTGATAAGCAATTAAATCTACCTAAAGCCTGTTCACATGGATGAGACCAGGGATGTGGAGGTGGCAGTTCACCGTACGGTGCCAAGCAGCATTAGTGGCTTTGTGCATTGCCCTTGTTCTCACCCTTGCGTAGGGCAGTGACCAGTTACACCGGCACAGCTGGGGACTGGCCGCCCTTTGAACTGGCTCAGGGAACTGATCTGGCTGAAAAACAACTGGTTGTTGTTATTTTTGCCAGCCTAGTTTCCTGCCGAGCTGCTGGTGTGTGCAGGGGTGGTTGTGGCACAGGCAGGGGAGGGATGCTGCCCCTTCCAGCCCGCGCTGCCCCCAAACGTCTTGCGACAAGGAAGGAAAGCCCGAGCTGTTCCAGCCCACATCAGAGCCGTCGGATCAAATCAGATCTGTCAAACCAGTTGTCAGATCAACCTACAAACATCTTTGCAAGGCAAAATCTGTGTCAGCTGGGGTAACACGGCATGCCACGTTGTCCTGCCTGGTGCTGCAGCTCTGAAATTGCTGGGTTTGGGTCGTACCAGGAGTCGGGCGAGGGGATCGTGACAGTGGCCTTGTCCTCACCAGTGCAGGGCTGCGGGTGGAGAAGCAGCTTATGCTAAAATAAGAAACATGCCTCGGGAAAGCCTTGTCCTTGAAGGGCGGGGTGAGGTTCTGGATCCAGAAGTGAAAGGGAGCCAGAAAAGGGCAGACCTGAGAAGAAGAGCCGATGTTGTCGTCTTCTGTGCAAAGTGTTCGAAAGCTGGGCTGGGCAGCTTTGGCCGGCTGCTTCCTAAGTGAGGACAGAGCTATTTGTGGGCTGACAGACAAATGCTGGTCAAATATTGTCACGCTAGATGTGACGTATTTTGTCTTTTCACCTCTCCCTCTTTCTTCCAGGCTGACCTTCAGGTTGACAAAGAGCGACACAATTTCTTTGAGTCCTCCCTCGAGTATGTTTACCAGATCCAGGAAGTACAAGAGAGCAAGAAATTCAGTATCGTTGAACCGGTAGGGGCTGCCTTTTCTTCCAGGCCTTGGTGCTTGATGCTCAGGTGTGCTGACTTGACAGTTGCAGGAAGAGGGGAGTCACCAGCTTGGACTCGGTCCTGGGGAGTCTTGTGGTGGAGCAGGAGTTGGCCTTGCACACTTGGATGGCTGCAGCTCGACAGCCTTAGTGGTGGTTGCTGGAAGCCCCAGACTTGTTGCTCATGTCTGCAAGTCGATCCTGAGGAACAGGCTGGATGCTGTAGGTAGCGAGAGGTCGTTGTGGATTATTGGAGTTGTTATCTGCTCCGCTTCCCTGTCGTGGCACAGGCTGCAGTGGTGCAAGGACCCTGCCCTGGGTGGGTGGCTCTGCCCTGGCACCAGGCGCAGTCGAGCGTGGGATCGTGTGGGTCTCGTGGACAAGCAGCCTGCAGATCTGCGCTTGTTCTCCCGGCAGGGTCTTTCATTTTGGGTGTGTTTTATTAAGACAGATGTGTGGGTGGTAGGCCTGGGCTTTAGGGACATTGCGGAGGAGAAGTCATACTAAGACTTGCATCACTCCAAAGCTGTAAGGAAAAAAATATATTAGTGTATGTAATTTCTGAAACTCTGTTTCCTGTCTATCTTTGCTCTGATTAGAAGTATAGAAGAGAAGTTTAGTCTGTGTCCTTTCCCTCCTGTGCAGGTGCTGGCTTTTCTCCACAGCCTCTTTACTTACAACAACCTGACAGTTGAGCTCACGCAGGATTTCCTCCCGTACAAGCAGCAGCTTCAGCTCAGCCTGCAGAATGTGAGTTCCTGCCCAGCTGAAGTATTTTTTGCATGTGACTCCCATTCACATTTGTGTTTAAACGCCTCTGGTGGCAAGGCTGCTCCCTGCAAAACAGACTGCCCGTGTTTGCGTTGTGGGAGGTGCAGAGAAAGGCATTTCCTTCTCGGTTCACAAGTATCTTCTCCTCTCCTGCACAAGAGAGCCTGCAGGTGCTGCTGTAGTGTTTGTCTGGAAGGGGCTGTTGTGGTTGTGTCATTTAACCTGGTGCAAAACAAACCTGAGAATTTCTTCCAATTTCGTGGGATCGAAATTGTACACGTCTCCTAAAAAGGCCTCCAATCTTGATCTTAATGGTACCGGCTTGCTACGTGTTTTGCTAAGCTCCTCCGCTGGCAAAGCTTACTCATGGGGTAAAATAGCTGTCTCCTGTTTCTTTTATCCTCAGTCTTTCGTGACTGGCCCTCATCCCATGGAACAACAGCCACAAATCCGTGCCAAGCTGAGTTTGCTGCTGGCTCGTTAATTGGTCTAAGAGGTGTTCCATAGAAATGCCTTCATCTTGTAGCCTGTGTTGATGTGACTCTTTAGAAATGATTTGATGCCAGGCAGCGTAGCGTGCTCTTCTGAGGAATCAACGCCCGTGTTTGTAGGAGAACACACCTGCTACCGAAACAGCGGCGCGAAGAGCACTTCAGGTGCTGCCTTCTGCTCCACCTAGCCTGAAAGCGTGCTGAGTGTCTTTTATTGAGAGAACAAGCATCCTCCCAGTCCTGACTCCCCAGCACCGTTTCCATGCACAGTGTGTTAAACCTTGTCTCTTCAACCATCTGCTACGAGCCCAGGGGTCTTATGGCTGGAGTTCTCACGTGAATCTGTGGAGTGGCTTCTGCATTTTGTGCATTGAGGAACGATTTGTGTCTGCCAAAGCACCTAAAATTTGGCCAGCACTACCTGAAGCTCGCTCTTTGCAGATGTTCAAATGTGCTTCTTTTTGTTTTCTCTTGACAGACAAGGAATCATTTTTCCAGCACACGGGAGGAGCTGGAAGACCTGAAGAAGAGGATGAAGGAAGCCCCCCTAACCTGCAAGCTGCCCGGGCAGCCGACCATTGAGGGCTACCTGTACACTCAGGAGAAATGTAATGGCTTTTATACCCACCTGAATGCATTAAAGAACGTGTAAGCCCGGGCAGCCCTGCTCACAGCCCCGCGGCATGGGCTGTGCTTGGCTCCCGTGCCCAGGCCAGCCTGAGCCGTGGCATCGCTGTGTGCTGCGCGGCCCGGGGCATCACTGCCTGCCAGGGCACCCCGTGCCCGGGGAATCACCGGTACCTTTAGCTGCCAGCTTTCTCAGCAGTGGCACGGAGCTCTTTCTCTGGGTTACATGAGCCGTGTAAGCAAGGAGCTAATTGCCCTGCGCTCAAATTAGATGAGATTTATTACTCTGTTGTAGCGCTGCCGAGTCCGGAGCCCTGGCAGATCGCACCTTGGCTGCGTTTTATCAGAATGAATCTGGGGTCCTGCCCAGCTTCCCTCCCGCAGCGTCTCTGAGGGCCTCCGAGCACGGCTGAAGTGTTAAGCGGCAATGAGAGTTAAGCTGCTGAGCGAGATGAGATTCTGTATAGAACCAAATCAAGCCAAATTCAGTCTTTTACAAATACTCACTGTAGCATTCCCTGGCCACGCAAGCACGAACACCCAGGGGACAACAGCCTGTATGCAGCGCTGTGGCCTCCGAGTCTGCAGACAACTTACTTTGTGAGCAGTTAATTTTTGGATGATATATACAAATGTATTTATACATATATTTGTATGTATGTTTATCCTGATTTTAAAAGAAAACATGTAGACACAAACACATGCTGCAGGTTCCTGCATGCCAGTGGCTGTGTGCTGCCTCTGTTTAAGTTTCTGCTTTAAACTGAGTATGAAAAGAGTTGTTCCTCCTGACAGCTGCATCTTAAAAACAGATTACAGAAAAAATATCAGTTGAAGTATTTCATACAAAGTGGTTCAGGTAAGACAACAAAGAAAAGTGACGATAAATCTAGTGTGCTATAAGTAGGAACTTTAGAGTGTTTTCAAGATGCTGTTGTATTTACTACCAAGTTTTCATCAAAGAAAAAATTAGCAGTGTCTGTGCGAAACGAGCATTCAAGACACGTAGGCTCCTGCCAGAGTAGGTCGTGGCTGGGCTTGGCCGAACCAGCCTGGCTGGTGACCAGAGCCCCACAAAGGCCCTTCCACCAGCAGCGCTTTGGGAGGGCGCCGCTCCTCCTCCTCTGCTCCTCTCCTCCTGCTCCTCCTGCTCCTCCTGCTCCTCCTCTCCTGCTCCTCCTGGGTCTCGCTGGGGGAGACGCTGGTGATGGACGCGTCCGTCCCCAGGGCAGTGCGGGAGATGCTGACTGTGCACTGCCGCTTGCACCCGACTAAGGCACTGTCACTGACTCCGGCCTCCCGTGTGTTTCTGCAGGGGCCCTGGGCATCTCCTGGGTGAAATATTACTGCCAGTACGAGAAAGAGGCGAAGACCTTACGGATGACGCCCATGGACCAGAAGCCTGGAGCTAAGCAAGTGAGTTGGTTCCTTGGAGGGGCGTCTGCAAGCGTCAGCCCAGCCATCAGGTCCCACCCTGCCTCGGCCCGGGTCTCCTCTTTCTGTGGGCCAGCCGACGGGCAGCCCGCGCGGCCAGGGCAGCAGAGGCCAGCCCCGCTGACAGAGCGGAGGGGTGGGCTGCGCGTCCCCTCCTGCCTGGCGCGCCGGCGGGAGCTGAGGGCGAGCGGAAGGCAGCGCGGCGGCGAAGAGCAGCTCGCCTCCCGCTCTCCCAAACCACCCGCAGCCCTGCAGGGCTGGCAGCGGGGCCGTGGGTTCGCGTCGTTCGGGCAGTGGTGACTTGCGAGTTTGGTCTAGTGGGAAATTTCTGCCTTTCTAGACAAGCTGGTTTTTATTATTTTTCCATGCAAATGGGCGGTGAACCTGCAGCCTGGTTTGCACAGAGCCCTCTGGCAGTGATTGCAAGTACTTGAATTGCTGGAGTCATTAGATGAGTGCTTCCAAAAGCAGTAATTCTCTGCTTTGACACGTTCGCACACTCGCTGGTTTGTGATTTTGATTTCTATTCTCTGAACTGGTTCCCTGTGAGTGGGACCGGTGTTAGGAGAGGAGGAGAGGGCTGCAGTTGCAGCTCTAGACTGTGCAGTAAGGCAGCGGTGTGGGGAACTGCTTCTTTCACAAAATGCTTTGGTTTTTAGCAGTGGGTGATGTGTCTGGGAGTTCCCTGCAGTTCCTGCGCGTGACAGAGGAGGGGTAGGATGCAGGCGTGGATGACGGACCGTGGCTCTGAGCACAGCAGAGGCCTCCGGCTGAGTCCCCCCGCCCTCCTCCGCCACGGAGCGAGGTCCCCCGGGGGCTTCCCGGTCAGGCGTGCTGCTCTCCAGTTCATGATCTCATGGTCTGTTCTTTGGCAGCCATCTGCACACTGCAGCAATAAAATAAAATGTATTTTTTGGAAGCCCTTGGTGGAGACCTTGGCAAAGAAATGTCCGTAACATTGATTGGAGAGATCTGTTGTCATCTATGCCATAAACATGTCTACTAAGGCCAATTAATGCAGGGTAGGGGCTTGTAAAAATGTAAATTAGTCCCCTTCCCAAACTCTTGCAGTCTGGTAATCTGCAGCTTCAGGTCACAGCTGGCCACACAGCTTCAAACACCACGATTACAAGGAGAGCTCTTCAAAAAAACCCCAACCAACCAGCCCACCAGTGCACACAGAAGACACAGCCAGGAGGTTATGGTCACAGCGCGAAGCCAGACGTGGTCTTGGAGGAGGCTGTCCTTGCTGCCGGGCTGTCCCGGGTCTGCCTGATGCACCTCTGACAGCGGTCTCGCAGACGCAGCGGCGGTGACAGTTGGGGCGACGAACGCGTTCCAGGCATGCAGACTCAGCCTGAGGGTCCGGCTGGTTGTGAGGTCTCCTGGGTGTCCCTTCAGAGCCCCTGCAAAGTCGTGGGGATCTCACAGTCACGATACAAGCGGTTTCTGCTGTGGAGTCACGTAAAGCCGCTTTGGCACGTGCATGAGCACCAAGGGCCAGAGCGCAGCTCCGCAGGGCCGGCCTTCCACCAGAGCGCAGCTACTCGAGGTTTGGCCAGTTAGCCTCCCATTCCCGCAGGGCACTGTGTGTAAGTTTGCTGATGACACCAAACTGGGAGGTGTGGTACACACACCGGAAGGCTGTGCTGCCATTCAGCGTGACCTGGACAGGCTGGAAAGTTGGGCAGAGAGGAACCTGATGAGGTTCAACAAAGGCAAATGCAGGGTCCTGCACCTGGGGAGGAACAACCCCATGCATCAGTACAGGCTTGGGGTGGAGCTGCTGGAGAGCAGCTCTGCGGAGAGGGACCTGGGTGTCCTGGTGGACGACAGGGTGACCATGAGCCAGCAGTGTGCCCTGGCTGCCAAGAAAGCCAATGGGATCCTGGGGTGCATCAAGAGTGTGGCCAGCAGGACGAGGGAGGTTCTCCTTCCCCTCTACACTGCCCTGGTGAGGCCTCATCTAGAGTACTGTGTCCAGTTCTGGGCTCCCCAGTTCAAGAAAGATGAGGAGCTACTGGAGAGAGTCCAGCGGAGGGCTACGAGGATGGTGAGGGGACTGGAACATCTCCCCTACGAGGAGAGGCTGAGGGAGCTGGGCTTGTTCAGCCTGGAGAAGAGAAGGCTGCGAGGGGACCTTATAAATGCTTATAAATATCTGCAGGGTGGGTGTCAGGAGGATGGGGCCAAGCTCTTTCCAGTGGTGCCCAGTGACAGGACAAGGGGCAATGGGCACAAACTGAGGCACAGGAAGTTCCGTCTGAACATGAGGAAGAACTTCTTCCCTCTGAGGGTGACGGAGCCCTGGCCCAGGCTGCCCAGGGAGGCTGTGGAGTCTCCTTCTCTGGAGATATTCCAGCCCCGCCTGGACAAGGTCCTGTGCAGCCTGCTGTAGGTGACCCTGCTTCGGCAGGGGGGTTGGACTAGATGACCCACAGAGGTCCCTTCCAACCCCGAACATTCTGTGATTCTGTAGCGCTGCTTGGACCATGAATGCTGTGGATAACTGGTGGCATCGATTAAGCCTGATAAAAATGAGGACCCAGCTGTGTCAGGTGACAGACACGTGTGGTCGTGGCCTCAGAGCCCGGTGAGGTTTGCTCGCAGCAGTGCTCCTGCTCTGTGGAGGCACCTTGCTTGTCCCGGAGGTGCTCAGCGCTGGTATATGGGGTAGTGCCGTGGAGGAGAGGAAGCCTGGCCGGCGAAGCCTGTGATCCCTGTCTCTGTTGATGGTGGGAAGAACCGTCCGTGCTCCTGGTGCCGACGCCATGGGTCGGCAGGGCACCCGCTGGGAGCCTGGTGCTCTGCGGCAGGGCCGTGCCGGGCCGCAGCCGGAGGGTGCCGAGGAGACCGAAATCTTCCCGTGTTCCGTTCCTCCTGTTCCGTAACCTCGGCTTGCATTTTCTCTCCTAGAGCACCTTAGACCTGACGCTGAAATCCTGCGTGAGGAGAAAGACGGACTCCATAGACAAAAGGTTTTGCTTCGACATTGAAACTAATGAAAGGTGAGATGCGTAGTATTCAGATGGCCTCCAAGCCCTGTAAACCTGGATGAAACCGCTCTTGGCTGTTCATCACAAACATCTTTTGCCTCATTTTCCTGCCTGTCCCTGGGTGAACCTGCGCAGGTCTGGGACCATCACGCTGCAAGCGCTCTCGGAAGCCAATCGAAGGCTGTGGATGGAAGCCATGGATGGGAAGGAGCCGGTGAGTGCCCGGGCGGTGCTGCCCGGCGCTGGATGTGCTGCCGAGCGGTGCCTCTGCCAGCGCGTCCCGGCGAGCAGCGGGGCTGGCCACTGCCGGGCTCCTCTGCACAGCCCTGCTGCTGCTCGCCCCGGTGCCGGCAGCGGCTCAGCTGCTCCACGGGGTCTGTGCTGCTCTGCTCGGGGCACAGCTTGCAACGGGCGCTGTGGTTTTCCCCCTTTACAGCTCTGGTGCGGTCCCTAGTTGCACCGCGCTGCCGAAGGACCGTGGCCTTGGCGGGCCTGCTCCGTGGTTTTGTTGCTCACAACGCGCTCCAGCCTGCGGGAAGTGATTTTTTTTTTTTTTTTGTCCGTCCCCACTCTGAGCAGCCTTTGGAAAACCTGGCCCGTGGAGCAGCCACCCCACACCAGTGTTCAGCCGCCTTTTTGCGCCCGCTGGGGTTCCCTTCCCTCACTCTGAGCACAGCTCGCTCTCCTGCATTTTACCGCGTTCGCTCTACACGGGCAGCGTGATGCGCAGTGCGGGAAAGCCCTCCGAGAGCTGCCTTTCCCTGGGTGGGCTCCGGGGCAGCTTGCTGGCCTGCTCAGGGCTGCGTGGCTGCGGAGGTGGGTGTGGGTGCAGGGATGGGACACGGGCACCCTCCGCAGCACTTTTCTCCCGCTTGCTTGAAGCGGCGAGGGCGAGGGATGGTGTGGCGGGTCCGCGTGCTCGAGCTGGGCAGCCGGTCGCTTGGGGGTGTCTGGGGCTCGCTTGGTTTACGTGATGGGTTGGCACATAGAAAGGGTTTTTGATTTTCTGCCAAGAATGGCACCTGCAATTTATTATGAGTAAAAAAATACGTATTTCTGTATGGGATAAAGGAATGTCTTGACGCTTGAATTGTTAAAAGCAAGCAAAGAAACCAAAGAACCGCAGCCCCCATGTGCCGGACTGTCCAGCTGCCGTTTTCACAGGGCACCAAAAGGACAAACAAAGTTTCCTGTTTGGTTTTGGGAAACCTTTTCCCTAGAAACAGGTGCTCCAGTGAAGTGTAGGAAGTCAGGAAAAAAACGTTTATTGTGTAGATAATGGTATCTCGCTGAGTTATAAAGTGACGTTTCTTTGGGAGATTGTCTTACTGTTTGTGGTTGGCTTTGGGTGACTTATGGGGTGCTGCATTTAATTTTGAAAAGAAATATCGAGTCACATTGCATTATGTTTTTGTTTCTTCCTCCTCCATTCCCTCCCCCTTTTCAGATCTACCACAGTCCCATCACGAAGCAGGAAGAAAGTGAGTCACTTCTGTTGCTGCTCTCTGAGCTGTCGGGCAGCGCGTTCCCTTGCAGATACGCTCGCCCGTGGTCTCTGCTGAGCAGGCTGTCTTTTCCCTCCGTCGCGGCCGTGTGACTTCTTTCCTTTTCATCCCGGTGTCTGATACTGAGTCCTGATAAGAATGAGCTGCAAGCGGTAAAAGTTACCGGTTGCAACGTGCAGTTCATATTTAGCAAGAACTCGCGGGATGCAGAGTTCAGTTTGCACCTCTAAACCCTAAAATAACGGAGGGGAAAAAAGGCCAGTGAGAGATTTTTGTGGGCATTTCCCTTAGCGAAGGTTACAGTAGGAAAACAGAGGTGCCGCGTAGTTCCCTGGAGCTCCCGTCCACCGCCGTGTCCCGTGTCTCCCGTTTTGGAAGCGGAGGTCCCCTCCCCACCGCCCCCGCAGCAGCTGCCCCCGCTTCGCCTTTCCCCGTTTACAGCCCCTTGCTGCCCCAGAAACCCTGGGGCTTCATTAGCTGGGTGAAAACCTACGTTCTCTATCTGAGAGATCACCTTTTTCAGCACTTTAATTAGCTGACTTTAATGAGCATAGAGGTAGCGTTATCAGGGTCATAAGCATGGAACCTGTTGTTTGACTGTGTTTGCATTACACGCTTGGAAAGAATGTGACTCAGTGCTTCACAAAAGTAAATACACGCGATTTTTAATAGATAGAGCTAAAAAGGCTTCAAGTCGTGTTAGGCACTCCGTGCCCAGTGGAGCTGTGCTTAGCAGTGTCTGTACTCGTTCTGTGTTAGAGCGGAGGTGCCTCTGGGCTGTCCGTCGCGGTTGCTCAGAGAAGAGGGAATTGTTATAAACAACGCGCTGGAAGTGCAGTGATTTCACGGGATTCGCCAGCACGGCCTGTGCTGTGACTGGAGTAGGTCCAGATATGTCTTGTGCCTGGCTTTTTGAGCAGAATGTTGTTTTACGTTTAAAAAAAAAACCACCCTCCAAAAATTCCTACAACTCGGCACCCTCTGAAAAAAAAACCCAAAGCCAACAGCGGCATGGTCATTTAGGAGAAATTCAATATAAATGTTTGCGCTGAACAGAAGGATATTTCGCGTTATAACTTGGACGATTCTTCCACAGATACTGGAAAGAATAGCAGAACTTAGCTTGTGTGTGTAGGGAAAAAGGTCCTGACTCCACCTGCTTCACGACGCCTGCGAACCAGGCCCAGGGACAGTCGGCGGTTAACTGGCGGCCGCAAGCCCCGCGTTCTGCTTCGCGCAGCATAGCAAGCTGTACGGGTTTTGCTTTTTGATCTAGTCAAGTAAATAAGCAGAAATTACACGATCCTGTGATGTGGAAGAGCTGACTGCAGACTTCGCAGTGCTCTGGAAGCCATTAATCAGCTCCTTATCAGACACGGGCTCACACGCGGTGGGACGCTGATTTATGCTTTGATTATTAAAGACAGAAAGGGGGTAGGGAGCACTGCCGTAACTCGGCATGCGCTCAGGGAAGAACGGAGAACAGACGGAGCTGGTAATTCCCGTCAGGATTTGGAGCGTGCTGTGCCCTCCTGGGGGGCCGTGCGCGGTGCGGCCGCGGCGTGAGCCCGGCTGCGCGCTGGGGTGCTCAGCGCCGTGTGCCGAGCGCGTCTGCGCTGGGGGCCGCCCCGGAGCTTCTCGGCGGGCGTCGGGCAGCCAACCCTGCTTCCCTCTGCCCAACAGTGGAGCTCAACGAGGTCGGCTTCAAGTTCGTGCGGAAGTGCATCAACGCGGTGGAGACGAAAGGTGAGGGGGTCTGCGACGGCGCGGGGCGAGGCGGTGGGGCGAGCTGCGGGCTCACGGCGGGGAGGGGAGACCCTGCGCCCGCTGCCGTGCCCTGACACCGAGTTCCGCTGAATTTCCCCCTTCGTTCATAGTTTGTCATCCTCGGCTCGGAGGTCGCTCCCTGCTGGGCAGGGGGGGCCGGGCTCTGGGGGTCTCTGTCCTGGGGGCGGGCGGCGGCTGCCTGGGTGCTGGGTCACCCCCACCCGCTAGCGAGAAGCGGGCTGGTGGGCGATGGCGGACCGCCGGATGCCCAGCCCCGCTGCCGGCCGTGCAGGGGCCGTGCCCGCAGCTCCCCCCCCCGGTGCGGGTCCCGGACCCGGTGCGGGTGCGGGTGCGGGCGGTGGCCGCGCGGTGGGGCTCGCGCGCCGCCGTGGCGCCCCGCGGCCCGTCTGAGGCGGCCGCGTCTCTCCCGCGCAGGGCTGGCGGCCGAGGGCGTGTACCGGACCGTGGGCAGCAACATCCAGGTGCAGCGGCTGCTGAACGCCTTCTTCGGTAAGGGCCGCCCGGCCGGGCGCGGCGAGAGGGGACGGCGCGGTCAGCGCCGAGTGCGGCGTGAGGGGATGGCAGGGTCCACGTGGAGCTCAGTCCCCGCAACTTGAGGGGACAGCGAGTGCCAGCGCTGAGTTCAGTCCCCGCGGCGTGAGGGGACGGCGGGTGTCAGCGTGGAGTTCAGTCCCTGTGGTGTGAGGGGACAACAAGTGTCCAGCATGGAGTTCAGTCCCCACAGCGTGAGGGGACAGCAAGCGTCAGCACCAAGTTCTGTCCCAGCGGCTTGAGGGGACAGCGAGTGCCAGCGCTGAGTTCAGTCCCCGTGGCATGAGGGGACGACGAGTGTCCAGCATGGAGTTCGGTCCCCGCGGCGTGAGGGGACAGCAAGCATCAGCACAGAGTTTGGTCTCCACAATGTGAGGGGACAGCGAGTGTCACCGTGGAGTTCGGTCCCCGCAGCCCCTCGGGGCACATCCCCTGCTGCTCTGGGGTGCTTTCTGCGGCCCTCCCTTCACACCGCGTTTATTTGTTGGTGGTGGGACCCGCGCTGTAAGGCCGGCAGCGGGATGGAGCGCGGCAGTGACCCCGGAGCGTGGGGACGAGCCTGCTCCCGTCACGCACTGACAATACCCGGGCGTCCTGGGGTCACGCGCTGGGGACGGATCCCTGCCGCGGGCCCGGGCGCGGGACGTCGCGCTGCCACGCGGCTCCCGGGGCCGTGCGCAGGGGCTGCTCGCGCCGGCGGGCACACGCGCCACGGGTTTCCCAGCATCGCCAAGAACCCTGCTCACCCGGCCACCGCGGCTCCTGTCCCTCGGTGGCAGCCTGCCTTCCCATTCCCAGGCCTGAAGGTCAGCGCTCGTTAGTTAACGAGCATGCGGGATGCTGAGGGCCTCGGCGCGCGGGCAGCCCCTCCTGCAGCGCGGCAGCCGGTGCTGCTCACCGGGACGTGCCTCGTCCCGCGGGTCCGGCCCGGCTCCTCCTCAGCCAGCCCCGCAGACGGGCGCCGGGGACTGTCTGCTGGGTGCGGTGTCGCGGAGAGCTGCGCCGGGAAGGTGGTCTGCGCGGCGGGGCTGAGGTTTTCCCCCGGCGGGACTGGGTGCCTCGCTGTGCGCAGTGTGTACACCAACAACGTGTGCATCCCTGCTGCGAGCCCTGCTGCGCGCTGGGGCTGGCATCCCACACAAGCGTGTGAATCGGCGGGTGGCCGGCGCGCGAGGCGCGGTCGCGCTCCCCGCAGCAGGTTGCGCTGTGCCGGGACGGGCGCTGCCGGGCTGGGAGCTGGCTGCGGCCGCCGTGCCCCTGCCCCGTGGCACGCGTGCGCCGGGGCAGGCTGCGAGCCCCTGCGGTGAGCCCTGAGGTTGGTGTCCCGCGTGCCCGAAGGCCGAGCCCATCTCGCCGTCCCTGCCAGGGGCTGGAGCACGGGGCAGAAAGTGCGTTTGCACTGACAGCCATGTGCCTGGGGCTCGCACCAGCTCCCTGCGCAGAGCTCTGCTCTTAATGTAGCACTCGAAGGCTTCTGCCAGTGCTTTTTACTATTGTTTACTATTGCCTTTCCTATTGTCGTTGTTTATGAAAACGGGTGGTTTGTGCTGAGGCAGAGCTGTACCCGATTTCCATGGAGCTGCGGCTCCAGACAGCTATCCGGTTACGCTTGCTTGGTGACTAATTACTGAGCCTAAGTTTTTATTGCTTCTTGATTCTCAGCCTCCCTGTGAGCAGCTCTGTGGTTTTCCCCTCTGAACCCCTCCAGAGAGTGGCTTTTTGTTTTATTTATGTGCATTGGTCTGGTTGACCGCTTGCCATCCCACTGTGTACTAACTCACGATGGAAAGTCCAACAGCGCAGAAATAACTGCTGCAGAAGGATTTCATCCCGGACCTCAGGAAGGAGATAAATTTTAGGTTTTTGTTTGTTTCTAGTCCTATTTCTTTTTAAAAATAAATGGTGCAGTTTCTTTAGCCCAGCTGCGCCCCATCCTCCAACCACGTCCTTTACTTCATCGTACCACAAACACGATGTGGTTGTTCGGTGAGGGTAGGCAGGAGCAAAGTGTACTGCCAGGCTGCTGTGCCTCCTCCCCTCAGCTCCCTGCTCTCCGTGCAGCAAGAGGGAATGTTTCCAGAACAGCCTTCAGGGCGGTAGCTGCGAAGGAGGGATTGGAGCTGGACACTTGAATAGCTTTGGGTATCAGAAAGCGTGTCTCAGATCTGTTGAAATGTGTCATTTCTGCCAGTCTTGGCTGTGCTGGGAAAAACAAACTAGAGAGAATATGCCATCACTACTTTTTTACCACTGCTTAAATGTTACCTTCTGTCCCTAGCTAGCACTGCTCCTCAGCCTTTCCAAAATACTGGTGCTGGTACTGTTGCTCTGCTTTTCCCAGCCATGAAAATCAGCAGCTCTCTTCACGTGCTGCCGTAGCTTCGGTTGCCTCGAGAGCACACCCTGAGAGCGTGCCATTTGCTAACAGCCTCAGAATGGACCTTGTTTTAAAGCCATTTTGTTCTTCCTCCAGACCCAAAGTGTCCAGGGGACGTGGATCTCCAGAGCGGTGATTGGGACATCAAGACGATTACCAGCTCGCTGAAGTTTTATCTCAGGTAGCACTGCAGGTCCCACCTGCCCCAAGCGGGCGAAGGAGCTGGGGGCTGATCCGGGCCAGGAGCGGAGTGAACTGCCAGATGTTATCACCTGGCTGCTGGAAAGGGCAGAGAAGTGGCAAAGGCTTTGGGAAGAGGAATGGAGATCTTTTTTCTTCTTTTTTTTTTTTTTTTTTGAGAAATATGCTGGTTGTAGAAAGCCTGCATCCTATGGGGATCACTGGTTAAATAACACTGGCTGGGGGGGGGGTGCCGCCGGGAGCTGGTGGTGCTGGGGGGCGAGCAGGTTTGCCCAACGGTCCTTCAAGATCAGTCGCGAGCGGGTCGCGCTGCCCTGCCAGAGCTCACTTTCCTTTCTGGTTGTTGCAGGAACCTGTCCGAACCCGTCATGACGTACAAGCTCCACAAAGAGCTGGTTCTGGCTGCCAGTAAGTGCTGCCGCTGCCCTGCCGATGTTCCCTCGCCCTGCCCTCCCCAGCCAGCCTACACCAAAATCGCTTGACAGAGCTCTGCCAGCCCGACACCGGGGTGCCCGGCCGCTTCCCCCTGTAGAAGGAGGAGCGACCCTCTCTTCGGAGTGCTTAATTGTGCAAGGGGGGTGGTGGTATCTCTTCCCCTCTGTCCTTTGCTATCGCAGTGCTCTTTCCTCTAACAGGGTTTCATGCTCCTGGAGGGTCTGGAGAGCCAGGGGATGTCAGCTAGCCTGATATCAGCACCAGTGTCCTCCCACAAGACTTGTTTCTCGATAGTACATTTAGTTTGAAACCTGAGGGAATGGGGTGTGCTGTTGCCACACAGACAGATAGGTGCTCCGTTTGGGCCGTGAAATTTGTCCTGGGATGTTGAATCCAAAGTGTCTGCCAGTACTCATGAGACATTCTTCTGCTGCAGCCCTTGGGACTGACCCGCAGCCAGCATTAACGGCGATCAGCCGAGTGACAGGGGCGTGCTGACAGGGCATCGACTGCACCAAGCCGGCCAGTCCCCCACGGCCCGGTTGTTAGTCATTGCTTTCACATAAGCCGTAATAGTTCTGAACAGGCTGCACCCTCAGAGCGTGTTGCGAGCCAGCGTGCCGAGGAGGAGACTAGGGGCGTGCGGGGGGCTGTCGTCTCCCTCGGCACAGCACTACTGCGTTTGGAGGATCGCGGCACACTCCAAAACGCTTTGGATTAAAGCATCCTTCACACCCTCGTGCCTCCTTGAAGTCAGCGGGAGGGTCGGAGAGCACCTGCTGCTCCTCAGTTTGGACCTCTGGAGAATTAATAACGCTTGTTCTTTCTTGGAAAGGAAAATGTTCCACCACCTGCTGATTGTGCTCCAGCCCAAGATTTATTAGTTTCAGAACTGGTTAAACCAATGATGACTGGGTATGTGCAAGACTATAATCCCTTCCCTGCCCTCCCTCAGAAACTTGCACCATTAAAGCTTCCCAGCTACCAAGATCCCACACTATTCTTTTCACACCGAGTATTTTATTGTTTCTGGATTATTTATGCTCCTAAGGCTGACCTCTTTGGGTCAGGGACTCAGTTTTTTTCCCTGCAGGACGTTTTACCGTGTTGTTCAGTGTTTCAGCTATCTGGGCTGATAAGATACCCAGCAGAGGTGTGTGGGCGAGGGTGCAAAGGGGAGTACCCGGCCGTGCTCAGAGGGCGACCCTGAGCTCCCTTTCAAGCTTCATTTCTCCCTCTTTCCACTGCATTTTGTTCCTCACAATGATTACCCTGTTGCTATGTAATCTCACTTTACTTCTGCTTCCCATCGCCGGGTTTGGCCAGCCAGCCCTGCGCTGCAGGAGGAGCAGCTCCCACAGGTTTTCTTTGGCTTTATCTTTCTCTTGTGTATTTACTGTGAAAGTGGAGGGCACAAACTTTTCTTTGTGTTACTTCTTCCCAGAATCTGAGAACCTGGACTACAGGCTGGGAGCCATTCACGCACTGGTCTATAAACTACCTGACAAGAACCGAGAGATGTTAGAGCTCCTCATACAACACCTCGTCAAGTAAGCAGACATTTTTCTTTAAAGCCAAAGTAAGGGGAAGAAAGGAATCAACAGAACAAGCCTTTTTTTTGTGACACGTTTGCAAAATTGTATCCACCACAGTCCCCCCAGGAATATACATTTGAACTGCAGAAAGGGTGTGATCATCCTGGCTACCCACTGCATTAAGTGGCTCTTCTCTTTCTAATTGCCACTTTCATCCCCTTTCTGACAAGCATCAAGCAGGAAATAATTTTAAAAAGAAAATACCCTCTGACAGCAGAGCTAGAAATCGTCACCTCTCATTCCAGTTAACAAGCACGTTCAGTCTGGGCTCTGGGAATGGCTGTAGAGCCTGTGCCCATGGGCTGACTGTGAAGCATGCTTTGGTTTGGTCTCTGGCTCTGTGGACTCGGTGTCCTGAGCCCTTAGAGCAGCACGAAGGCTGGAGCGTGCCAGGCTCTGCTCTCGTGCAGGCGTGCTGGGTGCTTGGTGGCATTGGGCAGCGCTGCTTCCTCGTGCTTCCTCCACTGAGCCGCTGAGAAGTCTGTTATTGATGATAAGGCCACCAGCACTGCAGTGGGGAATGGGTATTGTCCTGCCTCCTTGCCACAGCGAATGCGAGGGCTCAGCGTGGCGGCTCTGCCCTCTCCACCCCAGGGAGCGGCAGGGAGAGGCTTGTGGTGAGCCGTGCTGAAGCTCAGAGGCACGGGAGCAATCTGCGTGCGGGGCAGGAAGGAGCAGGGCTCGCAGAAGCAGTGGCTTTTGTGTGACGGGGCTTGCTCTGGACCTTTGGAGATGTTGTTTCCAAACCAGACTGTTTCAGAAACAAGCAGGGCTGGGATTGTCCTGCCCTGGCACTCGAAGGAGGGGGCTTGGCCCTCGGTGCCATGCCCGCTCTCTGGGGCGAGCAGGCCTGGCTGGGGGACCCTGCCAGCCGTCGGTTCCAGCCTTTCGTGCACGTCTTCCAGTGGTTTTTAGAAACCTTTCTGCGTAAGTGGCAGAGCTGAGAGTGTCTGGCATGCAGTCCGATGAAGCTAACGCTGTACTTGTCATCACTGTTTATTCCTTAAAGTGCTTACACTGAAATTCTGTTCCCTTTCCGCTTCGTGCTGACAGAAACCTCTTTCACACCAGAGCTACAGGACAAACCCAGAATTCGTTGCATGTCAGCATCAGAGTCTCTCTCCCCTGGTCCGCTGCTGGGAGCAGGGAGTGCCCACCCAGGGGGTTAGTGCTTCGGTCGGCCACCGGTGCTGCTCGCAGGCTTGCACAGTCCTCTAAAGCTTGAAGGCTGCTGGGCAGAGAGAGCTCTGTTCTGTGGAAACGGGGATTCTCTCAGAAAGAAGAAGCTGTGCAGAGATTTATTGAAAACCTCCAAAGTGTGCTTCCTACATTCAGTCCTCCTCCTCAGAGAGAGGAAAAATCAAAGCCAAAAGTCGGTTCTGGATAAACTGGCTATTCCCATTTAAATGATTCCTTTTCTGCCTGTGTTGTGCAGGTGACCTTTGACTGAAGAGTTAAAGGATGAGCTAGGAGTGAGAAGGGATCAAGTGAAAATGCTGTCAGCATGTTGCTCCCCCAAAGAGTTGTCCTAGCCAAACGTGCGTGTCATAGCTAGAGACACATTTTATCTCCGGTAGCGCTGGGAAACAAATTCTACTGAAACAAAATTAAATCGAATGACTGATTCTTACTGCGTCCTTTTTTTATTGCTTAGAATAAGATCTGTTTGGAAAAACCAAACCAAAAGCTCTTCCCTCTTTCCCTCCTCTCCGCAGCGTATGTGAGCACAGCCGAGAGAACCTGATGTCGCCGTCCAACATGGGGGTGATATTTGGACCTACCCTCATGCGAGCACAGGAGGACACCGTGGCAGCGATGATGAACATCAAGTTCCAGAACATCGTGGTTGAGATCCTCATCGAGCACTTTGCGAAGGTACAGGTGGCAGCCCCGGAGCACCTCCACGCAGCTCCGGGCTGCTCCGTCGTCTTCGGGCAGACTGTTGCTGTGGCAACGGTGTGGAGCTCCGGCTCCTTCTTCTGGAGTCTCCGTAGGGGCTGGGATTTTTTTGTATGAGATGCCGTTCTGAAATGCTTCAGAAGGAAACAAAAAGTGTAGCAGATCTGTTCCTTGCTGTTGCCGTTAGCTAGTTCCGAAGCAAACTCTGAGTCTAAGGATTTTTGCTTTTGTTTTTGAGTAAGAGGAATCTTTATTGGAAAAAAGAAAAAAACAAACAAACAGTTTTATGCCTGGACATTACAGGACTTTACTCTTTCTTACTGGACTTACTCTTTCTTAGCTGAAGGCAGCTTCAACGGGCACAGTCCAACACTACACAACTATTAATACAGGGGAAAAAAAACCCAGCGCAGCCACGTATTGAAAGGTTGATGAAACCAGTTCGGCTGTGTGTACGATCTGTTCAGACCCAGGTGCAGGGGTGGCGTGGGCAGGTGCGGGGAGGGAGCTGCTGCCTGGGCTGAGCTGTCGGAGAAGGCTTCAGCGAGCGGCCGGTGCCCGCTGTGCTGGGGCAGTGCTCTGCACCCCGGTGAGGGCTCCGGCAGCGTTTGCTTTTCATGGGCTCTTTGCTGAATTTCTTTGTCTGAGAGCATTGCCTAAAATGCACAGTCTGGATTAGTCTGCGGTGGTGAGTGCTGAAGATTCAGCTGTAGACAACAGCTTTTTGTTGTGTGGCATTTTGTCTCCTGATGGAAAGCAGAATATTCCACTGTCCTCTGTATTAGCACTTTCTCCTCGTGATAGCTTAGGGTTTTCAGGATGGCTGGAGGATGGTAGAGCTGTGTGTTGGTACTTAAAAACTTGAGCAGCATTTGCATTCAGATCGGTGTACCAGGGACCAGGTTGCTTTCCTGATAACAGCACTAGGTTCGAAGGAGCGCGTTTGGACCTTCAGCTTTTCACAGTACTTCACGTTACAGAGTGTCCAAACCATCTCTTATGTCTTAGAGGTAGGGAAGGTTTGAAGCCATCCTTTAAAGGACGTTGTCTGCTGGGCGGAGGATGGAGCAGCGCTCCAGCAGGCAGGGCAGCACACGTGCAGAAGCGAAGCTCCCTTTTTGAGAAAGGAAGAGGAGACTGAAGATGGAAGAGCGGGGTGCTTGCAAAAGTGGACCAGATGGGTGGTGTGAGAGTCGGATGTGGTGCTGGGGACTGAAACCAGAGAAACAAGATGAAAGAGCTCAAAGAGACTGCTGAGTACCCACACAAGAAGCTCATGGAAGTGACAAGCTAATTTCTTTGCAGGTCTGCAAACACTTTGAACAGGTACCCACAGCAAAATGGCATTGTCTGTGTGCTGGGGTCCTCGCCCAGCTTGCTACGGAACGGAGCCTCTGTCCTCCCCTCTTGAGTCAACACACGACCCACACTGCCACCTCTCACAGCTGGCATTAAATCTTTAATTAAGCCAGACATCTCTCTGCTTGCTTTTAATTTCTTTAGCAATAAGGTTATGTTAGTAACATTTATTAGATTGAGCTTGTAAGTTTGGTGTCAGCACTGAAAGTGTCTTTAGCTCACACATAAGCAAACACTCTAAATGAGTCTGGAGGAAGAGAGGGCTGTGGTTGGTCCAGTGCAATATGAAGGCTCTAAGGACAAAGTAACTGTTCATGAAGTCTTTGTGGATAATTACTCTTTCCACAGCTTGTATTTCAGTGCCGTGGTTAAACTAAATAAGTTGATCACTCTGGAAACACCTTCTTCACTGTACAAACCTTCTGAATATGAGCGTCTGTCAATATTTTTGTACTTTCAAGTTGTTTAATTTGGATTTTCATTTAGAAGGCAGAAGCAAAGCAGAGGCTGCACCGACATCTTAAAAAGAGTAGTTTGTGGTGGGTTTTAGCGTGGTTTTCAGATGTTGGAAAGCATCTCGTGAAAAGAGCATTCTGTAGTACCTGTACAGGCATCTGTGGGGATCTTAACACTGGGGTTGTTTTTTTCTTTAAAAAACAATACTGGACACTTGTTGATGTATAGGAATGAGGTTGGTGTTTCCAAAACATTGCCCTGCTGCAGGTAAACCTTTGCTATTTTAATGATACACGAGCTGCTGCTTTTAGATCACGGGCTGTTAGTGTCACAGCAAACTCCTCTGAATCCGGAGTGGAGAAAATGTCCTGCCCCTGCAAAGGGCAGAGCCTCTGCTGGCGTGCAGCAGCCACGCCGTGTCACCGAACCGGCAAAGAACGGCAGCTGAAATTACAGGATCGGGGCTCAGACCTCGTCGGGGTCTTTGCCCTGCGTGCCCCAAGCGACCCGCACGGGCAGCTGCCGAGCGTGTCGTTCCTCCTCCCGTCACGCAGAGTAGGGCGGGCTGAGCCGGGAGCAGAGCCCGAGTACCAGCGCGCTGTGTTTGTACCGAGCCTGCTGGGTGAAGGCCTGGGCAGACCAGCCTGGCTCCGACCGTGCCCCCGCGCTGCCGGGGCCCACCGTCGCCGTGCTACACACTGCCTGGCCTTTGGGAGCCAGACGGTTAAAGCAGGGCTGTGTTTTTCTCTCTCTTCCCCCACCTTGATTTCCCAGAACTGCTCTTTGGCTGGGAGAAGAAAGAACATGCTTTTGGTCTGAATTACAAAGATGGCGTACTCGATCAAATCAGAATGTTAATTTCATCATTTAAACATTTTGCTGGGTCACATGATAAAATTGTTCTTCCGTGACGAAGCGTGTGCCGAGGCAGCAGTGTCCCTCCTCAGCGGTGGGTCCGGCACCGGCTCTCATCCTGCCGACAGCCAGGAGGAGCGAGCCAGCTCCGCGTTCTCCCCGGACGGGCAGCGCAGCCTCGGCTCTCGGCAGCCCGTGCCACCCCCGCTGTAGTAACTCACTCTTCAGCGCCTGATGTGAATTCAGTTAATATCCATGGGAAAAACACAGGAGCCGTTGGTTTTGTTCCTCACTGTGGTGTTTCGGATCTTCAAGAGACTGCCCGGAAACTTAATTCTTTTTCAGCTCTGGAAAAAAAACCTCTGACATAAATAAGAACCTCTAAATTAAACCCAACCAAATAGGTGCCATATGACTAGTGAGAAAAGGAGATAAAACTCCTTAGCAGCATTGTTTTTATGCCAGTATTTCATCCAAGATAATTTCGCAGTGCCACACGCTTCATTGTAAGCCAAGAGCTGAAGGGTTTTTAGCGTTAAATCTAAAACAATACAGTGGTTTGTTTGGGTGCTTTCTGTAGATTGTATCACCTCACTGGTGTGGAAAACTTGATGTTTCTCAGAAACTGTCAGCTCCAAAGCTTCCTTCACCTGCTCCAGGATAACTTGCTTCCACACATCTTGTCTGTATTCGTGATTTTGCCGCGTTAATTAGCTCGGCGCTGCAGTTGCTGCCGTGGGCGTGCAAGGTGCAGAGCAGGCAGCCTGTCTGCAGGAAAGCCCACGGCGCGACACGTCTGCAGAGCCAGAACTAGAACATCAGCCCCTCTCCAGCCCCGGCAGCCGGGGCCTTCGCGGGCGCTGCCGGCCCGTGCGAGCGGCTGGTGTGTGCTGTCTGTCCCTCCGCAGCGCGGCTGGGTTCGCAGGGCTGGAGCCAACGGCTGCGAGGGCTCTGCCCAGCTCTCGTGGGCCACGGCTGGTCGGGACGGTTCCAGCCCCCCAGGGCCAGCCAGAGGTGGCTCGGGCCGCAGACGGAGTTGGTGCGTGCTGGAGAGCAGAGGAGCCGGGCAGCCCTTGGCAGAGGCGATGGGTGGCCGCTGGGTCTGCGCTCCTAGCTCCGCACGCTGCTGCGGGGTGCCATTTAACGACACCCGGTTAATGAGGCGAGCCCTGGTGGGTGTCATTCGCCCTGGTGGGACAGGAGGGCCATCTAAATCTGTCTGCCTTTACAGATCTACTCCGGGCCCCCCGAAGACACCACCGCCCCCCCGGTGCCTCCTCCCAGGGTGGCTGCGCGGCGGCACAA
Organism: Opisthocomus hoazin; assembly: GCF_030867145.1. Taxonomy (NCBI): domain Eukaryota; kingdom Metazoa; phylum Chordata; class Aves; order Opisthocomiformes; family Opisthocomidae; genus Opisthocomus; species Opisthocomus hoazin. The sequence continues at coordinate 678,431 of NC_134427.1, read as the reverse complement.
ACCCATCACCATTTCCAAACGTCCCCTGAGGGAAAGACCCGTCTTCTTCGGTGCTTCTGTGGAAGAAAGTGGAGGTCAGTCCAGCTGCTCACTGGTGCCTCGCCTACCTCTCACCCCTCCTGCTGCCTCGAACACCTCTCCAGGAGCAGTGGAGATGACAGCAGCGGGGCTGCACTTCCCAGGCCAGGAAAGTGGCAGGCAGTGAGGTCTGTTGTTCGGTTAGAAAGGAAAGCAAAATAATACTCACATATAGGCTGCATCACCTCAAAACTCAAACTCTGTGGGGATTTCTTTTTTTCTGTCACCTGCAGCATTCTCCGTTAGCTAAGCTAAGACTGGAGTCTTGTCGTGCCGGAGCACATCAGCCCCGAGAGGGTCTGCAGGGCTGGCTCAGCCGCTGGCGGCTTTGCATCCAGAGCAAAAACACTGAACACTTTTTCAGGACCCAGTGACAGTATTTTCTAGACCAAGTACATCTCTGCAGTTAAATTCATTATATTGTAAGGAAATGGTAAGGTCTTTATTGTCTTGTCAAAGGGCACATCAATTTAAAATCATGTTTCTCTCTGCACCCAGTGTGCTCTGTCATTGCAAGCTGTGCCCTAGATCACGTCATCACCGAAGAGGTGGAAAGTCGTCTTCTCTGTTGCAGCTTTCAGAGCTTTGATGATGTTTTAGGCTTAATACTACAGGTGTACTTTTTGGTACTGGCAAAGCACAACTTGATTCAAATCGCTGTTTAAAATCACAAGACCGCTCGTGTAGTTGGAGACGGCCTTGCGTTTGAGTGCTTCTCCGAGCTGGGAGCAGAAGCGTTAGCGCTTGGCTGCACCAAGGCTGCAGGGTGCAGTCGCCTCATGGCCGCGCTTCTGCGTCCCGTGCGTCAGTGTCTTGCACGGCAGGAGCGGTGAGGTGAATGCGTTTTGGAGGGACAGAAAAGCATGGTATGCAGCTTCTCATGAGCAAGAGTACTGGAAATTTAAAAGAAATCTGTAACTATATTCTGTTCTGCTTAGCGTTGTTTCAGTTTTCTTCATTCCTCAGTGTTTGCATGAGCCCCTTGCTGTCTGCGTGTAGCCGCGAGTGAGGAGCTGTCGCTGCCAAAGCAGCCGTCTCCTCCAGGCCCCCGGCGAGCGTGCCGGTCTCTCTGCGGAGAGCTCTGCTCTCTGGCGGGGCGGACGCGATGGCTCGCGCTGCTTCCTAACCCCGTGGCTGTCTGTCCCTTGGCTCCGCAGCAGACTGGCACGGACAGACCCCCAACGGCAGCGGCAGCGTCGGCACGGAAGCCCCCAAGCCGCTGCACCGCAGCCGCCTGCCTGCATCCCGGCCCGGGGGGGATGAGCCAGGGCGTCCCCCCACCGAGGGCCGGCCCGACCCGCGCGCCGAGGCGGAGGTGGGGAGGCTGGTGGCCAGGCTGCAGGACGGAGGAGTGAAACCGGCCAGCAAGGCTGCCAACGGGGTGGTGGGCAGCCCTGCCCTGAAGACCTCCACGCTCCAGGCCAGGAGACCGGCTCCCCGGCCGGGGATCTGCGGCAGAGAGGGTGAGCGTGCGCTGGGCCGGGGCTTGCGCCGGCGTCGCAGCCGAAGGGAGGCAGGAGTGCCGTCCTCCCGGGGCAGCCCGAGGCGCCCGAGCCATCCCTCCCCACTGCACACGGTGTGCTGGGACGGCCGGAGCGGGCGGCGGGTTCCTCACCCTGGGTGTGTAGCAGCGATATAAAGACCGTTAAGCCCGGAGCGGTTTGTGCCCAGTCTAAGCAGCTGTAAGCGCTCTGGGTTGCCAGCCCTCTCCTCAGCAGAGATGAGCAAAATGGCAAAAGTCGCTTCCGCATTTTAATCTCTGGTCATTTTATCTGTCAGGCCCCCTGTGACAGGTTACCGAGGCTTTCCTGAGAACGTTTATTTCAACAGTTCATCCGTTGGCATGAAGTTTAGATAATGATTATAATTTGTGCTCTCATAAGCGTTATACAGAAATTTATTATACATAGCAATAATTAGTTTGGAGCCAGACCTGAGCTGGCGCGGGCCGTTTCAGCGGAGGAAGGCAGGCGGGCGTTGGTGTGTCTGCGTGCCTGGAGACGCTCTCCTCCGCAGCGCCGGGGAGCAGGCTGCAGGGCCGTACGCCGTGCCGTAACAGCGGGTAGTTGGTGCTGAGTTTTATAAAATACTCGAGGCGATGGTCTTAATAAAGGACTTGCTGCTTTCTGCAATTTGCCAGCTTTTCCTGTGCACTTTCCAGTGCTTTTCAGATGCTGTCATACCCTGACAGCTTCACAGTCCTGTGTTTAGAAAATAAAAACCAGGCTGCATTCTTGACAAACGACTCCTGTGTGCAGTAGAGAGAGAGAAGAAAGGCCCGGCTGGGTAGCACAAACACCAAATTCGTCTGAGTGGCACTGCTGGCTTCATTTAAGTTTGTCACATAAATGTTAGGTGGAGATCTGCATTTGGAGGAGTAAGATAGCTTTTGAAGTTGGCTTATACGTCAACTGCATTTAGTGCTTCGGAGTTTTATGGGTTTGCATTATGACATGAAGCGCGCTGACAGCATGTCCTGGAGCCACAGCGTAATAAAACTGGCTGTGTTGATCCGTGAACATATATCTAGCAGAACACTGAAGTCGTAATAAAGTTATATCACATCTGTGTTGATACTTGCAAATCAGTGCGAGGACGCTGTATTGAGCTTTTAATGTGCACAGTTTGGGGATAATTTTGAAAAACTGGAGAAACCAAGAAGAAGTATAGGCTGTAGGATTAGAAAACAGGCCTTTTCCTGAGAAATCCAAGTTATACAGCTTACCAAGGAGAGAATTTAGGGTCAGAACTTAGAAGTGAAGGTATGGAAGAGAGCTGGCTGAGGACTGGTGTTTGAGCTCGCACACTAGGATACAAGGTTCAGTAAGTAAGGATTTGACAAAGCCTTGGTTAAGTAGTTGCAGCAATTAATTGTCTTACCAATTAGAAAATCCTATTTGACTTTTTCCTAATCAGAAACAGAACTCTCTAGCAGTGGAAATGTCCTCACTCACTTAAGTGAATAACGAGGCTGGCTGGATCTTGGGGAAGCAAAGCAGCCGAGGCAGGACCTCAGGCGAGCGGAGCAGGAGGCTGGGCAGAGGACAGACAGGTAGTGCCACGGTCCAAGACAGACACTCGGAGAAGCAGTGGCGCTGGCTGCAGGGATCGCCGATTTGTGCCATCCCTCTCACTTTTGAAGAGTGGCACTGCACAGGTTTTAAGAAAACTTGTTCCCAGGCAATATCATCTTGGCAATCAGCAGCTATGTCAAGGGTGTCACCACAGGGCTCAGCATCAGCCCCTCTTTCTAGTGCCAGGTCGGCTGTGCTGGGGCAGGCAGAAGGGGAACTGCCTTTTCCTCAGACTCCTGCCCTAAATTCTGGCTGTTGGCAGCTGTCAGAGAGAGGATGTTGGGGCAGACAGACAGACCGACAGAGCTAAGCCGCTAACTTGTTGAATACCTCTTCTTAAACGTCTAACCCTGCACCAAAGCTTCATGCTCAGTGTTTGTCATCTCCAACCTCACAGGCGAGTACGACGGTGTCCCTAAGCCACGATCCCATGGCGATAAGCCCGTGATAACTCGTCCCCCCGTGAGACCTCCGGACCCACCGTGCAGGACCCCTGTGCCTCCGAGGCTGGAGCAGAGGCCGGATCTGATAGCAGGAACCGCAGAAGAGACACATTCCTCCGTGTAAGTCGGCAGGCGCGTGGCACGCGGGGTGGGCAGCTCGGCCCAGGGTGGCTGCTGGCACCTGGGGGCTTGGGGAGCGTGCGGGAGGACGGGGTGAGCCCAGGAGCAGGAGCTGGTGTTGCCTACCGGGAATTTTGGAAGCAGAGGAGGAGAAATGCCATGCTGGCTTCTGGCACCGGTGGCGTGCAATGGCAGGAGCCCACGGGCGTCCCTTCGACACCAGTGCGAGCGTGGGTCTGAACATCGCGTTGGGAAGCTGTGCCAGCCTGGGAGGGGAGCGTGGCCACAGCAAAGGCAAACACACGCGGGGAAAACAAAGCTCTGAACCTTCGCAGGCACAGCCCTGGGGCTGAGCTGTGCCCCATCCCCTTCTCTGCTGTTTCTCCGGTCAGTGCGATGGAGGGCCCCTCCCCGCCTGGCTCCGAGCGTGCCTCTCAAAGGAGACGCTTCCCAGGGAAGGACAAGATCCAGCTTGGATCTCTCTGGAGAGAATTCTGTGGAGTTCAGCTTTGTCATCCGATTTCATTCCGATTTTAACGAGCCAGAAACCCTGCTGGCTTCAATGGGAAATAAAAAAAGAGAAAAGGGTGACTAAATACACGGGCACTCAGCCCAGCAGCCAGGACCGGCGGGTGGGGAGTCGTGAACTGAAGTGCCTCTGTCCGTGGCTCCACGCCGCCGCGGGTGCCCACCTCCGGCAGCGGTCCCAGGGGAAGCGCTTGCTGCAGGAGCAGCTCCCACGCTGGCCCTGCGCTGGCCCTGCTCTCTGCGGAGAGCCCCAGTAAAGCCGCGCTGGGCAGCTGATCCACGCCCTGTATTTTCGCTCCTTAGTCCATCAAAGGTGCCGTGAGGCTCAGCACCACGCCTGCAGGGCAGGAGCAGGCCTCGCCTCTGCTCTCTGAATTACTTTTCTTTCTTTGAGGACAGTTGGAAGGTAAATATGGAGCGCATAAAAAGTGAAGGAGAGGCCATAAAAAGTGATGGCTGCAGGTTTATAAACCAGCATGTAGGAATATTAGATTAGATTTAGATTAGATATAAGGAAGAAATTCATCACTCTGAGGGCGGTGAGGCCCTGGCACAGGTTGCCCAGAGAAGCTGTGGCTGCCCCCTCTCTGGCAGGGTTCAAGGCCAGGCTGGACGGGGCTTGGCGCAGCCTGGGCTGGTGGAAGGGGTCCCTGCGCATGGCAGGGGGCGTGGAACTGGATGATCTTCAAGGTCCCTTCCAACCCAAACCATTCTGTGATTCTGTGATCATGAGCAAGAGCATGGAAATAAGCAGTCTAGCTAAAAGCGACCGAGGGCCACCTGGCCAGGGCGATGTGAAGGCACAGGGGAGTGGAGCTGGCAGCACAAGCAGCGTGGCTGCTGCCTCGGCAGAAAAGATGCCATTTGAAGGTGATCGTCTTCAGTGTCTGCTAATGCTGCTGCTCTTTTCCCTGGCACGGATGAGATCTAATTAGCAAATTGCCTTACCGGGTAACTGGAGTGACCTCTCTTGTTCTCTGTGCAGGGTGGCCTCTAGGACAAAGTTCTTTGAGACAGCTTCCCGAAGGACAAGCAAGTAAGTGTGGCACTGGGAAGCTGGCGTGTCAATCAAAGCAGCCGCGCTGTGTCGGGTGCTCCCTCTGAGGCAGCGCGAGTCAGCTCAGGAAGCCCCAGCCCCAGCCTTTCTTGTCTCGTACTCCGGGCAGAAGATGGGTCTCAGCTAAAATGCTGGAACCAAACAAAGAGCACAAAGGGCGAAATGTAAATCCAGATACAGACTTGACAAGTCAAATGTAAATCTGTTAAGTAACAGACATATCTATGGATTCCTTTTATAATGCGTGTGGATCTAAGTCAGCGTAGTGCACGTTGTACTTACTTCTCAGCCTTTGCGAAGAGCAGAGATAAGATCATGGGAGAGAAGAGGAGGGCTGGTTAGATCGCAGCAGCTGATCAGAGGTGCGAGACCAGAGAGTGGATGGTCCTACACACAATGTATGTGCAGGCGTAGCTCCACCACGGCGAGGTACGGTGTGATGGAGTGACAGCTTGGGCGTGGAAGCCTTCGGGCTAGGCTGGGATGGCAGGGCTTTGAATTGCAAGCATTGCAGTTTGTTGCAGCGGATTTTGTTTGTAATAATACCTGCTCAAATAAGCTTCGGCTTCTCGCTTCACCAGCCTCTGCCAAAAGTGCGAGCAGTTTGCATGTAAGTCTAGTAAGTGTTGTCTGCTGGTGTTGACAGTGAGCTCACTTGTACTGAAAAACATATCCCTATCCCTGACCTGGCTGTTACCCAGCCCTCTATTTAGGTTTGTGGATCTGAGTTTGACCTTGCTTATTGCATTAATTTTTTTCTGTATTCTTCTACTTCCTTATACACAGTTCTTCATCACCACAAGGCAGGATCCCGGGTGATGAGAGCTGAGGCTAAAGGTACGTGATTATGACAATAAATCAAACAATAAACCAAAAGCACACATGTAACACAAAATCAGCATTTATGAGGTGGTGGGAGTCCAGTGGGGCCAATGGGAATCTCAAAGGAAAGATGAGGAGAAATGTCCTTCCTGTAGGAGACCCTTGCAGAAGGAAAGGTAATGGCTGGAGGTGGTCTGTGCTCTTCGTTGGGGGTAGCATGGCAGGGGGGAGAAAATCGGCCTGCTCTGCCCTTCTGAGCCTCCTGGCTGCAGCGCTCGGGGCACACGTGAGCGCTCTGCTAACGGCAGTGCCGAGATCTGCGCTTGCTCTGGTTGTGGTTTGGCCATCGCTGGTGGATTCGCGCTGCTGCATAGAGCATCCTTGTCTTCTTCTTCCAGACTTGGTAACCACCTCAGCCCAGCTAGACCCAGGAGATGTTCTGTGCTGGTGAAACGGACATGTCTCAGCTAAGACTTTTCCAGTTCCAGTGTCCCTGGAGAGCAGCTATCTTACCGGACGATAATTTCAGAGCGCACTGTCATAAGTTGCTTCAGAAATTAGAAGAGAGGGAGATAACGATGGAGAGAAGACCCTACCCAGACCTACGTGTTGAACTGTTCCCAGTCCTTCCGCCACTCCTCTCTGCGCAGGACGCTCCTGGGGCCCTGGCAGGTGACCGGCAGGGCTGGGTGAGCACTGGCAGGCTGCAAAGGGACGGTGGAGGATGGGAGCGGACGTTTGCCGGCTCACTTGTTGGGAGATGCGCCTTGGCAAGGGTGACCTTGGGCAGACGGCATCGAAACGCAAGGGGCTGACTCCCCGTGCTTGAACGCAGGGGTGGAGCGGCTGGAGTTCGCACTGGACCCCTTGCCGTGAGAAGCTCCTTCCTTTGTGTTGTGTTTTGCTCGCTCAGTAAGCTATAGTGTGTTTGTCAGTGTGTAGGAGAGCAGTGTGTGTTGCTGGAAACACTGCTTTTGCTGAGGCAGGACAGGAACTGGCTCTGCGGGACGTCTCTTCATCTCCTCCCTGGTGTCAGCGTGCCCCTGTCTGGGCAAACCGCGCCGGCAGACGTGGCTTTGCAGGGGGCTTTGCCTGAGTGGGGCCGCGTCCCCTGCCTGTGTGGGGGCTTTCCAGGCAGTGCCGGTCGGGTCAGCAGCGTCCGAGAGCAAGGCTGGGAGAAGGAGGTGGCGGGCGCTCCTCCTCCTCCTCCTCCTCCTCCTCCTCCTCCTCCTCCTCCTTCTGGCCCTTCTCCTCCCCCTCCCGGGTGAGCTGCTCTCCCACCAGAGCTGCTTCCCACAGGCCCACCAAGAAGTCTCTGTCCCAGGGTTATTCTGGTGGGCCAGCACAGAGGTGGCGAGCAACTGAAACTCGCTGAGTGTGGGTCAAAGCCCACCATTTTTCTAAGAGGCCCCCAGTTTCTCGTTTGCTCATTACACTGATTTCCAGCCCAAGAGGTGTCCAGTCTGTTTTCTTCAGCAGCGGCTGTATAGATGATGCCCTTTGGTCTGGAAGGTTTCTCCTGGCCAGGACCACCCCTAGAACCCCTGCTAACAGTAGAGGAGTGTTCGTGGTTCCAGCTGGCACCAGGGCTCAGGTCCTGAGCCGCAGCATGTACCTGTAAATAGGCAATGAGCAGCTTCCCCGCTTCCCCTCCCAGCCGAGAGGCAGCTTCCCTGGTCTGAATGATTTTCCTCGGGTGCTGGGAGCATTCCCAAACCAGTGGCCAAACTGGTATCCCCATTAGCTGCTTCCCAGGTGCTCCATCCTCCCGAGCCGCTTCGCGTCCTGCCGGCGCAGGTTTGCTGGCGGGCGCTGCCGCGGTGCTTGCCGCTTGCCGTGTGTGCCTCCAGCGCCTGCCTGCCCTGCTCCTGAACGTGCTCCTGGACACGCGCATGTGTGTCGGCGGCGCTTCTGCTCCCGCGGGCGGCTCGCTCCTGTCCTCCTGCCGTCGGTAGTGGCATAGGCATGGCTTTAAAAAAAAAAAAATACACAAAACAGTGATATCAGTGTCTAGACTGTGTTACACACACCGGCATCTCAGGGCTTTTCAAAGCTGCGTGAGCCCTTTCTGCTGCACCCTCTCGCGAGCAGCCGGGAGGTGCGAGCAGCACCGAAACAGCGCGTCGTGTTGTTCTGATCAGGTGTCTTAGAGAGCAGAGGAGACTGAGCCAGCGAGCCCGAAGGTGGGAGAGAGGTGCCCTGGCCAGCCCAGAACGGCCGTGGTGCTGGGGGAGCCTCTCCGGCAGCCTGGCAGTGCAGCTGCCAGCCCCCAGCACCCCAGCTGCCCCGGCCTCCTGCCCGGCGGGGGCAGGGGGCTTCGTCCCCTCCGGGGTGGCTGGCCCGGTGTCGGGCTGCTGGTTCCTCCGTGGAAGGCCAGCGCTTCCCCAGACACCACCCGCTCTCGGGGCTGTCACTGTGGGGAGTGCCCGGGCTGCCATGGTCACGGCCGGCTCTGGGGGCCCCTCCACGCTGCACAGCACCCGTCCCATCGGAGGCAGTGGCTGTTGAGTCCCCCGCGCTGCTCGGGTGCCGTCAGCCCCTGCCCGCTGCCCGCCATGGACCCTGCGCGGCAGAGCCGGGGTCTGTGCCAAGGCAGAAGTCCCGGGGAGTCTGGTGCGAAGCCTGGCGCTGTGAGCAGCGGAGGGAAGCAGCTTGTTAGCTCCGTATCTCACTGTGTGCTCTCAGCGCGTCTGTCGCGCTGTGTCTGTGCTGGTCGCTCCTCGCCGCGCGGCCGGGGGGTGCTGGGTTGTGCGGCGGGGGGCTGGGGGGCACGGTCCCTGCTGCCCACGCCACGGGAACGACACGGCCGCGGGCCCCTGGCCATCAGCCGTCGGAGCCGTTCTCACATGTAAAAGCGTAGATTACTCCAAGTGTTTATAAAGTTTCCATGAAGTGAAAAAAACAAAGAATCCAAGCGTGCTTTTTTTCTCGTTTAAAGCATGTTCCGGTGCTGCGCAGGCTGCAGGCAGCCCTGTGCCGTGCAGCCCCCCTGCTCGGTCCCCGGGCCCCGACCGCAGCCCACCCTCCCTGCGCTGTTCCCCCCGCCGCGGAGCCACGGATCTGGCGGGGTCTGTGTGCTCGGTGTTTGCTCGTTTTAACTCCAGCGCTCTGAGTCTTGGTCAGCTGCCTCAGTCCAAGCAAGCACCTTTCTACTTGGTCGTGATCACGGCGGGCACAGCACCGGCGTCTTCCCATCCATCCGGCGTCTTGTTCCCCTCCTCGCTTTTGTTTTCCCGCCCAACTCCGACGTTGTCACATTGTGCACAAGCGCTTGGTTTTGTGGGCTTCTTGCTTTGGTTTAACAGAGACCTCTCGCAGGAGGAAGCGGCTTGCTGCCTTACGTGGGCGTCCCGCAGCCCGCTCCTGGGCCTGGGCTCGGGGAGACGCCCGGCCGAGGGCGTGCGCAGCAGCTCGCAGCAGCAGGCGAGCTGCCGGGAGCGGGAGGTGTCGGGGGGCGTGGGGCCGGCGAGCCCCCCAGCAGCCTGCTCGCCGCGCTGCCCTCCCCGAGGAGCAGATGCGGCCTCTTGCCACCAGACCTCCTAAACGCACCGCGCGCCGCTTTGTGGAGGGACTCGTTCGGCCGCGTTTTGAACCTCGTACCGCGGGTGGAGAAGGCTGAGCTTGGGACCCGCTCCGGCGCTGTGAGGTGCAGGAATGCAGCTCTGGTGTCCGGGGGGCTTCCGCTGAGCGACGGGCAGCGCCCGCACCCTGGCCAGGCAGCTGCTGGCCGGGTCCCTCCCAGGGTCCTTGCTGCAGTTATTTTGTTCCAGCCCTCGGTCAAGGGCGCTGAGCTTCGCAGCACGCGCTCCAGGTTTGCAGGCTCGCAGCAGGTCTGGGCCTTGCTGCGGCACCGTCCCCTCCGAGCGCGGTCCTGCCCGCCCGTTCCCCGGTCAGCGTCCCCCGAGGGGCAGCTGACACAGGGTGCCGGCACCCCCAGGCCTCTGCCTCTTGCTTCCAGCCTCGGGAATTGCTGGTGGCCGTGACCCCCCCTGCACCATCCGCTGCCGGGAGCAGGCATGAGGACGTGTCCCCAGAGCACCTTCCCCGCAGCGTGATTTACTGCAGCTCCCTGCACGCTGACAGTCTTGGCCTTTCTCCTCTTACCAAAGAAGAAAGTCGCCCTCCTGGCAGGGAGCGAAATGCCGATTTCCTGATGGCTCTGCTCTGCGTTAGCAGGGGCCGAGCGCCGGCCGAGTTGCGCAGCTCCCGCGTGAGGCTCGTGGTGCCCAGCGTGCAGGGCTTCCTTCGCTCCCTTTTGGCTTTCCCTGTCTTTTCAGCTGGAAAAAACAATCCCAATAACGTGGGCTGGCAAGAACCCACCGTCCTGATCAAATTGCTGCCGCGCGACAGGCCGGGGAGCCTGGCAGGGGCCTCCCCGCAGCTCCTCAGCCCGACGTGCGGCCCCTGACGCCGCGAGTGCCGGGCTCGGGTGGTGGAACCGCTCCCGCGGGGGGCTCGGGTCAAAGCCAGGGGTAGGAGAGCCCGGCACGCAGGCGGGCGCCCAAGCCGGGGCCCGGGGCTCGGCTGGGGGGTGCACCCTCCAGCACGGGGGCAGGCAAGGGGCTGGGGGGGCCACAGCGGACAGGCGGCACGGGGACACGGCCTGGAGATGGCCCATGGCCCCGCGGGTCCTGCCCGTCGCAGGCCGTGTGTGTGTGCCCTTTGACAGGTTCACCTAATCCCCTCTGAACCACGGCTAGGGTTTCATCAGCCCCCGAGCAAGGACCGCAAAATCTCGCTGCTCTCATGATTAGAAACCTCCTCCCGCTCCTCATCCCGGGAGTGCTTGGTGCTCTTCTTGCCGAGTTACCCTCGGGGTTCGGAAGGCCAGGGTGAAGCTCTGTCAGCGATGATTTGGGGAGGGAAGTGGTGACGGTGAGACGGGAGCTGCTACCGGGACCGCGGGCGCAGGGTGCAGCTGCAGCCAGGAGCAGGAGATGCCGAGGGGGGCCAGGGCCGCGTGCTGCGAGCGGTGCGGGATGCAGGGAAGGGCTGGATGAAGCGTGCAGGGGTGGGTGGGCTCGGGAGCAGCCCCCATCCGCCCTCCCATCACCAGACGAGCCGCTTGTCCCGGTCTCGCTGCGGCCGCGGTGCCAACCTGGGCCCGAAGGGTCCAGCGCAGCCGCCGTGGGTACCGCGGGGCTGGCAGGGGCTCGCTGCGTCGGCCGTCCCCGCCGCTCGGGCTCCGGGCTGGCGGGTTGTGTGAGGTGCTTCGAACCCGGAGCTAACGAAAGGTCCTTGTTCACGCTGGAGAGAACAGGCGGCAGCACCGGGCAGCGGCGGGCGCAGCCCCACATGTGGCATCTCTGGTGGGGGGGCACCTCCTGCCCCCAGAGCATCCCCTGCCCCTAGAGCATCCCCTGCCCTCGGAGCACCCCCTGCCCCTGGAGCATCCCCTGCCCCCAGAGCACCCCCTGCCCTCGGAGCACCCCCTGCCCCTAGAGCATCCCCTGCCCCAGGAGCACCCCCTGTCCCCAGGAGCACCCCCTGTCCCCAGAGCATCCCCTGCCCCCAGGAGCATCCCCTGTCCCCGGAGCATCCCCTGCCCCCAGGAGCACCCCCTGCCCCTGGAGCATCCCCTGTCCCCAGGAGCATCCCCTGCCCCCGGAGCATCCCCTGTCCCCAGGAGCATCCCCTGCCCCTGGAGCATCCCCTGCCCCCGGAGCACCCCCTGTCCCCAGGAGCACCCCCTGCCCCAGGAGCACCCCCTGCCCCTGGAGCACCCCCTGTCCCCAGGAGCATCCCCTGCCCCCGGAGCATCCCTGCCCTGGGACCACCCCCTGTCCCGGGGCACCCCCTGCCCGGGGCAGACGCTGGGGCTGGGTGGCACCAGCTGAAGCAGCAGCTTGAGGGCTTTTTCAGCTCCTGTTTCTCTCAGAAGTTTCCTTCGGGGGCTGTAATTTTTCCAGGGCTGGGTGCCTTCAGAACACCACTGTTCCAGGGACAGAAACCGGTCTCTTTTCCCGTTAGCCCTTGTGTTGAATAATTACAAACTGGAACGAGCACCAAGGCACTATCCCAGCCGTTCTGGTGTCTCAACCCACAGGTGCGTGGTTTGCTTTCTTACAGAAAACATTTTGATTTCATCTGAGCAAGAAAAATATTTCCCAGCCTAAGCAAAACCTTGTAGGTTTTTATACAGAGAAACGATATCAAAACAAGAAGTTTGAAAGACGGAGACTGAGCCTCAGTGAGGACTTTGCAGAGGAAGAATTTGGAGAGGTTAGAGGCACACTTCAGTAGACACATCTATATGATAAATTTGGAATTGAAATGTACTTAGTGGAGCACTGACATCTAAAATTTATGTGCTGCACAGAGACCCATAAAGGCACAGGAATCCACCCACGCAGGCCTTCTTGCAAGATCAGAGTCTTAGTTTCAGGCTCCACAATTCTCTCTGGCCCAGCCCGCTGCACAATTACCCAGCTGAATGCGCTGATTTAGGACCGGCTTTCCACGGCAGACGTTTTCTTGGCAGCCGTCAGGAGCGTTACTTGGCCTATACATCCATAAATCAGGAGTCGGGCCACCAAAAAAAAATCCTGCGATTGGCTTGAAAAATCAGGAGATGCTTTGAACCAGCGAAAGCTACGACATTTATTTATTTTCCTTACATTTTCAGCAGATTGTGGAAGAAGTGCCTTCGCAGCCCCAGCGGAGTCTGTGAGAGAGCTCCTGATAGGCAGAAGCTCTGTCTGGGGAGTCTGGAAATCACACGTAAAACGCTGCCGCTCCCATGGAGGCTTAGAGAGACGCAGCCCGTGGCCCCCGGGCCCGCTGTCCCCCCGCGGCGCCGGCACCCACTGCTCCCGCTCCCGCCCGCTGCTGCGGCCGCCTGGCCCCGGCACCCAGCGCCCTGCTCGCCCTGCCCCGGGCTCTGCCCGCAGCCGGGGCGGGAGTCCCGCGGCGCTGGGTGAGCAGCAAACCCCAGCGCTGGCCAACTTCCCTCGTGGCGAGAGCACGCGGGTCGGCGGGACCCGGCTGAGGTCTGCGGCTGCTGCGGGGCGGGACGCGGGAGCTGCCAGCGGTGCCGAGACGCGAACTCCAGCGGCAGCGAGAAGCAGGCAGCCCGCGCCGCCGAGCAGCCGAGCGCCTGGCGCGTGCAGCATCCCTCCGGCCACTGCCAGCCCTTCTGCGCCCGCTGCTCCTCACCCGGAGCCTCGCGTGCCCCGCGCAGCTGCCTGCTCCCCGCCGCGTTACTCATCTGCACGCGTTTCCCGACGGTAAGGATGATTTCCTCTGGGAAGCGGGCGTGTGCGTGCGTGGTAAAATAAACCAAACCCACACAGCACCCCAAAAGCCTCGCAGCAGAGGCTGGGCAGGCACAGCGCACTGCTGCACTCCCGCAGCGGCTGCACGCTGCTCGCCCCTTGAACCCGCACCGTAACGCGCTTCGTGGAGCTCCCGCGGGGATTCGGGCCGGGCCGAGCGAGCGCGGCGCTGGGCGGGAGGGGAGCAGCGAGCCCCAGGAGCCCACCGCTGCCTTCGCCCAGGCCTCAGGCTCTGCTGCTGCACTGAGCGCAGCCCTGGCACCACGTGAGGCCCAGGGGTTTGATCAGTCTGTCCCGCAGGGAGCTGCAAAAGCTTGTGTTACACAAATCGTTTCATAATGAACAATTAATTTGCTCGTTACCAGGCCCTGCTGTCTCAGCACACCGTCCCGCTCAGCTCCGCACAGCTGGGAGCCCTTTGCAGCCGGCGTCTGTGCCAGCGGCAGCCTCCGGCCGTGGTCTGCGGTCGCTCTGTCGCAGCGGCCCGGAGGCAGCTTCAGCCCTAGGGAAAGCCGGTGTCCCGCCGGCTCCTCTCCCCTTCCTCGGCTGGGAGGAAGCAGTGCTGTGAGACACTGTCAGCCCCGGGACGGTGCGATGACCGGGTTGTGAACCCGTGGTGCCACGCGGGGCACGATGCACGCGTGCGTGGCGGCACAGCTCAGCACCCGCATTGCTCGCCCAGCACCCCACACTCGTCCGCCTGCGGAGCTGCACCCGGCTGGGCGAGGGGGACAGGGACGGAGGGGCTGCCCGGGCCCGTGGGGACCGGAGACCACGGCGGAGCGACTGCTGCTGGAGGAGGAGCGGGGCAGCCCGGCCGGCGCGGGGTTCAGCTGCAGGTGGGTGCCCGCGGGGGACGCTGCCCGGGGGTCCCCGCGGCGGGAGCGGGTCTGGGCTGCGCTGCTGGCCGAGGTCCGTCCGCACCCCCGAGACGCGGCGGCGTGCGGAGCGTGTCCCTCCACTCCGGTGCAGCCCAGACCCTGTGGCAGCGCAGCAGCCGCCCGCGCCGCGGCGTCAGCCTGCGCAGCGCTCCCGGGCCCCGGGGAGGGAAACCGCTGCCCAAGGGGGGGGGTTGCAGCGACTCGGTACCGCTTCGGGAAACGGAGAGATTTCTCTGTTTTAAACATTTCCCAGTGGCTGTTCTGGGCACAAAGGCAAGCAAACCGCGCTAAAGCACGGAGCCATTTTAGGGCTGCTTGACCTGAGATGTTTGCAGGGAAGGAGAAGAAAAAAAAAAACAACAGAGGCAAAGTAAAACTGATTCCTCGCCTGGTTCCTGCTGCGAGAGCCCATCCCGCAGCGGACGGGCACCCTGCCAAGCACAGCCCGCTGCGCCCCGCCTGCGGCCGTGCCCCCCGCAGCCCCCTCGCCCGCCTGACGGGGACGCGCAGAAGAAAGTCCCGGCTGCATTCGTTCGCACAAAGATCCAGAAAGGGCACCCAGCAGCCTGCCTGGGACAGGGGCGATTTCCTGCGCGGGCCAGGAGCGTTAGGGCCAGGAATCTGCAGAGACCCACAGAAGAATGGACCTGGCAGCGGGACGTGGAGCTCTGCAGCCGTCTCGGACCTCCCAGCACGTCCTCCCTGCTGCAGTCTGCTGCTGTCGCTAAACTGGGTGGTTACTGTGGACATTCAGTGGGTTTCTGCTCCAGAGCAGGAGCAGTGCCAAGGACAGAGCCCTTGGCCCGAGCGTTTCTCCCCTCCCTCTGCAGTCTGGGCTGCGCCGAGCCCCCCGTCCCCGCCGGCATGGAGGGCTGGGGGGGTCCTCATCCAGGCCCGAGGAGCACAGCTTTGCCCGGCAGGAGCTGCGCATCCCGCATCCCTGTGGGCTCTGCGCGTGGTGGGCTGGGGGCTGGGGCGTTGCTGGTGGTCTCTGGCCCCTGCCCGGCTGGCACAGAGCGTCCCGGGCCACCCCGGCAGCAGGGAGCTCGCCACCTCCCGACCGAGGTGCTGGGGCTCAGCAGCCGCCACCTCCCCGCCAGCCCGGCTGGGAACGGGGCTGTGCCGCGGGCGGCAGAGAAGGGAAAAGTGCCTCTTTTTTTGCATGATCACCTCCATGAGATCTCATAGGTGTGTCTCTCCTCCCTCCCTTTCTTTCTGAGCAGAGACTTGTCACCCCTGCCCAGTCTTCCTCCGGCTGGGGGGGTGATGAACGGCCATCGCGCCGACGGGGCAGTGACTGGTGCAGCGTGGCACGGGCAGCTCTGCGACCTGGGTACGAGGCAAATGAGCCCTGGAGCCTTTGCTGGCGCGTGTCTGTGAGCAGTCACAAGGACTTCCCAACAGACAGCCCACAGTGGCGCTGGCGACTTTATCTGGAGACCTTGTGCTCTGACCAGCCCCACCCTGCCAGCACCAGAAGCTGTCCTTGCCAGGCGTTCACCGGTTGTGTCTGTGCGGCTCTGGGCAGAGAGTAAGGACTTAAGATGTTGGCTGAACCCCCCCAGGCTTGCACACCACGACTGCTGCCTTCTTCCTCAGAGTAACCAGACCCTGTTTAGAGAGCTCGGTGCCGTTCAGCTGGAGAGCAGCAGCTTCTCCAAGGGCTGCTCTGGAGCCCTGCAGGCACGCGGCTCAGCACGGGCACCAGCACCACGCCGGCATGGCAGTGGTCAGCAGCTCTGCCAGGCTGCAGAACTCTGCTGGCACGGGCAGGGCGATCGGCAACGGCCGCGCAATCCGCAGGCCGTGGTGCACGCCGCACGGGAGGGACGCACGGTGTGCGGCAGGAACGGGTGGAGCACAGCAGAGCCAAACCAGCTCGGAGGAAGGGAATCTGGCCAGACCTGGGCCAATCTGCTCGCTGCTCTCGCACAGGGCAACGCTGCGCAGGGCTGGAGCCCCTTCCAGGGCGGAGGCCGGCGGAGGGTGGGAGATGCGTGGCCACGGGAAGGACCGGGTCCGTCACCCCACGAGGTGTGAGACCGGCGGCTCCTGAACATCCCGGGGCACATCAGCGGAAAGGTAAAAGTTTGACGGGGGGGGGGGTGCTGGGTCTAAAAGATGTTGACAGGTACGTGAGCCGGCACCGCAGCCCAGGAATGGCAGTGAGTTTTTCAGTGTCGATTAAGGGTGAATTTTGAAAAGAACACATTCATTTTTAACGGTGACTCAGCTGGAGGGACGGGACCAGGTTCCCCACAGATGACTGACCCTGACACTACTCCACACAGGCCAGGTTCCTCGCCCTGCCAAGGCCACCGCGCTCGTGGGGCACCGGCACCGTAGCTGCTGTGCAGTGACCCACCAGCCGCTGCCAGCCAGCTGCGGGCTGAGGAGGTGCTGGGCTTTTCCCAAGCTCTTTGCTTTGTCTCATGGCGAAGAAAATCTTGACCCGGTGCAGTACTCACATCTGTGCTTTGAATTAAAGAAGTGGGCTGATAAGCAGTCTTTTTTATTATTCGGAGAGCGCAGGTCAATGTTACAACGAAGTTCCAGCAGAACGGATTTACAACTGCTCATAAAGATACCGAAAACAACAAGAGGAGGAGGACACTGGCCTTTATTAGCTCCTTGCTTTGAGAAATACATTAATCAAATGAAACTCAATTTAAAAGACCCAAAGAGGTACATATGAAAGGATTAGTCAACTCGTGTAAATGAATTACAGTTCAGACATGTGATTAATAGCAAAATCTGACTGTGAAAAATAGCCTATGAATAACCCAACACACAGCCTTGTCCACTGAAAAACGACCCACTTAATTCCTGGCATCTTTAATAGCTAATATTTGTCACACCAGATAACATTTTTCATGCACATAACTGAAACAAAAGCCAAATACACGCGTAGAGCAGTGTTTCAGCAAACGAGATTCTGCCTCTATTGTACTCAGAACAACAACAGATTTTAAGATTACGAAAAGAGCTGAACACCAAGCGTGAAGGTCTGCCCTGTGGCACAGCCCAGGCCGAGGGCTCGCACGGGACCCAGCCATGGACGAGAACAGTCCAAGAGTGAGGATTCTGATCTCCCCTGGCGTGGTGCGAGTGGTTCTGTCTTTAACCCGGACGCCAGACAGGCTCCTCGGTTTGGCTACGAGAACACACGTCCTTCAGTCCCGAGCGGGGACTCCTGAGCCACGGCCAGCTCCCGGGCATCCTGCACTGCGTCTCGGCGGCCACAGCAGCGGACGGCACTGCTCGCCAGTCGCCACAGCGTCGCAACATTGCAGGGCTCGGTTTTCCTCATTCAATGCATTCGGTTTCAATTTAAAAAAAAAAAAAAAAAAAGAGCAGTGGCAACGATCCAACTAGCGCCCGTCTCTAGAAGCGGAATTTGGCCTCGGATGCCATTAGTTTGGGCAAAACCTGGCCAGTTTTGAAAGGCGACTGAAAAAGACTACAGTGCTGCAACCTTCCTACAACTGCAGCCGTAGTAACACGAGGTGTGTGTGCTTCGACCTCACGGCCCATCCTGCAGAGGGGGAAGGTTCGCAACGCAGCAGCGCGTCCCACCGAGACGTGCAAAGGCTCTTTCCACGTGGCGCGTAGGAGGCCGAGAGCTTAGCCCTCGCCGTGCGCCGCCACGTCACCACGCGCTGTGCCTGGAAGTCTTCTGCCCGTTGCGCAGGCGGCTGCTTCTGCTCCTTTCGGTGGTCCTGCGGCGTCTGCTTCACGACTGTTCTCAGCGACGGTGAAACGAGCATTTGCAGAGACGTTACGCTTTGTTACTTTTACGAATACAGCGGTGGGCTGGGAGTCCTCCCCAGGCAAAAAGGCACCAGCAATGAGCTTTTTGGCTTATTACAAAGAAAATAAAATATATCAATATAGAGAACTCTTTTTATTACAGAGACATGTTAACAAATAAAAAACCAGCATTCAATTGCCACAGAGCACAAACTACCTGGCACAGAGAGCAGCTTTTTATAAATTTGCTGTGGTTTTGTGCAGTGCAGAGATTCATCTTCTGACTCACACGTGCAGGTTCCCGCGCCATTCCGAAAGGGAACGAGCAGAAGTCCTCACAGGCACCGCCAGTGGCGTTGGCACCGGGGGCTGCAGCCCGCGCCGCTCCCCCCAGCGCCGGGGCCACCTGCAGCAGGGCTCCGTCCCCGCCTGGCCCCGGCCGCACCGCACCTCGCCCCGCCGCCTTCCCGGCTCTCTGGCACGCGACAGCGGGCGCCAGGGCGGGAGGGCGCAGCGCGACTCGGCCAGTCGTTACGGGACGAGACAGGGCTTCTGTGCCGCTAAAAGCCCCCTTCGAAGCAGTCAGGAACCAGCCACCCCCTCTAATGCCAGCACTCTGCCCACAAGTGCAAGGACACTTTGTGCAGCCAAAGAGGGCAGAAATACAGGACACTCCGTCACCTCTCGAGTGCAAACACTGTCCCTGTCTAACCAGAATCAGCCACAAGGAAGCTGGAGAAGCAGATACCGACACCAGGCTACGCCAGTGTATGCTCCACTCATGCCATGAAAGGATGGAACTTTGAAAGCTGGGCAGTGCCTACCCAGAAAAAATTGCTAAATTACAAGTTTCCATCAATATTGGCACACACTGACTCAGCTCCTGAAGAGTATTTAGTCGCAATCACTCTGCAATCAGGAAAGAAACTCTCCTAGAGCATTACATTAAATAAGTGTCATCTTTATCAATATAAAATGGGGCATGCCTTTTGTTTCTTTGTATATATACACGTTTAACATACATTATGTCAGTGAACCGCCTGGGGAGAGACGACAGCCGCGGGACCCTGCGCGGGAGGCCGGCTCTCCCCGGGCACCACCTCGGCACCCCCGCGGACCACGGCAGCGTCCCCACCGGCACCGCGCGGCGCGTGGGAGGGCTGTGCGCGGCGGCGACGGCAGCGAGCGTCCGGCCCTGCCTTCCTGCGCACGGCTGGCTCGTTCGCGCCCGCCTCGCAGCGCACAGCGCGCGGCTCGGCACTAACTCCGCTCGCCCGGAGCCAGGCATGGCGGGCGGCCGGAGCTCCACGGGAACAGCGCTGAGCGCTGCCAGGCCCCAGCACCGCTGGCGGAGCCTCTCCAGGCAGCGAGCCGCTGCCCCGCTCCGACTCCCGCGGAGCGAAACTCCCTGCTGAGCGGGGACAGTGCTGGCGGGAGCGAGGGGCTGCGGCCGCCGGCCCCGGAACGCAGCCGCACCGCGCCGTCTGGCATCGCACCCGGCGGAGGAACAGCTCCTCCCGCGCCAACCGAGGGCAACCTCATCTCGCAGCCGTTCTCTCACGAAACCGTGCCCGTCCGTGCACACGCGCTGCCCCGGGCCGACGGCCTCAGCCACGACCCGGATTAAGCCAGCACGAAGCCCCCACGCTTCCCAGATCAACCACAGCCACGGGGGTCCCCTCTCCCGGGCTCGGCGCCCGAGGGGAGCCTCAGGGAGACCTTCTACGTGATGGTCAAGATGGTGACATTCTCTTTGCTTTATTAAAGCAGAAGCAGACAAGGAAACGCAGAAGAAAACACAAAGATATATGGCAGGACCCAGACTTTGGTATCTCTTAGGCCTCTTTTATCCCCAGTTCCTGCAGCAGCCCATGAAAATAAAGAAGGAAACAGAGTTAACCCCCCAGCAGAGAGATGCAGGTGCTGGGCACCCCGCTTCCCACCTCCTCCGGTCAGCCCCTAACAGGAATCACAGAAAGTCAACTTTACATTGAAACGGTTGCAGAAGTTTTCTCTGAAGAGGCAGAGAACGCAGCCCCAGCCCCGCTGGCACACGCAGGGCTCCGTGTGCGCGTGGACAGAGGCATCCGCTGCTCCCCGGCCCCGTCGGGGGGGGCTGCACGCCGGCGTCACCCACGCGGGCGGCACGCATCGGGCAGGCAACACGCCGGCGGGCACCGTCCCCTTGGCTGGCATTCGGGATGGGGATCGACAGACTCTGTTGCCACCTGCCTGAAGGGATTTCAGGAGGAAGAGCACGGTCAGAGCCGTACCTAGCAGGGGAGGAACACCCATTGCAAATGACAGTAAAGACAGATCCTCCCCTTGGACAGTTTTAGGTTTTTTTCCCTATCCCTTCTCTTAATGAAAATCCCACAGAAACTACTGAAAAGCCTCAGGAAAATTGTCTGTTCTTGCTGAGTTTGCAAAGAACCCAGACAAGGTGCCACGAGGGCGTTCGCCTGGATCGCTGACGGCGATGCTCAGCTCGGGACCGGTCCACGCAGCAGAAGCGTTCGCACTGCTTTCTGCACCGCACCGCGGGGAGACGACGCACGGGGCGATCAATCGGCCTGAACCCCCTCCTCCCCCTCCCAGGGACGTCTGACAAGCACCAGCGGCCGGCGCTGCGCAGGCGGCTGCAGCGCCATGCGATGTACGTCTCTGCTCAGGCGCACCTCGCAGCCCAGCCCCCGGCACCTGCTCCGGGCCTGCGGGGTCTCTGTGCCGGAGGACTGCACCGGCGCTCCGGGTGGGCACAGCTCCGCCGCGAGCCCCGCGCCGGCGAACCCACCGCCCGCCAGCGAGCCGTGCGCGTGGGACGGCGCGCGCAGGACCATGCACGCGAGACAGTGCGCGCAGGATGGTGCACGCGTGGTGGTACACACGGGATGGGGCGCTCAGGACCACGCACAGGGCACAGCTTGCACAGGGCGGTGTCCCCCCGGCTGCAATCAACCACCGCAATCAGCAGGAGCCGTGCGCGCGGCCGGGACGCGCAGGTCTCTCCGGCGTTGCGTTTACAACATGGCAGCACCGGCCGTTACCCACAGGGCAGGATGAGCAGCAGGAGTCCCGTGGCCTCGCAGGTGCCGCAGGTCCCGGCCCTGCCACGTCGCTCCCGGGATGCCCGTCTGCTGGCATCGGACGGAGCAGCTGGGACGGACGGGCAGGCAGCCGTGCGGCCGCGGGCAGGACAGAGCTGGTGCTGGGCCGGTGCCCAGCGCAGGAGGGCAGGGTGTGACGTGAGGTCCGAGGGCGTCAGGCACTTGCGGAACTGGGTACGGCGGCGACGGAGGAGCGGCGGCTGCCGAGGGTGGGAACGCGACTGCTGGGCGCCCGGGGGTCCGCGGCGCAGGCCGAGATCCAGCTTGAGCGGCCGCGGGAAGGATGTCAAAGGTGGAAAACAGCGGCCACCCGCCCGCTCCGGGGACTTCCGAAGGCCGCCTTCCCCTCCGGCCCTTCCGCTGGCGACCGGTGATGCTCCCGTCCACCAGCGCGGACGGGGCTGCAGGGCCGGCGGCCGCGCGCTGGCCGGAGCAGACCCTGCAGCGGCGGTGGGCGGCCTTCCGACCCCCAGCAGGTCCCGTCACTTCACCGGGCTGCAAATCCACCTCGTCCCCGCGGCTCTTCTCTGTTCCTCTGCTGCAGTGTTTCAACCCATCTGCTTCCCAGCACCGTAACGCAAACAAAAGGCCCGAAGGAGGCCACTGAAGTAACCCACACGCAAACTTAGAGGTTCGACCTGTTTCTTGTCTTGTTCTGTTTTTAAAAAAAGGATCTAAACCCAAGAACTGCTGGCATTTCCCCCAATCTCCTGTGGCCCTGGGCCACTAAAAGTCACCATGGAAAACACACAGACGAGAGCGCGTAGACACGGTGCCGCTGCCACCGTGCCACAGTCCCCGTCCCAGCCCAGCGAGCCAGCCCAGCCCCGGCAGAAGCCGCGGCAGGTAGTTCAGTCCGAGGTACCTCAGGAAAAAAGAGCAGTCTCCGGAATCCCAGCAGGCAGTCGTCTGCCACTGCCCGTCCCCCGGGCACGCCGCCGCGGCGGGGGCATTCCCCAAGGCACTGCAGCACAGGAGTGCAGAAATAACGGCAGGAGATGGCTGAAATGGGGGTGGCAGAGCTGGGAGGCCCCTCCAGAAGATCACTGTGCGTGGAAGTAGATGGGCTTGACTTTTCCAGACAGGATCTTGGGAACCTGCACAGAGATGATCTCGGCCATCATTTCAGGGTAGTCCACGCTCACCATATGCGCCTTGATCAGAAGGTCAAATGTAAACTGATGCAGATCCTTGGCAATCTGGGGAAGGAAGAAAGTTCGTTAAGCACAAAGGCCCCGGTCAGCGGCTTCTCTGGGAAGGTACCGAGCAGACGCGAGTTGGCAGAGCAGGCCAGGGCCAGACCTCGCTGCGGTGGGACCGGCTTCGCTCCCCGGCCATCGCCGCCCCGCTGACAGCGACCGACGGCAGGGCTGCAGCCGGGGACGGGCGAGGGAAGCGCCCAGCCTGGGGGCACGCAGCCTGCCTTGCCATCGCCCTTCACACTCGGACATCGCCGAGTCCCACAAAATGGGGTGTACAAAAATGGCACTTCCTTACCCCTGCAGAAACTCGTCTTACTGCGTGCAGATGCCGCTGACTCCACTTACTAAGAATCACTTCTTGCCTGTAGACGTGCAGCTGTACGGGCAGGGAGCCGAGCCCCAGGACAGGGGACAGGTCTGGCTCACGTTTCACCAGTACAACTTCAAGTCACAAACAGAGCATTTGTTTTCACTGCTGTAACCGGAGAAGATTCACCGGGGGCTCTCAGATTCTGAGCTGTTCTGCCATGCTGACGATGGGAAAGTATCGTCTGCAACTTTCACTGCTGAAAGAGGAAGCCCAGACACCCAAGCCCCAGAGCGGTTACTGCAGGGAGCGACAGACACGGGGAACTGTCGCTCCCTCGGCAGAGTCAGTGACACCTTTTCTCTGTCCCTTCCCCGGGGAGCACAGCGCAATGCTGTCCCTGCAAACGGGTGCCATGAGTTCAAAACCAAACCACAACGAATCACAGAATCACCGGACAGCCCAGGCTGGAAGGGGCCTCAACAGGTCACCCAGTCCAACCTCTCCTGGGAAAGGGAGCCTGGATGAGACTGCCCACACACATCTGGAGAACCTCCAGTGATGGGACCACCACGACCCTGGGGAGATTGGTCCAGCGATTGATTCTTCTCACTGTAAAAAGTGTCTTTCTTATACAGAATCACAGAATGCTGTGGGTCGGAAGGGACCTTTAAGGGTCGTCTAGGTCCAACCCCCCTGCAATGAGCAGGGAGATCTTCAACTAGGTCAGGCTGCTATGGTTTCTTATGTGTATAGATAGACATTTCACTGTCCTCTCTTACAGGATGCACGGAGTCCAGGACCTTGGTGAGCTGGTAAAATCGCCGAGAGCAGGAGGTAGGGTTCTTCCTCTTGCAAGCGATGATACGGTCAAGTTCCTTAATGTAATTCATTCGAAGTTCGTCAAAGAGCTTCTGGTTCTTCAGGCCATCCACTGGAACTGGACGGAACGAGGGAAGGAAACAGTGAGAGCTGCTCAGAGAGCGGAGGGAGTAAAAGAGCAAGAGGAAGGATGAAGAAGCGGCCAGCGCAGACCTAAGAGCAAAGCTCTGCCCGCCAGCCCTGCTCCTGCTGCGGCCCTCCCTCTGAGCAGCCTGTGGGACTGCCGCTAACCCGAGGACCCTTGCTCAGCGCTCGTTGCGAAACTGAGCCACGGTAACGCACTGCCGCGCTGCCTTCCCGCTCCACAGCGTGCAGCGAGCGGGAGCAGCTGAGGAAAGGAGGCCAGGACTTACTAATACTGAAGAAGAGCAGAGCCTTCATGCAGAGGAACTCCTGGGGCGTGATCTGAAGCCACCCGAACTCCTGAGAGAGGTGCCGCATCCGGACGCACTGGCTGTACATTCGGGATTTGTGCATCCGGTACCTGGCAGGGGAAGATGTGCAGCACACGGCGATGACGTCATGGCGTCGCCCATGTCACGCGTGGGCGACGACGTGCGCGCACGGGGAGGAGGTCACAGCATCGCCCGTGTGAGGCACGGGCAAGGACACGCTCCGCTGGCCCCGCCACCCCGGCACACGCCCAGAGCCTGCGCGCTGTCGGGGGACGCTGGCAGGAACGCGCCCGCAGGCAGCAGACGACGCTTCCCCAACGCCCGCGCGTACTGCTCGCTGTCCGGGGACGGACGGCTGCCTGGGGGCGGCGGGGTTCCTCTGACCCGCTGCCTTGCTGGCGACCGACCGCGAGGATTCGCCAGCGTGGCGATGCGCAGGGGACGCGAAGCTCGGAGCTCCTGGGGAGAAGCTGCGGGCTCGCCTACTGCCGTCACGGCTTTTAACCTCCTGCGCTTCAGTGGCAGCACCCCCCACCTCCGAGCTGACATCAGGAGCTCACAACATGCGGCTGCTTCTGCCTCTGCTCGCCCCAGCTGACCAACCGAGATGAAACCAGGACCCCAGACCCGCGGGAAGCCAGGCTGGTCTGCACGGACCGGCCCCTCACACCCGGCAGCGGGACCTGCTGCTGCCCCGACGGACGCCGAGTCCGAGGCAGGGCTGACGGAGGGGGAGGGAGCACCAAGGAGACATCTCTGCTTCCTGCTCCCGGAGACCACTGCGGAGCAGGCAGCGGGGAAAAGCAGGGCCCTCCTGTGCTTTGTTGCTCGGCTCTGAAAGCACGATTACTCACGCTGCGCGTTCCACAAGCAGGCGGGAAAGCAAATTCCTTGACCTGTTCTCATTTCTCACCCAGCCTGACCCAAAGCACAGCACTAGACTGCTGCTGTTTCGCACTTACTCATTGAAGACCAGATCTGGAGCAAAGTAAAGCATCCTGGAGTTGACGTTGGTGAAAGATCTCCAGCCCATAGCAAAAACCATAAGGCCCATCCAAGAGTACTGGATTATTGACATCTGGTCATCCACGTGCAGGTTGCGAAATCCTATTAGAGAACAAGAGAGGGATGTTACAGATCAATGCAGACTTCCTGCAGTTACCAGGACTGTTGTCGAGCGGCCTGCAGCTCTCTGGCCACGCTCCTGCCAGGACAAGGTGGTCCGCAGCCTGAGCCGGCCCGTCCCAGCCATGCACCCGCAGCCGCAGGGTGCACAGACCCTGATGGGCAACCACGAGCAGCCAAGCGGAGAACGGGGGTCCCCAGGCAGGGCGAGGGGATGAAGCGGAGCACAGGCAGCGAAGCGTTTTAAAGGCAGGCAGTCAATGCCATCTTCCCCCGGAGAGTCTCACAGACCTTCTCAGACGCCGTTTGCAGGCTCCGCACGATGCAGTGGGGTGAGCAAGCGCCCTCCTGCAACCGCCGCACCAAGGCCCAGCGGATGGGACGCAGTGACAGGCTGGGTGCCGGAGCAGGACGACAGCCCAGCCCCGGGTGCGGAGCAGGTCCGGCTCCCCCAGCACCGGGCTCACCCCCATCGCTGCCGCCGCCATCCCAGCACGGACCAGACCGCAGACCGAGCCGGCCGCCCCGCGCCGTACGCCCTGCCGCCATGGCGTAAACCCCAGAGCCTCCGCTCCGAAACATCCGCAGCCGCCGCGCGAGAGAGCGCGTCCAACGCGACAGAAGTGGCCGACGAGGACCCGTTTGCTTCGCTCCGCAGCAGGAAGGAGTCGGGCACAGGGCCGCGGGGCCCCAGCCGCAGCGCGACCAGCCGTGCCACGCCGCGCTCTGCCGGCACCGCGGCAGAGAGGAGCCCTCACCGGCCACACACCTCCCTCGCTGGCACTCTGGCACTCTAGGAAATCAGCCAAAAAATTCCTTTATTTGCAACCCGTTAGGACTTCAACAAATTTAAGTAAATGAATTTTGACGTATAACGCTCCAAGCCAGCACGTACCCCAAGGCCCCATCACACATTAACAGGCTGCTTCAGCTTCTCGGTCAAACCCAACAATGCAGTTCTAACGACTACGAACACGAGTGTGAAAACCTCTGCTGAATCGCAAGGTAAACAAAAGTTTCAATTAAATCCCAGCCAGCACTCCTCGACGGTGTCACCGTCAGACCCCAGGCGTGTTTACAGCACGCGCACAAGCATCACCTCCAACACTGCACTTTTTTCCAGATCCTTGTAAGCAGTCAAATGCAATCTGCTTCAAGAAAATCAGATGTTGTTTGAATCAAATATTAAAGCGCTCCTAACACCTCCTGCGTATAATTATAATCCCAGCAAGCATCTGGCTCTTGCTAGGGAAGCTGCCAACTGCGAATGAGCACACGTCGTGTGTCGTAGCTGACTAACCTCTCTTTGTGTTTGTACGTTTTCCTTTCACCTTGCACGTCACCGGACTGAGAAACTGAAGCTTGTGTGCAAGCAGGGTCCCACCGAGCCCGGAGCGGTGCCTGCCGCCCGCAGCTCTCGGCACGCGAGCCTGCCGGCAGCTCGGCCACAGCACACGAGTGCAGGCGAGGCACCCGGGCAGCTCAGGGACTTCACGCAGTCCGTGACACTCATTGCACGGCACGCCTACGTTTGATTTTCGTATTTCATTACAGTACTGCATGCTACAGAAAAACGTTCTATTTATCCGGTACATTTGGTCAGACACTGTTTCACCGCCCAGTGAAACCTAAGCCGTTCACAGGGACTGCTTCCTTGAACCCCTCCTGCTCCGTACGTGCACTGCTCTGTTTTGCTGCCCAGCCTCTCTGAAAAGACCGGAACGCTGGAGTTGGCTGAAGCGAAGCCGTGCCACTGGCCCCTGCAGCTCAGTAGGCAGCGAGGTGGTGCGGGGAACGCTCCCGCGCGGGCTCCGGGTGATGAGGATGAACATTCCATCTCTCTGCTGCACGCTCACCCCCCGCCCAACCCGTTCGGGTGGGTCTTTTCCCTTTTTAAATCTCCCTTCGAAGGAGCCGGCTCTCTCTTTTTTGCCTGCTCCAGGTGACCCTGCTTCGGCAGGGGGCTGGACTAGATGACCCACAGAGGTCCCTTCCAACCCCGACCATTCTGTGATTCTGTGTGAAAAATTCATCTTGTCCCCAGAGGGAATCAGCAGACAACGCCCTATGAAAAAAAGGGCGAGCATGACGCAGCAGACCAAACCGGAGACCAACGGCCAGGACTTCTTCTGCGTTTGAAGGCCCAGCGCAGCCTTCCTGCCCGGACGGCGAGGCCACGCACCCCAGCGTGCTCGGGTAAGGAGATCCCCAGGAAAGACACGCTCAACCACGCGGACAAAAAATCCTGCCAATCCCAACGTGTTTACGACGGCAGATTCTGCGTCTTCAGAAGAGCTGCGAGAACTGCCCGGCGAGACGCTGCAGCCTAACCGCCACGCACACCAGCGAGCCGCCCCTGCTCCGCTGGGCTCCGCATCCCCGCACGGAGCCGCGGGAAGCACCAACACCCGCGGCAGCACCCCTGCCCCTGCTCGCCCCGCCGCGACGCTGCAGCCTGCCCGTGCCCCGCAGACCAGCGCCGAAGCCGGCGGTCCCTTCTCCTCCCCCCACAGTTTTCAGTCTGTGAAAGTGCTCGTTGCCACTAATCTTTGCTGTGACAAGGATTTTGGGGCACTTGTTCACTACCCTGCAATTATGTTCACTGAAAAAAAAACTATTTGCGCAAGCTTTATCGCTGTTTAAGGAAAGGTATTTGAACACAACAGATTTGTTATTACAGGACTTAAAGCTGGCTTTCTGCTTATCTGCAAAAACAAGCTCTAGAAACACAGTGGCCGACTTTCAGCAAAGGAATCGCTGCTTCCAGCTCCAGTCTGAGCTGAAACGCCTTGAAACCAGACGGATTTCCAGAAGCCAGATACCAGTCATTGCCTGGAAACCTCCCCCCTCCAGGCAGCTTAGGTGATGCATGGCCAAAATCACAGTAAAAGAAAATGAGTATAAACCTAGTGCCACGATATATTGTTAAATTTTTAGCACTGGTATATTGTGAAGAGACCCAAATGAAGACAACTTCTACAAAAAGAAATCACAGCAAAAGTAAAATTCAATCTACTGATGACTTGAAAAAGATCAACGCATAACCTTTTTCTTGTGAATAATCGTAAAGCAGCGTAGTTTGGAAATCAATGCCCTCTCCTCCCTCCCGACGCGCTGCTGTGCCAGGATGCTCGCTTCCCGAGGCACCAGCAGCTGAGCACCTCCCGAGCTGCCCTAAGTAACATTTCCACCACAAACACATACTCCTTCGGTATCTGGGAAGCCTGCTGTCCCGAGAACGGACAAAGACGCGCCGTTAATTGTGGCTCACAGTTAACGGGCGAGTCAGGCACGCTGCGAGGCACTAGGTTTGGAACAGAAAAGCCAGCAAGCAGAGCCTGGAGCACCCGTGGAGCCCCGACCACGGGCAGGCACGGCGAGACGCGGCGCTGGCTCTGCCAAGCCGTCCCCTCCCGCCGCAGCAGGGCGAGCGCTGGCCGAGGCGCGGGGGACGCGGGGGACGCGCGGGCCGCTCGCCCGCTCGCCGCAGCCCGGCCCCGCCGCTCGCAGCCCACTCAGCGTTCGCAGGCTGCCCTCCGAACAGTGTCGGGAATGGGCTGAGGACTGCCCACGTGCTGCCAGCTAAAACCATCCTAAACGGATGTTCTGAGCGCTGATCTAAAGTAACGGTAACACCTTCACTGAATTCATATGTAAGGAAAAGGGAAAACACAAACTCCTTCCACTTACCCTGAGGTGGAGAGGTTTAACGGCTTTAATGAGATTTTTAAATCCCGCATTTCAGCAGCTTTCTTGGCAAGCTGTGGCTATTTAGTCTTTCCTTTTCAGGGAAACCACAGCTTGATTCTGCTGTCTCCTGTCCGGAATTTCACCGGCATGGGGTCCGAAGGGCCAGACACTACGTTTTCTGCATTGGACAGAGGCTGATGTTGCTGCTGCGCGCAAGCAGGATTCGGAAACGCTCCCACCGGGTGCAGTCTGGTTTCTAGGACATCTGAAACCTCCGGGGAAGCAGTGCAGGAACACCCTGCTGCCCACCCATCGCTCTCGGTACGCAGGTGACGTCCAGCACAGGACGCGAGGTGAGCAATCACCTGTTGACCAGCACTAACCCCCCGCCAGCGCGATCGGGCTGAGGCTGCCCTGCGACAGCCGCACGCTCCCCCTCCTCCCACAGCGGCACTGACGGGAAAGTGAAACCCTCGCGGCTCTGCACTGATGTCTGGACTGACACGCAGCGCTGCTCACGCTTCGTTAAGCCAATGCTCCTGCCGGATGCGCTTCATTAATGGGGAGGGGCAGAGGGGTAACGTTGTTCTCCTCGCTGTGGACGCCCTGAGGAGCACGGGGCAGCTCCACCAGGCCGCTGACCCTGCGGGGCTCGGGGCAGAGCGTGGTTTGCCGCTCGGCACCAGCAGCGCCCGCCGAGATGCTCGGCTGCGGGCGCCAGCCCCGGGCACTGCTCCTCCTCCTGGGGCTGTGCTGCGGCCGGGCAACCCTCGCGTCTGCTCCCGCTGCACCTCGCCAGCCACGGCGTTCGTTAGGCAGCCTCCAGCCTCCCAGCAGACCGCGTGAAGATCCTTCTGTTTTGATAAAAACCACTGCACCCTGCTGTTTTAAATTGGCTCGGTTTTGTACCCGTTAGCTCTGCCCCTGCATGCGTTCACCCGCACCGCCCCCTCCCCAGCCCGCCGAGCGCCAGGCTGCCTCGCTGACCTGCAGACCGGGAACCGAAAACGCTTCTGCTTCGTTAACCAAAACGTAACTTAAATCATAGACAGCAAACTGCCTCTGCCTGTGGGGTGGGATTCTGCAAGTTCGCCCCAAGCGCGAGGCGGCCACAGCGCCTGGGCACAGCCGCCCGCTCCCGCAGCTGCGCCCGTCCCCGTGCCGCTGCGCCGGGGCAGCACCAGTGCCGGGGCAGCACCGGCGCCGGGGCAGCACCGGTGCCGGGGCAGCACCGGCGCCGGGGCAGCACCGATGCCGGGGCAGCAGCAGTGCCGGGGCAGCAGCAGTGCCGGGGCAGCACCGGCACCAACCCGCGGCGTGACCACCGCCCGGAGAGCAGCACGTCAGCGGTGCTGCGGCTGTTCACCCCTCCAGGAGAACGACTACGTGGCGAAATTTGTGGTTCCCGCTGTGGAAGCCCGGCTGAGGAAAGCTGGGGAAAACAAAGCGGCGCGGGGCCGCTCGCTGCGGGCACAGGGGTGCTGCGGTGAGGCTGCGGGGCCGGTGCGATGGCGGGCAGCCGGGCCGCATCCCACCCCAGCGCCCAGGCGGGAGCGCGGGTCCTGGCCGTGAGGCAGCCCCTGGCTGGCCGACGGGCTGCGGTCACGCTGAGCTGCCCGGAGAGCGGTGACCCCTCAGACAGGAGAAGATGAGGATCCATCTCACCCAGCTGCCATCACGGGCAGAGCGGGTGCCGGCGCCAGGAGCCAGCCGTGCGGCAGCGGGCACTGCCACACCAGCGCACACCACGGGGCCAGAGATCCGGTGCCGTGTCTGACCACAATCTTGGTGTCTGATGCAGACAAGCCAGGAAACAAAGCATGATTTGACCCCGGTTTCACAAGCCAGGTGAACCTTTTCTGACTCCAGAATAGGAGAAACAGAACCGGCTGTTCCGCATTTAAGCGCACTCAGACGCGCACCCCTCCCAGAGCACCGGCCAACCTACTCCCACGGGGACTCTGCACTTCTGGGAACGCCAGACGTCGGACTGCGGCTCATCACCAGGTTTAGGCATGCAGCCACAAGCTTATTTTGCCTCATTTTCCTCCTTTGCTCCTATCACCCCGCACATCAAGAGCACGATCTCTCTTTTCCGTGGCGTTTCCTGAGGAACAGGGCCGGGGTGAGGAGGGCAGCTCGGATCGTGCCCACGCCCCGCTCTCAGGGTGCTGGGAGGTGAAGGGGATCCCGCTGCACCCAGAGTGATCTCAGTCTTCTCTAAATTCACTCCTCCAGCTGGCAGGCGTACAACCCGCAATGGGCAGCGTGTTGCAGACGGGTAACCTCTGTGCTCAGGACCAAGGAGCGTATTCAATGAACACACATCTCACCAAGATATCTTCATTACAGCACCTGCTAACTATCGCCATGTGGAAACTTCCCGACCCCGATGTGCTCCCCTATCACGGCTCTGAACGCATCACACATACGTTCCACCAGCCTGTCACACAAGAGCAACCTGACTGCCACAAAAAAGACCTTTGGGATTTTGTATCTCCCTTCTGCTATTTTGCAATTAATTGGATTGTGAAATACAGAGATGGTGAGGAAGGATCTGTCCCAGCCCTCAAGCCTTGGCTCCTGTCAGCCCATCTCACTTTCACATCACGAAGCAGCATGCTTCTGATGCGCCGGGGGAATTTACCCTCTCACCCCTCCATGCGGGTCACGGGACAGAGCTGGTACTTGCTTAGAGAAGACTTCTGCAGGTCTGGTGGACACAGCCCTGGACGCGGAGCAAAACTCCCTCAGGGAGAGCGGGAAGAGAGCAAGACCCCGAGGAAGACCTTGAGCCCCGAGCAGCCACAGCCCTCCCCGCGCGGGGAGCAGCCGCACACCTCCCGGTACTGCGAGCCGGCAGCCATCAGAACCCAAAGCGTAAGCTCCGACCGACTCTGCCAGCCCTTGGCTGCCTCTCCGCCGACCGGCCGCCCCAGGCAGACGGACCCGCCGCTGCCGCAGCCTGCTTCACCGAGACGTCACGCAGACGGGTGCCCCGTGCAGATGCTCCCCTAAGGCACTGTGTGATGGTGGGCCCGGGCTGCAGACCACCTCCTCTGAACCACCCAGCCCAGGCGATGCGAGCAGGGGCTCTAGGAACGGGCCAGGGAAGGGACAGGATTTGTCAGGTTTTTAGCTCACCTGGCAAGGCCTTTGCCCATTTGACCACGTAGACCAGCTGCCTCTCCCCGAGCTCGTTCAGGCTGGTCAGCAGGTTGGAGAAGGAGTCCGGCTGGCTGTTGTCATGGCCGGCACACACCACGCCAGGCTCAATGGCCTCCAGGACGTTGAGGAAGATGGGCTGGCACTCATACCCATCAATGCGCGTCATCACCAGCTTGGGACCTTGCTCCTCTGTGGGGCTGGATGAGCTGGCTGCCTCCACATCATCTTGTGTCTTCAGGTTACCCAGCTTCTTCAGCTTGCGTGCTGTGGAAATGACACATTTTAGTGTTAAGCTTAAAAATAAAAACACTTGAGGCTTCTTGGCCTCCAGCTCCATCACTTGTATTTACAAGGAAAGGAAAACTGATGGCCAACACTTCAGCACACGCTGCCGAAGAGCGGCCTGGCATCGCAGACCTCACGTAAGGACAAGAGGGAGCACACGCTGAGCAAGGAAATGCATTTGCTTGTTAATCTCACGCAACAAAGAACAGGCACCATTTACATTCCCAGCCGCGACCGGTCTCACCTGCCTTTACTCCCACTTGGAAATCGAGAGGAAGAACCGGGGAAAAGGAGGAAGAGGTGGCTCGATTCAAACAACTGCTCACATGCAATTAAAAAGGGAAGCAGTGCAAGCAAACAAACTCCGCAGACAGTCACACTCCAGGGAGAACAGCCAATGCAGTCGGATGCTCAACTGGGATTGTTCCATCCCAGGCCAGAGGGGAAGCGGGCCGCAACCGAGAGAAAAGCCTTCTCCCCGCCCCGGGCTCCTGCAGCCCCTGCTGCCCTACAACCCAGCTCTCCCAGCCAGGTCACTACTCTACAAAAATATTACGGAAAATACATTTTAAAAGCCAGCAGGTGGTCCCACGGCTGTTTCCCTGGAGTGTCCCCAGCTAGCCCACCAACAAGGAGGAGACTCGAGCCGGAGTGGCCCTGGTCTGCTGGCCAGCTTCAAGAGCAACGTCAGCAGAGCGGAGTGCAGGCAGCTGACGACTGTGTCCATGTCACCGTGATGAAGTGCCACAGAATCACAGAGTCATTAAGGCTGGAAAAGACCTCCAGATCACCAAGTCCAACTGTCACCCCAACCCCACCATGCCTACTAAACCACGTCCCGAAGCGCCACATCTACACATTTTTTGAACCACTCCAGGGACGGCGACTCCACTGCCCTGGGCAGCCTGTTTCAGTGTTTCACAACTCATTCAGTAAAGAAATTTTTCCTAATATCCAACCTAAACCTCCCCTGACGCAACTTCTCACAGATGCTAGTCTGCTAGCAACGTACACCAGGAGCTTTAGATGCGTGACTTCAAAATCCTGTGAGAGTCAGTGTTCACCTAACCCGATATACCTACACGGCGGTGTTCAGCACAACACGGGCTGGCAGGCTACCGCAGATGGGAACAGCTTCCACCCCCCACTGACTCCAAAAGCCCTACTTAATTAGAGAAAAAAAGCCAGCCATTTAATTCAAGCAGAGAATATAACATCAAATCAATTGTCCTTGGGGTTTTGGCTCCTTCATTACATGATACTTATCTCAAATTTCCTTTCAGCTGTAATTAGAAAAATAAGCAGCGAAACATAAAAATGTCTAGTTAAAGTGCAGCTTTGTAAATCAATCTGGAAGGCTGATCTTTAAGTAACGTACTTTGGATGATCTACTGTCCAAGTAATTAAGACAGGCTGCTCGGTAAAAAAGGAGTACAAGAGTAATAAAAATAAAAGCGAGCGGCAGGAGAAGGGGGCTGCGGTGCAGCGTGAGGTCCCTCAGCCCCGGTCCGTCGGGTGGCTGGCCGGCGCAGCACCCAGCCTCCCCTCGCCCACCCCCCCGGCAGCCGCGGGCAGCACCAGGCTCGGGGGCTCCCGGTGCTCCCCCCTCCATCACCGAGAGCGATGCCCCGGCACAGCCCCGGCCCCGCTCCGCCGAGCAGCACGGGAGGAGAGGAGCAGAGCCCCGACCCGCATCTCCAAGCAGCCGGCGTCCGTGCCGGGAGCAGGCACCGGGCTGACCCCCGCGCCACAAGCCACGTCTCGCGGCCGTGCTCGGCGCTGGACCTTCGGCGACAGGAGCGCTGCTGGGAAAGGAAAGCTCCCCAGCTTGTTAGCAGAAAATAACAAACCCAAGCTGTATCGAATAATCACTGCCCATCAGTGCGTAACTCTGTAAAACACGCATGGTTTGGTTTATACGTTCGTTCTTTCTTTTCTTAGAATTGAATTATCTAGTACTAAAAGATACTGAGCAAAGAAAGCAGAGACCAAGTAACCAACCATGCTGGCTCTGAGACCGCAGCCGCCAACCGAACCCCTCCACGTCGGAGAGCAGCGCAGGGGGACGGTGACCGCTCCTGTCAGAGCAGCCTCACGCCCGCGCTTTCCGGGAGCAGCTGCTCCGCGGGTCGCTGACACACCGGCGCTGCGAGAGGGAGCAGAGCCGCAGAGGTGGAGAGCGGCTTTCGTTCAGTCACCTGCGCAAAGACCCTTCCTGGTGGCAGCTCCCACTCCGCTGCTACTGGGAACAGAAACAGAAATAAAAGCGAAGTAGAAATTGAAGACATCTGTTATACTTCTATCCCGGGATGAGCTAAGCTAGGCAGAAGTCCACGCCAAGGCGGGACGAAGCCCAGCACGCGTCGGGAGAGCGGGCGGCTCACGGCGCGGCGGCCGGCAGCGACGGGAGCACCGGGCTGGTGACGGGGCCGCAGGCATGGCACTGCCCGGGGCCGCTGCCGCCCGCGCCCGAGAGAATACCGTACGCACTGGGAGAAAGCTTGGAGGACGCACTCCTACGGTACCACGATGAAATCGCCACCAGTGCAAGAACCCCAGGGAGCACGCCGTACGGCGACGGCCGAAGCGACACGCGCTTTACGCTAGGTAACCTGCCCACCCTCCGGCCAGGCGCTTCCGAAGCTGGTGAAGGAGCACTCTGGGACCCAGCACTGGCTTTTCACGAGCGCTGGGACTTGGGGAAGGTCTGGGGACCTGGCAGAAAACCGCTTTTGCACTAGCAACGACAGAGGAATCCTGGCGGCCCCAGGCACCGCACGCTGCTTTCAGCTGCAGGCAAAGCGACAGAGAACCTGAAACAGGACTCGACTTACGTCCTGTTCTTCAAACTTCTTACTAACACCAGCTTGTGGCTTGTCAAAACCAGACCCTGCCAAGCTGTCAAACTTCTCTGGTATGATCGTTTTAGTTGATTATTATAATAGTACTGGTATAGCAGACATGTTTAAGAGATCTGAGTCAGTCCGGCCCACGTGAATTAAAAAAGCACGAACAACACAAAGCAGACGGTACTGCTGAATGATCTGTACATCACCCAGGTGATACACCTCAGAAGTCATTACAAATGTTGAAACAACACCAGACAGGTTTGTTTCTTACCAGGGTTGTTCATGGCCTCTGCTAGCAAATGCCTACATTCATTCCAAAACAAAAATTAACCATTCCTACTAAAAAAGTCTGTATGACAACGCAAAATGGGAAAACAGTGACGAACACTAAGGCCTGACCCCTGAACAGGCTGATTCAGGTCCGCCGACGAGCTCAGTCTCTTCCAGCAAGCGCACGTCACTGTGAGCAGACGCATCGAGCAACTGCAACCGTGAGCCACACTCGGTGGACGTCGAGCTCCGTCCTCGGCAGCCTGAACTCGCACCAGAAGCCGACGGGCAAACGCAGAGTCCCGGGCTGGCAGCACGGTTCAGTGGACACAGGACCAGTATCCCAGGCCACGTGAAGGGGGAAGCACTGGCCTGGAGAGCATCCGACCACCGCCTCTGAGCACTGACGCTGCGGGCACTGGGAACCTGTGATTCGAAGCTCACCGTACGAGGGAGGCGTTCACAGACTGCAGAAACCGTGAATAATAAAGACCAGACAACACAGCCTGGAGCAAGAAGTGAAGAATTTTACCTAGGTGGCTATGCAGAAGGCTGAAGGGTTATTTAAATCACAGCCACCAAACACCCTCTCTGGGGAGAGAAATTCAATAAAATTGTTTTTTTCAATCTAGCAAGCAAAGCCGTAAAAAAGATCCAGTTGCTGGAAATCAAGGACAGACAAGATGAAAAATAAGGCATCTCTGTCACAACACTGAACCTAATTAACCACTGCAGCTGCGTCGCAAAACAACTTGTTACATTCTCCACTGCTGGAAACGCTTACATCCAGATCAAAGGTTTCTATAAGGCACGAGCTCTATTTTAACGACAGCAACTGGACTTGAATTAGGACTAAATACAGGTACGACTCACGCCGCGGGCTATCACAGGCTATCGGCAGTTACTACAGTAGTTTTCTAGCCCTGCCATCAAAGAAATGAACTCAATTGTACGTGTTTCGGAGGTTTTGCCAGACAGGAATGGCCTTAAATCCAGAGCCCTGCAGTTCAGCAGGAGCTGTGCACCTGTGTGTGTGCACAGCATCACGCTTCCCGTGCACAGGGGCTCCGGGATCCGTGCAGGGTCCGTGTGTGTGCACAGCATCACGCTTCCCGTGCACAGGGGCTCCGGGATCCGTGCAGGGTCCGTGTGTGTGCACAGCATCAGGCTCCCCGTGCACAGGGGCTGCCGGATCCATGCAGGGTCCGTGTGTGTGCACAGCATCAGGCTCCCCGTGCACAGGGGCTCCAGGATCTGTGCAGGCACCTGTGCTCGCCGTAGGAATTGGTGCTGTGGCAGACCCAGCTCCATGCACCAGCAGAACCCAGCACATGAAACCAGCATTATCACTTTTTTTTTTTTTTTCTTCCCTCTCTTCGGCTTTACAGTGTTCATCAAGAGAGAAGATTCTGTTTAATGGATTTCAGCTTGCAGGTCAGAGTGATCTCAATCAATAATGAAGCGCTTCGACATATCGCCATCCTGTGCCCAAGCAGAGAGTCCTGAATCAGGTATTCGGTGTGTCACCTCCTCCTCCTCCTCCTCCTCCTCCTCCTCCTCCCACTACACATGCTGAGAGCTGCGGGTCCCTCAGCACCGGGGGCTCTATTATACCCTGCAAGGGACTGGTCATTAACAGATGGTTAAAAACAACTGTCTGGAGCCTGGAAGCGTTTTCAAATGCTCTGCCTCTCTACTGTGGGAGAAATAACTGTGGATAAACTCACAGCATGCATGTTTTTAACAATTGCCTCTAAACCGACATTCAAAACAAATGTAAAACAGACCAGGCAGAACAGGTCAGGGTGACCCAAATTGCTTCGGGAAAAAAAAAAAGGGGGGGGGGGGGGGGCTATCAGTATTAGCATTCATTTTGTCAGTGTGTCCTGCAGAAGCTTACACTGATGTATGTCTTCTCTTACTTAAGGAAATTTTACCAGAAAAAAGCGCTTAGAAATAAGAGCATGCTTGTTTTGGATGGCACCATGAAGCCCTTCTGCTGGCTGCGGCCCAGGGAGCCGGGTCTGGCTCCGCACGCCGTGCCTGGCCGGGGAGCCCAGCGATGCCACGGTCACAGCCCGACCCTCCCGGGAACAAGGGACAGGCCCTGGCTGGGTGGCATGACCAGGGCCGGCAGCAGAGCCGTGAAGCCGGTACTGGTGAACCGAGTCGGAGGTGTCTGCCCGGTAACTGCAGCACGCAAGCTGCCGGTGCGGCACGTCAGGCACCTCCACGGCACCCCGAGATCGCGGCGGGCGCCGGCACGCGCCCGTACCCACGGCTCCCGCAGCACCCTGCCCTTGCCGACCGCTCGCCTGCGACGGAGCGGGAGCGCAAGCCAAGAGCTCGGTGGTAGGGCTGCGTCACCTTTCGGGACGCGCGTGTTTTCTGCCGGGTCCCAGGAGGAAAGGAGCGTGCGGCACGTGGCCGCGTCCCCCCACCCCGAGAGCTGAGTCCCCGCTGCTCCGCTGTCCGGCCGGCTGCTGCCAAAGCAGAGGGGAGCAGGCTGGCTCCTGCCCTGCCAGCCAGCCGTGTTTGTTGGTACCTGAGCTGGAAGGACCGTTCTGGGGAGAAGAAATTGAACCCACTGTCCCTCGATGAGCAATAACCCAGCGCCTTCTCAGCAGCAAGCTCCTCCAGATGACGTTCCAGCAGCTCCGGAAGGCACTGCCCAGCCCAGCAATGGTGGAAGCGTTTAAACTAGAAGGCTGGCACATCAAACCAGCCGGGACCCCTCCCCACCCCTGTGCCGTGCGGATGCTGTCAGTGCTCTCCCACTCCGTACCACCTCGGCTCCCTTCTGCCAGCTGCCTGGGCCCGGTCCATCACCCCGCTCGTCGGGGTACCTTCCTCCTCATGCTGACACCAAGCAGACTGAAGGCTGAGCCGCCCAGTGATCGGCATTGTAGCTTCTGGATTTTGGGCAGAAAACCTCAGATTTTAGTTACAGGCACTCTGTAAGGTTTTGGCAGAGCTGCAGGTTTTGGAACAGAGACAAACTGTGACAAGGTTCTTTACCAGGGATACAGGAGCAACTTCCATTCAGCAAAGAAAAGTACTGGGGCTGTAATTTTACAAAGAAAAACACCCCTTTCTGCTTGGGAAAAATCATCTTAAAATGGGAGTGCTATGTTCAAAGAGGCTTCGGTGGGAGTGAGAATCCAGCTTACCCAGCCGTTTACATTTTTTCAGATTAACAAGGTTTTAAATTAAGGAAAAGAATGTTTCCTGAAACGCAAACAAAAGTTTAATGAAATTCACAGGTTTGGTATTAGAAACCTGCAAATGTTTCCCAAGGCTCATTACGCTCCATCAGCCTCACTTTCTCAGCCGCTCACTGACTACCAACACGCCAAGCGCACTCGGTGTCTGCGGGACCACCCCGCTGCCGCAGCCCACCGCAGGGACCCGGGGCCGTCACCCCGACAGTACCTCCGAGCGTCATCCCAGCTTCGTAGCACTTCCGCAGCCGGCAGGACGGGCAGTTTTTCCTTCTGAACTTGTCGATGGTGCAGTCGTTCCGGCTGGCACAGAGGTATTTCTGTTTACCTACAAATGTTAGAGGAAACGGCAGGTGGGTGGTGGGCACCGATCAGACCGGGCACACACGGAGAAACAGACTCAGGCTCTCTCAGCAGCACCAGAGCCACTGGCATCACAAGAGGAGAGGGGAGAGGGGAGAGGGGAGAGGGGAGAGGGGAGAGGGGAGAGGGGAGAGGGGAGAGGGGAGAGGGGAGAGGGGAGAGGGGAGAGGGGAGAGGACCATATCAGTGCTGGTTCCCCAGTTCACCCCTCAGCAGAAAAGGAAAGCTGGAAGCTGGTATCTTTTGGGAAAGCAGCACAGCTCTTCCCCTGCGGCCGCAGGAGCCGACCTCTGCCCGATGCACACGCTCTGTATGAGAGCCGGCTACGCTGCCGTGGCCAGTGTCCTCTTGCCACGCTCCCACACCCCCTCCCTGCTGCCTCCCCGCTGCCCGGCGGCACACGGCGAGGCTTGTGGGCCACGACCTCCAGGGAGAAAAATCACTCTGCACCATACAGCACAGCAGTCAACAAAGAGCAATTAAAAAGTAACGAACTATGGATAGTTTGGTTCCCTTTTTTCCAATGTCACACATCTACGGCGTGGCTTTTTGCTGTGACGAGCTGTGTCTGTCCCCAAATGCCTTCAGAACAGCTTGACCCCAGCCACGGCACTGATCTGCAGCGTGCTGAACACGGTCCCCAGACAGGGGCCAGCCCTCTACAACCACCACTCGCTTTACAGTGATTTGAGGGGCTAAGTTATCACAGAATCACAGAATCATTCAGGTTGGAAAAGACCTCCAAGATCACCAAGTCATCACCCCAACACCACCATACCTGCTAAGCCACATCCTAAAGTGCCACATCTACACATTTTTTTGAACTCCTCCAGGGACGGGGACTCCACCACTGCCCTGGGCAGCCTGGTCCAATGTGTGACCACCCTTCAGTAAAGAAATTTTTTCCTAATATCTGGTCTAAACCTCCCCTGACGCAACTTGAGGCCAATTAATTTTTGTGCCACCCACTAACACTAGTTGGGTTTGTTGTCTGCAGGTTGCCGACGCTGGGGACGGGGCAGCGACTGCACGGGAGCTGCTGCCCCACCGGCTCTGCCGCCGGGGGTCTCGCGCCGGGCTGGCACCAGCCACCCTGTCCCCTGGGCCACGCTCGCAGCCAGCCAGGAGGGAACTGGGACCAGTGATTCCCTGCAAGGGAGACCCTGCGCAGCAGCAGCGGGTCCAGGGGGGCTGCAGAAAATTCGGAAGTCACTTGCTGTCAGGCTAACCGGTATCTTACACTCACCTCTCCGCTTGTTTAGAGAGCAGCCCTCACAGCTCCAGATTTCAGGTCTTTTTCTTTTTTTTTTTTTACTACCTCATTTTCTAGACATGCCAAGAATGAACTTTCCGTCCTGACTCATCATTTGTTTTCTTGTCAAGTCTAAACACGTTTACTGGATCAGGATCTATCTGATGTTCTTCACAGCATTCCAAACTAAACCACAGAGCTGTGCACCTCAGACTCTGCCTAAGTAGCCTACCTGGGAAATCAGTCTCTATCCAGCTTAACCTTAATTTATCATCCTGCAAGTGTTTGCCTTCTGTGTCCTTACAGGAATAGCCCTTTGGAGTCATCCGGGATCCACCAACCGGACGAGGCTGCATCTAACCGCTTCCCGTACCAGTTCTGACAGGAGACGCAGCAGCCTTGGTGCACTGCTTTAACAGCCGCCCATCAGTGCACTACCTGGGCACACGATACCCTGCCAAACCCTCTTAACACCGCTCCCATCAGCACCTCCTCTCACCCCCCCTTGCTCGTCACCAGCGCTAAGGACACCTCGACCAGCCTCAGAAGCGGCGATTACACCAAGCCCCAGAGAACGCCAGCACCACCGCCCTTTCAACAGATCACTGAGGAGGATGAGTAATAAACAACTCCAGCTGAAACTGGGTTACCTGGAGTTATTTTTGCGCGATGGGAAACGAGTGCCGAGGCCACGCTCTCTCCACTCGACCTCTTTACGTGCATACGCCAAACAAGAACGCAGGCCCTACTTTCCCAGGCATGGGCACGGAGAGCTGCAAGGTGATTTCGCCCTCCTTCCCCTGCAGCTGCACCGCAGGATTCCTGTCTCGTGACAACGTCTGACACCGGGATGGCTCCTCCAGAGCCCATCAAAACCACGACGAGTGTAATCGGCTGGGGTTGGGACTACCGGGAAGGCTGGCGCCCAGCCCACGGGGCCAACTCGGTCTCCAGCCGAGGCCACCGGGCTGCTGCGAGCGGTGCTGCCCCGGGAGCATCCGCACAAACCTCCTGCTCTCCCCTCACCCACCGGCTCCTGCTCCTTCCCTATCTCGCCTCCCTAGTCTAAACTACGGCATTTTTGCAACAACAATAGCTCAGTATCTCCAGAAAGGTCAAGCCTCTCCTGTGAACGGCTCTAGTAAGGGAAGGCGGCACGGCCACTGCCCGAGCCCCCCAAGGACGCTCCAGGGCCAGGCACAGCTCGATCTGAATTCCCTGCCCAGAGGAGGAACGCCCACCAGCCCCAGCCCCCTCCTCTCCCCGAGCTCCGGGCAGCGTCCCCAGTGCGCAGGCTCGTCCCCCACCCCGCTCTGTCCCCCGGCACCCCCGGGCGGGGAGCAGGGACGTGGGTGAGACGCGGGTGCCGGGCTCCAGCCTCGCTCGATGAGGCAGCCGTGCTGTCTCCCACCAGCTCTCCGGCACATCTGCTGCCTCTGGCACTGCCGGGGGGGACACGGAGCGGGGCGATCGCCCACCCGCCGAGACCAGGCAGGGGCCGCGGCACCTGCGCCCTCCGGCTCCCCGTGCACGGATCGGGCGCGTGGGAAGGGTCTCTGCGACGGCATGCTCGTCCCATCGACCGTGGAGAACCGCGGCGGCCGGGACGCTCATCGCCTCCGGCGCGCACCGGCACACGGCGGACCAAGCATCTCTGGTGGGCACACTGGCGAGAGCAGCTCCACGGCTTCGTCCCCACTGGCGTGCACCGTCCCCTCTCGCCAAGACGGCTGCGTGCCCGGAGCACTCCACGGGCAAGTGCGGGAGAAGGTGCCACGGGCTGTGGAAGCCCAGCGAACAGGGAAGGGTGGCTGGAATACAGATGGGTTCTGTCTTAAGCACCTTCTCATATACAGAGACTTGTTTTTCATTTCAGGATAATTTACTCTCAAGTCTCTGAGCCATTTGCAATCAGCTGTTCTTTAAATAAAGATAAATGCACTGGTTTTTCTTTTGTTAACACTGGAATGATTT
This sequence comes from Opisthocomus hoazin, assembly GCF_030867145.1. Classification (NCBI taxonomy): domain Eukaryota; kingdom Metazoa; phylum Chordata; class Aves; order Opisthocomiformes; family Opisthocomidae; genus Opisthocomus; species Opisthocomus hoazin. The sequence continues at coordinate 636,314 of NC_134427.1, read as the reverse complement.
TTTTTTTCTCTTTTTCTTTCCTGCAAATGGTAGCGATGCTTTCTCATACTACCCCAGAGAAGAGGCTCTTGCTTTGCAAACCTGTAAGTATAGCTCTAAGCTTTGAAGACACTCTCCTGTTCTCCCTGGCGGTCCTGCCCTTCGCAAAGCCAATCGCCCAGACTCTCCACGACGGGGCCGTGGGCAAGGTGTCAGCCTCAGCCACGTCCCCCAGCTGACCACACTGCAGACGTGTGCCTAGAGAAGACCCCTCTCCTCCCTGCCGAGCCAGACGCTGCTGGACACGCGCGTAGGTGAGAAGCGAGTTACAAAGGCACCGAGTACCCCTCCGCTATGCCCGACCAGCACGGGAGCCCCAGGAGCCCAGTCTGCGCAGCCGAGGCTCTCGCAGGCTGCTGCCGTGGCCCCCTTCGCTGCACCCCACGGATACACTGCTGCACCCCACAAACACGCTGGGAACCCCCCTCCTGGGCCTCCTCATGCCAGGCAGAAAGCTGCTCCTGCCACCACCGAGTCCTGCGGCTCATCACCCGGGACTGCAACGGACACCAGCAGCAGAGGGAAAGAGCAGCTCTCCAGTCTCGACTCAAAATAAAGATTTATGGAGAACGCCTCGTTGCTCAGTGCAGACAAGTTATTTAACTAAAAGCCCGCTGCCACACGAATCGCTGTGCCTAGCACAGCCTTCTCTTCCAGAAAGCAAAGCAATCTATGCAAACGCCTGGAGTAAGAGTTACGATTGTCAATGTGAAAACCCATTAAATGCCTTTTGGGTGAGAGATATAGCCTCGTATTTCAGAGCATACAACAAATCCTAACAGTCAGGGGACAAGGTGAAGCCTTCTGAGAAATGGAATCCCCTAGGTTCTCACGTAACCAGAGGGTCTCCAGTGCTTTTCTGTAAAACACCTGGTCCCCATCACCGTCACCAGCCAGGCTATGGCAAGAGCTGAGCCTGCAGGTTTGGTGCTGGGACCGCTCTGAAGCTCCCACTTCAGAAATCATCCCACTAGAAATAATCAAAGAGAGCACACAGCTACGAAGCTCTCAGCAACCAGCGCTACGCCACTATTAACACACTATCTTTGCAAATTCATTTTCTTAACAGTCACCTGTATTTACCAGAAAACTGAAGCAAACAAACAGCAAGGGCCCCGCCGCAGCGGCACGGTGCAGCCTTCAGCACCAGCTCTTCTTCCTCGGGGCAGCGACGCCAGCAGGCTGCGGTGCCTGGGAGGGCAGGCCGGCTGCGGGGAGCGCACGGCGGAAGCTCTCCGGGGAGCCACAAACGGCCAGCGGCAGCCAGCCCGAGAGACACCAGCACGGCCCTTCCAGGTGTCGGCGAGCCCACAGCACGGGCAGGTAGCAGCTCCGTGCAGCAGACAGGCCAGCGAGACCCCCGAGCACGCCAAGGCCAGCCAACGGCCGTGGCTTTTTAAGGCCAGGAACACCCCCGGGGTAGTGAGAAACCCACGGCTGCAGCGGGAGCATCACCAACCCTCCCGCAGCCCGTCAGATCAGCCACGAGAAGGAGAAGAAAGCCTTTTAAAACATGGTGATGGTCTCTGAGAACAGTTCACTTGAACTTGTTGTCACCTCGAACACTGGCAAGAAGCTGCTGAGCTGTGCCCGAGACATTTCTCTGGTGCAAGGCTAATCCTCAGCAGGTCAGGATGCAGAACAACAATCCACACGGAGAGGAACCGAGAGGGAATCGGGACAGGCTGCACAGCGGTCTGGCTGTCAGCCCTCCAGGAAATTTGCCAAATACTGTGGTTTTTTTCATTTAGCTCTCTGCTACTTAAAGGCAGCCCCACCAGGAGCACAGCCTAAGGCTCTCAGCCCTGCGCTGCCCGGAACACCGCACTGGGGCAGCTCCAGACTGGCCAGGATGGCCGTCAGATCTCACGCAGTCTCGGCGGGAGGAGGGAGGTCTGCATGGATGCAGGGGACACAAAAGCGACTCCCTCCCTGGATGGGACAGCAGGAACCCCTGGGCTGCGATCGATGTGGAATTGTGTCATGTTCAAAGCATTCTTCAGTTTCAGCAACAAGTGTGCACGGTGAGGACCAAACCCAAATGTCCTCAACTCATCTGAGCCACCCTAACCAAGCCAAGCGACGCCCTGCCTGTCGAGCAAAACCAGACTCTGTGCTGAGGTGGGCGCACCTTCTCTTTACCAAACCTTTGTTACTACAGGAGCAAGAGGAATTAGGAAGAGTCGTCGTCCTCCTTCGCAGGCTGCGAGCAGCTCCGGCAGCAGGGGAGCAGCAGCGCTTCTCGCCGGGGCAGCGAGCCCCAGCCCCGTGGAGCCCTCAGCGCTCAGACACCAGAGCGGGGTGACGGGAAGGGGAGCCCAGCGCCAGGCTTGACCACAACAATGATCCCCCCATTCCTGGCTGGCCATCTTGCAAGGGAGAGAGCCCACATCAGAGCTGAAGAATCTGCAGGGTGCATTTTAGCGCTGGCCTATATATAACCTGGACATGTTGAGAGAGTCCATAAATCGAGGGAGCTGACAGAAAGAGATCAGGAAAACATTCGTGCCTTTTCTGTTAACTCTTCCAGCATCTTTCTGGAAGCACCGGCCAGACCTGAGCTTGCAAAAAAACTCCCATCTATCATACATTTTATCAAAGCAGGAGTGATGTGCTCTACTGGAAACCACACGAATCCCTCAGTGTTTCAAGAGGGAAGACGAATCAACGTCATAACTTTAAAAAAAATTAAAAAAATCCTTTCCCTTTCTAATCCCTTAAAAGGCAGCATATGTCTACAAAACCTTCTTAAATATCCCTGAATTATTGCCAAATAAGTTCAGTATTGTATTAGGCAAAGAATATGACAAAAGAAAAACCACGTGCCTAGCTACTCTCCGTTCCCTCCGTGGTGATCTGCCTGCGCTGCTCCGCAGCTCCCAGCCCGGCGCTTCTGCCCGCCGCAGGCTGCTGGTCGGCACCAGTCACAGGGAGGTAACAGGGGCAGAAGAAAAGGTTCCTTTTCTCATTGGGGAAGCTTTCTGATCTGCTGTCGTACAAAGTCTCCCCAAAGGTGACCTTAGGTTTTCAGAGATGCATTTCATGGACTTTAAAACATGAGAACCCACTGAAATATCAGCTTTCAGTATTGCTCCTCAACTTTAAGAAGCAAAGGTCTGGCTGGAAAATCACCAAGAGCTGGGACAGAAATCATCACCTACCACTACCCTGCTTGCAGTATTTATAAAGGAGTCTGATTTATTGTCTCTTCCCCAAAATAAAGCCCCTATCCATGCACTCAGGGTAACATAAGATGAAACCTCACACTCGGGCAGCCTCCCCTCGCTCCACGTCTCATCCCGGGGAAAGGCAAAGGGCGGCTGCTGCCTGACCCCGAGGCAGCCAAACACTCCTAACCCCCCGCCACAGCTCGAGGCTCAGAAACTAAGCGCAGGCATAAACAGCGCCTCAATCCAGGCTGTAAGACAGTCAGGAGAGGGAGCATCGGCCCAGCGCACGGCCAAGCACGGTGCCAGCAGCCCAGCGTACGAGCAGCACGCTCCGGGACTCGTCAGCTGACACACGGCGCTTCAGCAGTGCTTCATCTGACAGCGCCAAGACTCCACTTACTACGAATCAACAACAACTTGTTGACTTAAACAAGCATCTGTTATTTACTCTGGCTGCACAAGCCAACCCATTTGGCCTTACACAGAACTGGTGTAGAGCAAACAGGCGTATCTGTAAATGATCTACTTGGGAAAAACACGCCAAATTTATTACCTACGAACATTCTGTGACTGTCCTGTCATGGCAACAGGATGCTGTTGTCCTCCGTGGCACAGCCCCGACTCTTCCCTGAAGCAATGCTGCCAAGACCACTCCGGGCACACGTGATGAATGAGGGAAAACGTGACTCCAAAACCGGGCAGGATCCTGCCAGAACTAACCTGGACGCAGTGCTCTAACGGCAGGGGAGCACCCGCCGGCCTGGGGCCTCGGCTCGGCAGCGCGGTGACGAGAGGTGCCGGAGGGAAGGCCCTGGCGAGACGAGCCAGGGACAGAGCCTCCGTCCCCATCGCTGGCCGGCAGCCAGGGACGGCCGTGCCCTCCTCTCGCACGGGTGCCACGGCCCGTAACGCCGACTGCCAACTGGGTGCCGCTGCACCCAATAATTTACGCTAGCACCAAGGAAGAATGATGGTTTGTATCAGTTCATCACTCCAGAAAACAAGTCAGATGTATGATTTACAGGCCCATTACGCTACTGGACAGTTAGGCTTCCAGAATAGAGAGGCTCACTCTGCTGCCAAGGCATCACGACTCTTCACTGCAGCTAGAAACCAGACCTTGCTGACCCACCAGCCCAAGGAAACAGCTGGGCTAGGTCCTTCTACATGCCAGTTACCAGGGAAAGATGGTGCAAAGCCCCTGCTGTTGAGAGGGAACATCTGAGCTCACACTTATCTCTGGAGAGCCTGGCACTACAGAGCTGGACATGGTGAAGTTGATTTCTCAAGGCGTGGGGAGAAGGATCATGGACACCAAGGTCAGAGCATGGCTCTCGATGGACGGACAGTTCTGCTGTTTTGCAGGTGTTGAGAGAAGTGACCCTCTGAAAGGGATACAAGCGAGAAAGAGCATCCCCTCAAACAGGAATTGCGGGTCTGAGATTGCACGAGGGCTGATGGGAACTTAAAGCACCCTTGAGAGTCAAGAGGAGAAGCAGGAACCAAGGGCTCCTGGGTCTCACTGGGTCACTAAGATAAATCAGGCATTGAAAAAGATTCTGTTTTGGCAAACTGGTTTGGCTAGCTCTTGAGGGCAATCTGTAATGTGGAATGACAAACATAGGACAAAGAAACCAATTTATCCTTGAGTTTTGTCCTCTACTAGTTGAAGAGACCTTAGAAACCCACCACTCTTGCCTCAGCGCCTTGGCAAGCTCCCCAGAGCAAGGCTGCTTAACCTCTTTCAACAGGAGGAAAACGTATCGTGATGCTGTAAATCCCTCCAGCACTTGCATGTTAACAACTGGACTGCTGGCGAGAGAACTGGTGTCAGTCGCACCTGACCCTCAGGCTGCTTTGGGAGAGAAAGCCAACACTCGGAGGTGGGAGCGATTTTCCCTCCTCCCTCTGTATGCATTACCTTCAGCCGCCCGTTTGAAGAAGACTTTGCAGCTACCACACGTGAGGGCTCCATAGTGGCACCCAGATGCTTCATCTCCACAGATCAGGCATGTCTTCTGAGGTGGAAAGTAATAGTCAATGGGCAAGATGTGTTCACGGCCAGTCTCCAACCTGCAGCGCAAAACAGCAAGAGAACAACGAAAGGGTCAGCAAACGAGGTCAGGACACGCTATGGGTGAGCACAGAGGATGGCGCTTGGGAGGACGCTCAGGGCAAACCCAGACTTTCGGTGATGGGACAACCCAAGCACTGAGCAGAAAAGCCACAAGCAACGACTGAGCCAAATCTTGCCCTGACCACGCAGCAGACCATGGTAGGGTGCCCCTCCAGAGATTGCCTCTAGGTGCAAATTGTGACAACGTACAGGCACGATGACAGCACAGCCTAGAAAGAGAAGACGACTGGGACCGGCTGTGGCAGTGTTCGTGTAATTTTGGCTTCAGTAGTGAGGCTTGTACATCAAAAAAGGACTCTGGATGCTCATTAAGCTACGCGATCCCAATCCATTAAGGTCACTGTCGTCACTTCACTACAGATAAATTCATCCTTTTGATTCTTAATTTAAACAAATTAATTTTCCTAAGCTATCAAATCCCCTAAGCTAGTCAACTCCCTTAAGCTATTATCTTCTTGCTTTTTCATCCTGCTTGTTTTCTACCCGTTCCCTCTTTCAGTACCCAGCAATGGCTGGGCTCCACTTTCTTCCAGGATGCCTTGCTCATCCACAGGACTACGAGATCCAGCCAGAAGCCTCTGGTGAAAACATGAAGCATTTTCTGTGAACGTGTTCCCGTACATTCCTCTGTATCCCACCACCTCTCCCAGTCACACGGGGTACACTGGGGTAGCGGCACCGAGGTCCCTGCCTGGGGATGGCCCCAGGGCAGAGCACGGCGCTGCCAACCACCGAATGGCGAAAACAAGCTCAGAGTCAAAAGTAAGAGCTGCAGGGTCTGCCACACAAAAATCATGATCAGACGCTGGAAGTGAGTCAGTGTGGATTACGGAGCTCTGCATTTTCCACTCGCCACCTCTGCAGTCCGAAGACCCATTTTGGGTTTCCAGTCTGGAAAGGAGAACAGGGATGGAAACCAGTGGTTAGCCGGGGCAGAGCACCGACTCCCGTGAAGACCTGGGGCCACCTTTGCCTGTTGCTGCCTTCCCTAATCCCCAGCTTTCACATAACCTCTCCCGAGTTCTGCTGGGGAAGCAGGCAGAGGCTCCTGCAGCCCTGCACAACGCGGCGCAGCGAGGGGCCGGCTGCCGGGCTGCGCCGGAGGCAGAGCTCCGCGCCCCCAGCCCCCTCCCACCGCCCGCACAGCGCAGCCACAGCTCACATGGGCACCGGGTCACAGCATCGGAGCATCGCTTCGGTTGGAAAAGACCTTTAGGATCGAGTCCAACTGCAGACCTAACAGCACCGCGCCCCACTAAACCATGTCCCTACGTGCCACATCTGCACGTCTTTTAAACACCTCCAGGGACGGTGGCTGAACCGCTTCCCTGGGCAGCCTGTTCCAGTGCTCCATGACCCTTTCGGTGAAGAAATTTCTCCTAGTAGCCAATCTCAACCTTCCCTGGCGTAACTTGAGGCGGGTCCCCATGAGCTGCGACCGTGGCAGAGGGTGTCACCCGCCCGTGCCACGTTAACCACAGCACCGGGACGCTCCGAGAGCCAGCCCTCCTCTCCGCCCGCGCACTCCTCGTGCTTCCCTCCATCGGCATGCCCAAACCCTTCTCCTGACCGGTACCCGTCCCACTGCCTCCCTCCTGACACACTGCCACACGCTTCTTGGACCAGGTCGATGGAGAAGCTGCTTCCTCGGCAGGCGCGGCAGCAGGAGAGGCACGAATCGCAGTCAAGTCAGCGCGTGCCCAGGCAGTACGGGCAGCGACGGCGTTTGAAGTTATTTGCTAGAACCGGCCTTTTGTCCAAACACCTGATGAGACAATTAGCGTCCAACAGTGAGCAGGTCACCGCAACTTTCTGGTCAAAATTAGATCTGCCTTTGATTTCTGGTATTGTTTGAACGCTGGCAGGTGAGATCTTAGAAAGCAAATTATATTAAGAATGAATGTGACAGTGCCGGGACTTCCTGGGAAAAATCTTTATACTCAGAAAAGCCCTGCTTGGGCCCACAGTGTGAAGAAACCCAAAATCCACCGACACAGAAAATGGCCCTGGGAGAGACGGCAGCCTCAATCCACACCGGGATCTCCTGAAAAGTCTGCCAATTACTAGAAAAAGGGGTCAAACACCAACGCAGACCCCAGGGCAAGGGAATGCTGTCCCGGTTCTCAGCCTCTCTGCCCCAAACCGCCAGCCGGGGCCGGAGCCCCTCCGCACCCTGCAGCTGGCGGGCAGCTCTGCCCGGCCGGGCTCGGTGCGAGCAAGGGGACGTCTCAGGCACCCAGAGCCGCCGGCAGCACCGCAGTGAACTCCGGAGAGACGCGCACTGGCTGTCCCGACCAGCAGCGCTCCCCGGGGTGTGCGTCGCTGCGGTAAGCTGCGATGCACGGCACCGCTGCCTGCGCTCGCCGGGCTGCAGCCGCAGCAGGCACCGGGGCAGGCGGCCCCACGCAGCCCCACTCCTCGCCCACCCCTCTCCCCGTCTCATCTCGCTGCTCCCAAACGCAGGGAGATGCTGCAACCTGCGCTGGCAGCAGCAGCAGTCCCAGGGACACCAGGATTCAAACCACTTACAGCAGAAGGGCGTAAGGAGCAATCGCTCTTAGGGAGAACTGGGGCAAGGACAGCGACGCACTCGCGCCGGGGCAGCTGCCTGGTTATCATCTTTGGCTCAGATATTTTAATTCTGGTAATAGAAGCGGCTTCTTTAGTCCAGACTATTCGTTCCCTTTTGTTCTGCTTCCCAAGAGGCAGAAGTTAAACTGAGGAGAGAGAGGTTTTAAATGAGAAAAAGTGTCTCCTCAAGAACAGCTGAGGAACCAATATTTGGCTGGTTTAAATGATACCGTAGGCTGAAACATACTTTCTGGTGCAGACAGGACTTCAGGGACTGTGGCTGCTGTTACACGGACAAACTAGCAGGGACGCTTGACTTCAACCAAAGACTAACCCTGTTACCAGACCCCCAGGGCGGTCTGCCTTTGGCACAGGTCAGGGCTCTTTGCTGAAGGACTTTTCTAAGCCCCTCACACCTTGAGAGTAAAGCATGAAATGGGACAATTATTGGTGAGACCAAAACCCAGGCTCACCTCCCTCCTCTGATCCTGCTGTCAGTTGTGTCCCTCAAGAACGCTGCTATCTTCTATTCCTCCTGAGAGAGCTATGCAGATCCCACCCAAATTGCAGGTTATTAACTGCAGCAGCAATTCTATCCTCTGTTCTTAAGGCAAGCAACATTTCAAGTTATTTCTCATCTTTTTAGCAGCAGCAATCAGAATCGGTGACTCATCTGTAGATACTGCTCAACCACCCTTCCCTGACTATCTCAATTTCCAAGGCTTTTCCTGAATTACCGATTAAATGGAGGAGATACAGTCGGCTGCAACGTATGTGCCGCAGTCAAGTCCTGATGCAACAAACATCCCCCTGCCTCGCCCTCCCCGTCCCCCGGCGCAGCCCCTCTGCCCCGTCCCCCACGGGGCCCAGGGCACCCCGGCTTCTTCTCCGGGGCACCCCGGCTTCTTCCCCGCACTTGGCTGCACTGGGGCCCTGTGCCCCGCAGTCCGGGCTCGCAGCTCGGGCCGCTGCTGGAAAGCGGGCACCACCGAGGAACAACCAGCAGCAGACATAAAAGCTTTGCTAAAAATGCCTTATCTAGCCAGCAATTTTTCAGATTCCAGCAGCAGCAGTCCTCTCCTCTAACGACCCATTACCTTTTTTCCCCTCTCTGTGCAGTCAGAAATCTGAAGAGAGCTAATTCATCCTTTTCCATAAGGCCCTCCACGCTGCGCTCTCCCCTTTCTCTGCGCTACGTATTTCAGGTGGGAAACGAGCAACACGACTCTCACAGTCGCAGCCATGGCGATGACAGATGCAGGACCCCCAGAAGACCTTGGAGTATTTTTGAGGCTTAATTATGTCAAGCGGCAAAGTAGGTTAGCAATTAAGGCTTGAGGGGCATTTTAAGCAGCTTTTTCAATAGCTGGCTCTCCAGGAGAAGGGCTGTGCAAGCACACGCACGCCTTCCCACAGACCCACGCGCGTCTCCCCGCGGAGGGTGTTGGGCGTGTGGCCCCCCATGCCACCCCCCTGCTCCGCCGGACCCCGTGCCTGCCAGCGGAGGGGAGCCCAGGGCGCTGGGGACGCTCCCGGCGGGTCCCGGCTGCGGGGCTGGCTCGTGCCCGGGGGTCTGCAGGGGCAGGGCTCGGCCCCCCCCGTCCCACCGCTCCGCAGACCCGCGCCGGCAGCTTCCACCTCGCTCCCGCAGTGTTGCGACCGGCAGCCAGGGAGGGTTCGCCCAGGAATGCCCTGGTTTTATACCGACACCAATCCGCCTGCTTTATTTTCAGAGGGAAAACCGTGAGAGAAGCGGAACTGAGAAGGTGGGCACCTCAGCGTGAGCGGTGACAACGGTCCCGGTCAGGCTCCATTTCCAGTTCCCAAGGGATCTCATTCCCAGCACAGGCGGGCAGTACCCCCGCAGCCCCAGTGGCCTGGCTGACGGGGCCGTGGGGGCCGGCAGCTTCCCGGGGGACCCCGACACCCACCCGCGCGGGGGTCCCGGCCGCGCTGTCTGCCTGCGTGGGGCCGGCCGGGCAGCGGGCGCACCGCGAGCTGCCCAGCGCTGTCGGCGCCCGCCGATGGCACCCACCCCGCGGAGGCACCGCGGCCGCGGTCTGCACAGCGCCTGCCCAGCGGCCCCTGCCCAGCGGCCCCAGGCTGGGAGATAGCGCGGCGCGGGCAGACACAACTGCGGCGGTGACGTCGGCAGAGCCCAGCCCCGGCGTGCGGCTGCAAGGCCAAGGCCAGGGCCGCTCACAGCGCAGCACGGCGGCTGGCAGCGCGGAGAAAAAACACCCTCGGTATCTCCCTCGCGGCTCTAGCAAGAATTTTACCGTCGCTTCAGCGGGGCTCTTTAAGGAAACGAAGAGCCTGTGGAGCTCCCGCCACACGCAAACATTTCCGTAGAGCAGGAACTACAGTTCCGCAGTGCAAGCACTTGTTTGTCAACAAGTAATTTCACCAAGCAGTCGAGATTTCACAACACGCCCACAAACCCAAGGGCAATCACGGCTAAGAGGAAAGTCAGCCACTTCTCACAACCCACCGAGGAAGTTTCCGTCTTGGTGACAGACAGCACGCGCGACCCGAAAGGGGCCCGGGCACAGCTGCCCTCCCGCCCGCCGCCCGGAGCTCCGCACTCCTGCGACGCACCACGAGAAGGTGCGCTCGCTGCTCCACCTGCACGGCCCCGCAGCCCGCGCCCGCCTGCTCCAACGAGGGTGACTCGCTAAGCAACCCACCACGCTAGCACAACACGATCCGTACTCCCCGAGCTCCTTCTGTTTTCCACCAGTCTGAGTCTGACGTAACCAAACAGACACAATTCCCACCTCCTCCACTCTTAAATTTGACTACATTTTCCATGTTCAAACCGCTCGACCAGCTGCGGCAGAAGGACCCACCAGACCGAAGGGAAACGCTGCAGCGCTGCTCTCCCACGGCTCCTGGGGCTCCAGCTCACTGTGTGAACCGCTCCGGGTCAGCATCCGCACCAGCGGGCTGGGCACCCGCTCCGGGACCCAGCCGCCTTGTCCAGGAACACGTCTGCTGAGGCACAGAGCGGTGGATTTGCAAACCCGAGGAGCCAGCGGAGTCCCCGACCGGGCTCTGCCTGCCCAGCCACGGCGGCTGTCGCACACCCCAGCCCGACCAGCCGCCAACCCCCGGAGCAGAGCGCTCTGCCTTGGGTCACGTTATCAGCAGTGAAAGTTGCCTTCAAGATGGCATCATCTGCGCAGGACATTTTCAAACACAGTATTAAAAATCACTGGCTCCCTGTCAACGGAGCTGCGTGGCTCGTGCCCGCACAAAGGTCGACGACTCACCCTGCGGTGCAAGACCCGCGTCTCGCTACGAGCCCGACCGGTCACTTGGGGCACGAGCCGGATGTCCTCTTTGACAGCCCTGTTCCACGGCCACTGCCTTCCACCAGCGCTGAACTGGCTCTCCAGCCCACGGTCGCTACGCCGCGCCGATTCAGATAACAAGGCCCGCACGGGAACTTTACAGCACCCCATCTGTTAAAATGCTTTGAGCAGTTTAATCTACAAACACGCAGCCTTGTACACTGAATTTATTTCCTTTTTTCTAAATAGCCTTGAATATGTTTCCAAACTGACCGTGCCTTGTTTTCATGTGTGACTGCTGGCGGCGGAGAGGCGAGATAGCATCTCCAGGAGAGCAGAGCACGGTGCACAGGGCGCACACCAGGGACAGCCCGTGGTAAGCACACATGGGAACCTGATCTTCATTGGATTTAAGTAACTGTTAGCAGATGACACGGGTTTTCCAAATATCCCCGGCAGCGAGGGCAGGCAGAACCAGCATGCCCTCAGGAGAAGGTCCTCCCACCAGCAGCTCCAGGAGCAGCAGCCTGGGGCTCACAGCAGGGACAGCGGCAGCTCAGAGGCTGCTTCCCAGCCCGGTAGGCACAAATAACTTCAACAACTACAGCTGCACGCACCCATTTTCACATCTCCCAAACTGAATTCTCTTTTGTCTTTTCAAATCCTCTGTTGGCTTATTTGGACAGTTTATTCCCCACGCACCGGGTCCCCGCTGCAGCTGAAGCCCCATCTCCAGCAGCGCTGGCCAGCCCACCGCTGTCCTCCCCTCCAGCTCCCCGGAGCTGCACGGAACCTGGCTGCGCGTCCCCGTGGGACAGCCCCTGCTCTGGCCCCGGGGACAGTCCCAGGCAGCCACCCCGGCCAGCCGAGCCCCCACACCGATGACAGGGCAGAGAGCAGAGGCCACGTCATAGCCCAAACCGCTGGGGCCTCTCCCGATCGTAACGATCATCGCTGGCCCTCACCTTCCAGCCATCCCTAAGAAGCAGAAACTGAGGCTGAACGGTGACAGGAGGCAGTGTGTGCTGTACCTGAAGCGCCGAGCCACCGCGCCGGCTCTGCGCCACACGGGTGGGCTCTGCCGCAGGCAGCTGCCTGCGCTTCAGCACAGCGCCGAGACCAGAACTGCTGCCTCGGAACCTGACCTCCAGCCAGGGAGCTGCGGGAGCAGCTCACATCAACCAGCTCGGAGGAGACGGAACACCCGATTTCCCCAGGCAGAGAAGGCACCCACGAAGAGACGGCATAAGCGTACTGCGAGGTTACTTAGGATGGGACCTCGCCTGATTACGAAGCACGAAGGGGACAAAAAGCAAAACAGGAGTAGCACAAGCGGGCTTCAGCCCCGACAAGCACCCCAAGGTCATCGGCGCTTACACCACACCGTCCCTGTGACTGCAGAGTCACCTGGAGCCTCCGAGGACAAGACCTTGGTGTCCCTGGTGCACAGAGCACCCTACTTATTTCCCCAGGAAACAATCTGTCCCGATTCGTGTTTTCAAAGTTTGTTTAACCCACGCCACAATCCCCTATTCTCAAATCCATCTCTGCCAACAAAAAGTGACTCTAAAGAAAGCCACGAATGATGAGATGCGTTGATCCACATACTTCATGCTCAGCAGCCAGTGCCATCGTGCCAGACAGTGAGTACAGGCTTACGGTCCCCCGGCAGGCACCCGGGCCGTCCCCGTCCTGGGCAGGGCACCGCCGGCTCGCAGCACCGCGCACCCCGTCTGCTCTGCAGGAAGACACTTCGCTGTCCCTCCCCGTGGACTAAGCGGGGTGACACTCATCAACACCGCGGAAGAGATGAAGCGAGTTCCTGGGGCTCTTCAGCCGGGTCTCCAGGGCGGGCGACTCTCCGAGGCAACAGACGGTCTCCCTGCCCGAGGCAGCTCTGACCCCCCGCCAGGGCCACCCCTCAGCAGCCCACGCGTGGCTGGGGCTGCGGGGGGGACCAGGGGCCGCACGGCTCCTCCGACGCTCCGGGACAGCGGAACAGGGGTGCTCTCAGCAGCAATCCTCACCTGCTCCCAGGGCTCGGGATCTCACGCGACCACGGAGATCAACACGGGGCAGAGGACCAAAGCTGCTCTCCCCACACACCCTTCACGTGCAGATTAATGGTCCTTTTGTTTCTGCAGGACACGGATCTTAACGCCGGCACGGCATTTATAAATTAAACAAGCAGTCCCTGCTCCTGCTCACAAAGCCTCCGCAGAACAATCCCTGCTCCGAGACCTTCCTCGTCACTGGCAGGACACGGGGGTAAGGGGAGGCTTGCAAAGCAGCCGGGCAGCCAGCCAGCACCAACAGACCCGTGTCCAGCGACGGGTGCAGCCCGAGCACCCCGTGTGAACCAGCCCTGCGGTCCCCGAGGTACCTCCACAGATCACTTGGCCGGCCAACCAAGCACGGTCGTGCCTCAAGCTGCGAGCAGCAGCTGCCGGAGGGAGAGGTGGTGCGGTACGCACGGCGCTGGCAGGATGGGGGACCGACATCAGCGCCGTATGCAGATGCCCTGCTCACCGCTGCGCTCGGGCAAGGGGAGACCCGCTCCCCGCTCCAGCCCTCGGCCATCTGCTCCGCAGCCGGGCAGCGGCACGGGCACCGCCAGCCCCATTCGCCAGCCCCGGCTTTCTACAGAGCGGAAACCTCGGGGCCCGCGTCCCTCGGCGCCGTCACCGTGCTCGCCGTCACCTCCAGCCCGCAGGGCCGAGGCAGCCGACCCCTGAGTATCCCAACCCCACCGAGCCCCCCGCGGTCACCCAAGCTGGGCTGAGCCCTCAGCCGCCCCTCGGCAGGGACCAAGGGGCTCAGCGTCACCCACGCCGGCTGGAACCGGGCTTCCCCGTGGTGCCCCCGGGACCCTCAGCCGACTCCACGGAATCTGACAAGGTACTGCAGAAAGCAAGCCAAGGCCGACTGATTCCAAGCAATGTCATGTAGGACTTCAAATGTTACGAGAATTTAACTTGGCAACAAGGATTCCTCTAATTACACAGCCAATTTTCATCTTTTCTACATCTGTCTTCTGCAATGATGTTCCCTGAAGAACACTTCTGGTGATTCTCCCTGAAGAACGCACCCAGCACTGTTCCCTACCTTCACATCTCCTCCCTGCAATGTGCAGAACGTCTTCATTTTAAACAGGGCCATGCTGATGCCTCTGCAGAGGATGTGACAGCTCGTTAGCAAGAGCCTTCTCCAGCTTAGCAATACACATATTTCTTTTTTTAAGCAATTACACAGTTTGTCATGACTTTTGATTTTCCATTCTATAGCTTAGAAAACGGTGTATGACACATTTCTTACTTACTAGACGCTAGGTTAATATTTTATTTGTCACTGGCCCTTTTCTAAGGGATCTCCAAGATTTAATAGCCACTGGACTCCACTGTCCCACGCCTCTGCACGGGGTGGAAGAAAGCCTCCCACGTTTTCTGGCTTTTTCGTCTCCGAGTAGGTCTCAGCTCGGAATGACTAGCCTTTGAACCGAACTGGCTGAATAAATGGGATTTTCTCTGCTTTTCGGAGCTGGTGTAGCAACGCAGGGAATGCCTGGTGCTGAGGGGCTGCCTTCTGCTGGGAACCCGACCTCTGAGCCACCAGCAGAACCCGTGAAGCACCCACCGTGATGCTCCGCTGACCTCCCCGAGTTCCCCAGACTGCAGTGAACGCACGCTTCACCTTCCCCCACGCTGAGACAGCGGGAACACGGCTGCACGTCTCGCCCCGCTCGCAGCATGTGCTTACCAGCCTCCCTCCTACCCACGGACGACGCGCTGCCCCACCAGCCCTGCAGCCGGAGCGGGCACCCGCCTCTGCTCCGCGGGACGCGGGGAGACCCGTCTGACAGTCCCGCTCCCCGGTTATCCCACCGGGGAACCGGTCGGACCCCAGCCCTCCCTGCCCGACTCGGACCTCGGACCACCAGCACAGCTTCCGTGACGGGCAGGCTCCCAGCCCGACGGCTGGGGCATCTCAGCATTCACTTCCAGACGCAGGTACTTAAAACACATTTTGCCCCACTTCATTTGGCAGTGGAATTATTGCTAAGGAAACTGGTGCCACAAACTCTGTGCTTTTATTTCTCTATTAGATGAAGCACGGGTTGAAAACCAGCAGACAGCAGACACGGAACCCAGCATGGAATAAACGAGCAGACCACAAACCGCCCTTACACCGGAGGCCCTGGAAGGCAAAGCACGAGGCACACCGCGCCGGCGAGACCTGCAGGCACGGGCAACGCACAGCGAGCGGCGGCATCGCCGCCCGTTGGAGGGCCGCTGCTCCTGCCCCCCTGCCTCCTCCTCCTCCTGCCAAAGCCTGGCGCCCTGGGAAGGGATGGATGGATGGACAGATGGACGGATGGATGGATGGACGGATGGATGGATGGATGGACGGATGGATGGATGGATGGATGGACAAGAGGGGACGGACCCGCAGCACCCAGCCCAGGGAGCAGCTCCCCGCGCCCCGCAGCGTGCCCTCTCGCAGAAGCGGGTGCGGGGACTTCACGGTGGCCGTGCATCGCCAGCCGTGCCGGCTCCCGTACCGCTGCCCACAGCCTGCGTCGGGTTTTCAGGCTGGCCTAGGTAGGAACTTCAGCTGGTGCCGTAGCTTACTGGCAGAATTGGTTTATTTTCAGGCATGTCTCTGCCACGACCCACCCCTCACAGAGACAGAGCTGCAGGGCCATAAAAAGGCTTTTCCTTATTATGGCTGGAAATGGGTATCAGCTACATCTGTGAAATTTCTCTTCGGCTCTGCTGGCAAACCACTTGTTTTCTAGAGGAGATTTCACAACTTCTGCAACACCATCTCCCCATGCCCTCAAAGCAGACCATGCTTCGAGTCATCTCATAAAGGGTGAACACGCAAACCATAATGAAGGTTTCGCATATCTATGGTCGTCTTGGCACTCATAGCCCCGATCTCTGCAACAGAGGCAAGGCAGAGCAAATTCCTCAGCGTCCCGCAGCCCACAGCTAACGTCCAGCCAGGCCCTCCTGCTCCGCGGCCTGGCCTTCGCCGGCGGCTGCTGCACGGCCGCGCGTGCCCGTGGCCCACAGCTGCCCACAGCTGGCAGCAGGACCGCGAGCGTGGACGAGCGGCGAGCTCTGCAGGGGCAAACGCCGGCAGCACGCTCACGGTGAGCCCAGGGCATCCTGCGGAACCGTGCCTTGATGCCGGTACGCTTTCAGCGACACAAGGCACGGGCAGCCGGACCTGTATTTTGGGGGCTGACAAAATTTCTTGGGAAACACGGAGGGCAGAGCCCCACAGCAATCGTCTGATCCCAGGGGACCCGCATACCCCCCGCAACCACAGACACCGAAACCCGTGGGCGCAGCGGCCCCGCTCGGCAGCGCTGTCCCGACACCGCCGCGGTGCCTTTGCGGCGTTTCGAACCCAGCAGCACCCTGCCTGCTACAACTCTGCTCCGCTCTCCCGAGCGGGCGAGGAACGAAAGCAGCCAGGCAGCGTTCCCTCGTAAGCCCGCCTGCAAACCGAAACACAGATGTCACGTCTAATTTTAGGCCCTCCTAGCCCTGAGAGCGTTCTCGTAATTCTCTCGTCAGGGAGAGGCGAGATAGTCATCTCGGGACAACGCCGCCGAAGCGGCCGAGCGCCCGCCTTGACCCCGGCCCTCGGGAAGCCGGAGGGTGCACGGGGACAGAGCCCCATCCACTCCTCCGGCCGCAGGGCACGGCTCGGCGCGGCCGGGAGCACACGGATCCCGCCGATCCCAGGGGGTCCCCACCGATCCCAGGGGGTCCCCACCGATCCCAGGGGTCCGCACTGATTCCAGGGGGTCCCTGCCGATCCCAGGGGGTCCCCGCCGATCCCAGGGGGTCCCCGCGGGACTCACAGAGCCTGCCCCGCAAACTGGGAAGCAGCACGCAGAGGGACCGGCCGGCCACCCTGCTCGCGCATCCCTCGGGGAGCCGGGCAGCCGTTCCGGCTCCGGCCACGATCCCAGGGCTTGAGCACCACGAGGCCATAGCGAGGGCGAGCTGGGCTAAGGGAGAACCGCTGCTGCCAGGAACCGGGGCCTGGCCTCTGGCACGGGTGCTGCTGTAAACGAGAAAGGGGTGGGGGGAAAATCCCCGTGCTGCTTTTTTCTCCTCTACCCATTTAAGGGTGTTCGGGGGACCTGGGAGCAGATGGGGAAGTCATGGATTTCCTGGCAAGCGCAGTATCGTATTATCAGGGAAAGGCTTTCTGACCACAGGGGACACATGAAAACCAAGCAAGTAAGGGAAAGCCAGAAAACTCAACCCCCGTGAAGGGGCTGAGCCAGCCGGGACGGCCTCCCACGCTCGGCAGCACACCAGCACGCAGAGGGGCACAGCCCGCAGCCAGCCGAGCCAGGCCCCGGGCTCCAGGCGTGCGACGCAGCGGGACGCGTGCCGCAGCGCGGCCCGGCCGAAGGCAGCCGGCACCTCCAGGCAGCGGGGTGACCGGAGGGTCACCTCCCAGCGCTGCACCCGCACAGCGACGGGAAGAGCTGCCGGTTTGATGCCAACCCCGCGACGTCCCCGCGCAGAGGCCGGGGGACCCGTGACCAGCACCCCTCCCCACGTCTGCGTCTGCAGAGGGCTGCAGGCACCGCGGCAGGCGACGGAGGCGTCACCCAGACAAGAGGATACGCGTACAAAAGCCACGCGTCGTGTCCACGGGCAGAAGACGACGCACACCCACAAACGCACCCACACCCACGGTCCAAGGCAAAATGCAGGTCATCGCAGCAATATCTGCATGGGGTATTTAATCTTCCAGTTAATGCACCCAGTTGCCACCCAGACGAAAGCAATTAACCTGATCTGCACACAGATCACTTTCCTCCTTTTCTCTCCTTCACAAGAGCGAGAGGAGCTGCCCGACCGCCCGTCCAAACCCTCCCCAACGGCCGCCCAGAAACCACGCGGCCGCGGCCCGCTCCGGACCGGGGGGAGGGGGAGGAGGCAGGAGCCTTCGCTAGCAAATCACTGACACAAAAAAGTGCGCTTGGACTCTGTTCTCGGCACACAGGCCAAGGTCAAAGCATTTTTTTTCTGCCATTTCTAACCAGCAAAGAAGCTAATGCAGCTAAAATATGTAACCTCAAACTGCAGAAGGGCTGGTGAGAAAAGACCAGAGAAAGAAGTGAAGTTTTGCCCTGGGCAAGGAACGAGCAGCAGCCCCACACGGCCTTCCCCAACCGGCGAGAACACGGGGGGAGAGGGAGCAAAGCCTGGGGTTTTCCCACCTTGCCTGGGGAACCAAACATTTCCCAGTGACTCTGTAAAATGTATTTTAGGAAACCTGCCGCCTCCCCTCCGGCATTTCGGGGGTTGCGCAATTCCGCGGCATGGCACCGTGGTCTGGCAGCAGGGCTGCAGATGATGCTGTAACGTGGGATTAACCCCCCAGGGTCCTCCCAGAGCTGCCAGCCCCAGGTCCCAGTCCCCGCAGCAGCACACCAGCCCGTGCCCACCCACTCTCAGACGAGCTGGACCCCTGGCTCCGGGGAGAGCTTTGCAGGTGGTGCGGGCACCCCAAGACGTCTCTTCCAGTGCCGCCGGCCACAGGCATTAAACGAGGTAGAGAGAAACCACCACAACCACGGCGATGTGCAGCACCCTGCACAGCGCGAGCCGGGCTCTGCCGGCCCCGGCACGCAGCCAGCGTGTCCCGGAGGGACCCCGGCTCCCCGTGGTGCAGACCCACCGGAGCCCACCACAGCTATGCGCAGTGAGCCCTGCCCGGCTGCTCTGCCCGACGGCTGCCCCATACAAACACTGCTGGGGTCCCAGTACGCTGCACTGACTTTGCAAGCCTTACTCAAGACATATCTTCTGCTCTCGGAGCTGTTTTGGAAGCGGCAGCCACGTTGCTGCAATCTCGAGGGGCTCAGCGTGGTCCATGACACCCACAGCCCCTCGGCAGCCCCACGACCCGGGCAGCGCGACGGAGGCACCCAGCCAGCCCCTCCTGCAAAGACCCGGGCGGACCCACTGCTCTTCACCGGGGGCTGTTACTTCTTCATTACGGTGTGCTCCGTCCTGCTTCCTGACGGCACACGAAAGCCAGCAGCCGGCCCGCAGAGAGCTGGGGTGTAATCCACCCTGCGCGGCCACCCGAGACGCCCGGAGCTGGGCAGCATCCCATTCCCGCCCCAGTGGGACGGGTGCCCGTGCCCGGGGAAAGGGCAGCAGCTATAAATACCTGTAGAGCCGGGCTATAATTTTAAGATGATTTCTACTACTGCAAAATCACTTAATGTGTGGTCTGTGTCCCGACAAATCATCCCTACTGCTCCTGAGGACGTGTCAGCATCTGGCTTTGTTTGTTCCCGTGATTTAAAACGGCCTCCCCAGAAAGGGGCTGGGGAGTTCCAGCCGTGAAGGAGCGCAGGTGACCTTGCTCTCTCTGGCTTCTGCTCAGACTGCATTAGACAGGACAAAAGCAGCGGCAAGCGCGCAGCCCGAGCCGAGCCTGCCCTCCCTCGCCGTCCCGTCGCCCTGCCCACCGCCCGTGCCCGCGCCCCGGGAGTGCGGAGGCTCCCGGCCGGGTGCCCCGAGCCGAGATGCTGCAGTCCCGTAACCCCCTTCCCTCCCGCAAACACCGTCCCAGCGCCCAGGCGCTGGACGGGGTCAGACATCCCCGAGGACAGCGCTCGGGTCCGATAACGCAAACGGGACTATCGACAGGGCGCGAAGTCCAGCGCACAAGAACGCGTCCGCAGGACTGGCTCCCAAAGCCGAGCCCAAGACCCAGCCCAGCTCCCACAGCTGCCAGCGCCCGCGGCCGCTCCTGCGCTCCAAGGGTCGGCTGCCAAAGCCACCGGCTCGCGCCGGGCCTCATCTCCCCCACCCACGGAACAGGAGAAATGCCTGCCCTGCACGGCTGCCGGGAGGTGAACGAATCGCTGCTCGTGTACGTGCTTCAGAACAACACTGCCGCAGAAGCACAGAGTGCTATCACGGGCAGCATTTTCACTACTGTTCGGGGATACACCGAACTTCACTTACAAATGCTCCTGAGAAGAATCGGGGTTGCAATCATTATTCTTAAAGCAGAGCTGGCAGCAGGATCGAGCCGTGGCTGGACGTGGGCGAGCGGCACAGCCAGCACGGGCCATCAGCAGAGCAGACACAGGCAGCAGTGGATACAGCGAAAGGGAACACGGATGAAGAGCCTCCATCACAAGTCTTTGCCATGACAACTGGGTCAGCTCCTTTTCACTCTAACAAAGCCCGTTCTGGTCCACGCAGTGTGCAGCCACTATCCACACCAAGGCCACCAGCCCACCCAAGTTCAAATCCCAAAGCGACCGGTGGCTCTGCTCCGCTGCAGGAAACCAGACAGAGCCCGGCTCTCCGCGGCGCCAGCTCAGGGCTGGATGAAGCCTCCCCGCCTCGAAAGCCAGAAGGCTCCCCCACGCCGACACAGCCGGGTCCCCCCGGCCAGCACACCCAGACCCGCAGGTACCTGGCAACCACCCTCCTTGCCGAGGCCGCGGGGGCTGGCCGAGCACGGCACCCCCAGCCCAGCAGCCCCACCGCCGCCGAGCAGAGGTTCCTCTCGCCGCCTCTGCCCACCGTGACGGCGGCCGACTCCTCACAGCCCTGTCGTCACAACGGGCATCCCAAAACGCCGAGAACTGTTGAATGACAGAAAACGACCATCTTCTCTGCATCTTTTTTCCCTTCCCCTGCATCCATACTGCCCTGCATTCTGTAAATCCCAAGCACCGAAACACCTCCCTCCCAAAAGACGGGCGCTTTCACCCAGTCCAGCGCGCAGCTCACCTGCCCAACGCGCCCCCGGCTTGCCCCGCTGGCAGCTTCCTCCGGGTTTAGCTCAACCTGCACGAACTGCAAGCAGCGGGTGAATGCCTGCCATAGCCTCAGCCTCTGCTCTGGGGATGTCCCCTGGCACCGCAGGGACCCTTCGCCATCGGCGCGCGAGCACGGTGACGGACGGGGCTCCCCGCTCGCTCGCCCGCAGAGCCCGCGGTCGCAGGGCCCCGCTGCCGGCAGCAGCACTGCCAGCCACGCAGAGACACGCGCCAGCCCCCGCCACGGGCTTTTTCTCTAAGCAAAATCCCCGCTTTCTGCCGCACAGCACAAAGCTGAAGCTCACAAGACAACTTCTTTTATAGGCTCTAGCTTTTTCAGGCAAATACTGCTAACAGTCTGACCTGCTTCCCTGCCCCTGGATCCCAGCGCTCTTCCCAAAGGGAATCTCGCCGCCCTGCAACCGCAGCCCGCAGAAGGGGGGTCCCTGGACACCCAGGCTGGGGCTCCCGGCACCCTGCTCGCTCAGGGCTGACCCAAAACTGTGAGTGATGGGGCCACGGGAAGCGTGTTGTTCTCACCCCTAAGGATGCACGCAGAATTTAAGATGTGTTTCCCACTCCCCAAAATAAATCAGCATTTTCCTTCAGCTTTCCAGCATCACTCTCTCTGCAAAAGACCTGAGCTTCAAGGGACCTGCAAGAAAACAAGTGTGCTTTCGTGTATCAGGTAAAAGTTCCTTGCATCCTCCTGCTGTTCATATTCGAAGTTAAACCCTGAGTTACACTTTGCACCAGTTAATTTAAAGCCCTTTTGCAGAGCAGAACAAGCTTCTGCCACGCCAGGGCCTGTACGTGTGACAGTGCTCCATGCTCGGTGGCACCTCCTGCCCTGCCTGCGCCCCGCGGCCCCGGCTGCCCACGGCCCCGGCTGCCCACGGCCCGCAGCGCCGTGCCGTGCCCGGCTCCCTCGCCCAGGAGCACGCCGCGGGACGCCGCAGCCGGCGGGGCTCCCCGGGCTGCCGAAGAGCCGCGGCGATGGCACGCACACGCGCACCGCGGTGCTCCGTACGGTACAGGCACAGCATCCCGCATCCACAACCAAACCCCGCCAAGCAGCGTGCCCAGCCCGGTACGGAGCAGGGACCAACCCTTCGGGCGGGCTGGCCCGGGATGGGAAGGGAGCGGACCCGGGTTTGGCAGCGCTGCCGGCTGAAGCAGCCGTGGCAGGGCAGGGCAGGGCAGGGCAGGCCCACGGACAGAGGCTGGATCCCAGCATCGGTGTGGCAGCCTCCGAACGCCCGACGCTGTGACCCCTCGGCGCCCACCGCGTCCTGCCGGCGTGCTGGAAAGGAACGCACCCACCGCTGTCCTCAAGGGCTCTTCCAAGAACACTAACGAGATCCAGACAGCGGTCCCGTGGCCTCCATCGCCTGCCGGATCGCGACGCCTGGGCTGCAAGGCTGGGCTCCGAGCAGCCCACCGGTCCCTCGCAGCCCGTGCCGCTGCGCAGGGGTCCCAGGCACAAGACTTGCAGTGGCTGGAGAAGACCCTCCAGGCGCTCCCCGCCGGTGTCCGCGGTGCGAGGGCAGGAGACGATCCAGCTGCAGCAGAGGCTCACGGATGACGCTGGCAGATGGCGGCTGCTGCCACAGCCGTGCCCTGCTGCGGTGCTGGTCCCGGCAGAAGCCAGCCAGGTCCACTCTGGAGCTGCCCTTGGTCCCTGGTAGCAACACGCAGCTGCGATACCCAGTTTGCAATCCAACAACTGCGAAAGCAAGAGGAGAACAGCCGGCAGAGACAGGACAGCATGCCCGCACTGGCCTGCCATAACGAGGTGACACGCCTGGATCTGTCTCTTCATTGTTTACCGGGATCCAACGTTCCACTGCAAGGAAGGGAGACAGGACACTCGCCTCTCGCGCCTGCTGTCTCCTGGCTCTGCTGAGCAAAAGAGGGAGCTGGAAAGGATCTGGTACCCACGCAGAAAGCTTTGCTGCATTCCTGTGAACACGGTGTAGAAGCAGGTTCACCCAAGGAGCGAGGCGATCACTGCTGGCCAACGCTCCCACCCTGCCGTGCGATAACCGCAAAGGAAGGTGCCCATGGCCCCCGCGCCGCATCACCGATGCGAGGTGGTGTCGGAGAGCAGCCCCTGCCCGGCGACGCCGGCCAGCTGCTCTGTCCCAGACCGCCTGGCAGTGCTTGCTTTGTGCCAGCTGCCGCTGTCCTTTTGGCAGAAAACGTTCTTCAGAAAAAGAACACTCACTTTAAATTGCAGAAAGTATTGAAATAAACTGAACAAGAGGTGGAAGAGACCATCTCTTGTAAGCGCCTGGGGCAGCTGGGTACACCCGATGCCGCCTGCTGAGCACTGCCTGCCGGCTTTCGACGCCGTGCTGGCTGTCCTTCCGCCGGCGCTCAGCACTGCTGACAGCCTGGGAACGGACAGGGGAACGGCGCAGAACGCAGAGCCGATGCCTCTCGAGGCCTGCAGATCACCTCGCAGCACACCAAACGCTGAGATCCTCCCTTCAGCGCCCACGCGGAGGTGCAAGGCTTGCTGCGCCATCAGGGCGAGCTTCCTGTAACGGCGACGGAGGGGTCCGAGCAGCTGCGTGGCGAGGGGCAGCGGCTGCTCGGGGCTCCGCCGGCAGCGGCAGCGCGCTCGCAGCCCAGGCCCATGCGTCCCCGGGCACCAGCGCAGGCACGGCACCGGCGCGTCGCCGCTGCAAGGGGGCTGCGCTGCCTCCGCACGTCACCCAGGTTTCACTGCCCGAGCCCCGCCGCCGCTGCACGGACTGCCGGGACCCGCCAGAGCCGCTCGACACGCACCGCTGTCACCAGGAGCAGCAGAAAGTCTCCCGCAGAATAGTTTTCTCCCAGCAAACGCTCATTTGAGAGACCGCAAACGTTCCACGGGATGACACCAGAACACTTCTTTTTCTTTTCCATTTAACTTTGCAGTTGTAGCCTACAGTCGCAAGCAGAAAGCATCCATTTAACCAAGCAGCCCAGCGGACAGCCGCCAGTGAGCATGCCAGGCATGGACTCAACGCCAATTAGAGCAACAATTGCCAGTACAGAAATGGCAAATTAGGACAGCCATTTTAAAATCAGCAGTTTATAAAACCTGAATGAATCTCAGTGCTAAGACAAAAACCTAATTAATATGAACGACAGGAAAATACAAAGAACTGAACTACTGCTCTCTATTACAAATTATTTTTAACTCTGTGAAATGAAACTGCTTTCATCACACCAAAACAAAATGTTCCCAAACAACTAAAAAAATTTCTATTATTTTAGGAAATTTTAGAATTTCTGCCTGCATAAAATGGCAATGCTTCCAGTTTTCCTCCAGCGTGGTGACAGACCAACCACAGCACCGTCCTGCGGCTCGGCGTGCGGCAGCAGCCCCGTGGAGGCAGGTCCCAAGGGACGGGGTGACCCTGCCGGGCGCCGATGCCCGTCCCCGCGGCCTCCCGAGAAGGAAACGTGCTGGAAGGGTGCAGCTGCGCACTGGTGCGGTTTTCTTTCAGACCTGGCAATATGCAGAGCCACCGGTTCCCATGCAGGCTACAGAACACGCTTTATCTCTCATTCCCAGCCAGTATACTGAAATTTATTGCCCTTCTGCCCTCAGAAGAAGCACCAAATCACTGCCAATTTTTAACTAGCTCTGTGGCGGCGATGAAGTTCTCAGAACAGGAAAACCGACGGGTCATGCTCTAGGCTGGCTGCAAGCAGCAACGCAGAGCACAGCTAGCACGGGTGTCACAGATCAACCCCAGGGAACACTGCGAACAGCAGCAGAACACGTGAACGCTGCACGAGCGGGAGAATAGGTGTCGGGGACAAAGCCGGCACCGCTGCCTGCCCAGCAGCCCTCGGTAGTACACAACACGCCCGCGTAACTCCAACCCACCACCACTCTTACAGCTTTTTATGCATTACTTCTGCAGTGAAATTTTCTGAACTCTCAGCCACTGCTCTCTATGCCAAGCGTCTTGCTGAGGTTATCCTTTTGCTGCAACCAGGACTCAGGAGGAATTGAGAGGGGAAGCAGTCACTGTTGATACCAAGCACGAGACTTTGGAACCAGTTTCCAGAGGGCGTAAGAGCTCAGCAGTGCCAGACCTGGGGAGCAGAGGATGGGAAAGCGCAGAGGCGGGTGGGGGAATGTCTGCCCTTGAACAGCCGCACAACGAACGGGTGAAAACGCAAAGGGCAGAGGGGCAGGTCCCACACGAACAC